>NW_024580672.1:14787145-15046589 GCF_017639235.1 Corvus kubaryi
TACTTCGTCTAAATTCTACATTTGTCTTAATATGCAGTTACATGTTGTCAGTTTACCCACCCGCAATGATTGCTAGCACACACTGCAGACTCCAGTTGTTTTTGTCTTTTATTCATATATGTAAAAAATATCATTTTAGTAAATGTATATTAACTACAGTTGATATATAATAAGGTTATCAGCTCAATTTTCTTGCAGTCAGTTTATGACTGATTATGCAGCTGTTTCTATGCAATGAAAGAAGTAAACAAATCATATCCCTAAATATAGATGGAATAAAATTAAGGGAGAAGGCTAAATTGCAGCACAATTATTGAATTAGTGGGGTTTTTAATTGGCTACAACTTTTCAGTTGGTATTTTCAAAATGTTTTTACTAAGTTTTAGCAATTGATAGTGGATTTTTTTTAAAACCAGCAATAGTTAAGCCTTCAAAGTCTAATCCCCTTAAATAAAGCTTGTGCAAAGTTGAGGAAAGTTTCAGAAAATGTATGTTTGAGCCACGAATAATTTTCTGGCAGAGTCCCAATTAATTGATACATTCTAGTATATTCTTTTAGAATTCAGACTTTAAAAGAGGTAAATTGAGTTAAACCCTCACAGAGTTAAACATAGCTATGCTAAATAAATGGTATTACTAAAGTGCCTGCATTTTAATTATTCTGAGCTTAGTGCTGTGCACAATAATGAAATGGATGTATGGAACATACAGTGCAGAATTTGGAGGGGACAAGGAGTGTTAATTCTTTTGTGCCAGAGGATGGCACATTATATAGACAGACATATGATAGCAATTAAGTTTGCTTTCCTGCAGATTTTCTATAAATGGTCAATAACTTGTTTTTAGAAGGACTATTTTAAACTTGTCAAAAATGGTTCCTGATTTGCTTTGCTTGAGCCTGGATCTTTCACAAAGTAGCAGTATATAAAAATTCAGACTGATCCTTTTGGGGAAGAGACATCTTATATCCTTTTTTACTCCATGTGGAATTTGTTTTATGGAGATGATGATCGTGTTAACTTCGGTTGCATATCTCCATGGTGATTTCTGAGAAATATGGTTGGAGTGCAAATGTATATTTATATGGAAACGGTGTCTTTCGGTATCAAAACCAGGTGAAACTGCACTGAATTCCAAAGAGTCCCTAATTCACCCCATCTTTGTGTCCGTCTCTACTTTTTATGTTATGCACAGAGAGAGAGAAAGAGAGAGAAAGAGAGAGAAAGAGAGGTGTATAATTCTTGTTCCCAAAACTCTGTGAGGAGTAGGAGTGGAGTTATATTATATGACTTCTTAATATTAAATAACTTCGAGACTATGGCTTTGGAAATACTGACTTCATTGTAATGTAGATTTTTTCCCAAGATTTTTATGGCAACTGATTAATTATATTAATCCTGGCATGGATCACAATAATTCTAGGTATAAGTCAATTTAGATTAATTCAGTACAATGAAAGAACTTACTTTTGGAATTACTTTTGATTATTCTATGCAAAAAAACCCAATTTTCTGTTCATCTTTGAGCTGACTCCTCAGACCATGTCTTGCCTCTCTTATTACTTTTGTTGCATAAAGAGCTACACAGCACTGATGAGACCACTTCTGTAGTGCTGTTTCTATGTCTGGACTCCCCTATACAAGAAAGCCATTAACTTACTGGAGTGAGTCCAGGAAAGGACCATGAACAGAATTAAGGGACTGGAGCATCTTTCATGTCAGGATAAGCTGAGAAAGCAGTGTTCAGTCTGGAGAAGAAAAACTCAGGAGGACTTTATCAATGTGTACAAATAGCTGATGCATTGGAATGAAGAAGAGGGAGCCAGACTCCTCTTAGTAATATCCAGTGACAGGACAAGAGGCACAAATTATAACCTGTGAAATTCCAGCAGAACATGAGAAAAAAATTTTTTACTGTGGGAATGGTCAAACACTGAAATAGGTAGCTGAGAGTGATTGTCAAGTCTCCATCTCTGAAGATACTTGAAATCCAGGTGAGCACAGTCTTGACTCTGGGTGACCCTAGGGCAGAGTGTCAGACAAGATGATCTCAAGAGGTCCCTTCCCACCTCAGCCATTCTGTGGTTCTGTGAGGTGGATGTGACAACACTTAAGTATCTATTCTACTTTATTTATGTGGCATCTTTTCCCAATTATGGATATGTATGTTGCATATTGTAATGAAGCTGGATGATTTTCTGGAATAAGTCACATTTGGGTCTTTTTTATTACCTTAATCAGCAAAAATACATATACTATTTTAACCTGCCCCTGTGATCATCTAGGGATTAATCTGACATCACATAACTAATTTTATGCAATTTCACATTACAATTCCTGAAACTTACCATGATAAATTAGAAGCTTTTTTTCCTGTTTGCATCTCTAAATTGATAAGCCCTTTCATCTTATATACAGTTGTTCATACAAGCTGAGATCTGTTGGAAGGTCTGACTCCGTTCTTTGAGCGGTGTCATTGATTCATGGCTTCAGTGGTGTCTGAACAGGATGCCACTTACGTCACCTTCTCTAAGGCAATCCAGCACTGCCGGGCTTTCACAGTTTGTCTGCTGTCATTTGTTGATGCTAAGGATGTTTAAATCTATGCAGAAACCTCCTGAAGGACTACGCAAAGCCTTTAGTTCTGGCAACCAGTTCTGGGCTACTCAAGGCCTGCTGTAAGCAGAAGAACATTATTCTAAACTTCTGTAGGGGTACGTTGCAGATTTAACAGGTGTTTGAGAAGCTGGCTTGGTACACCTGTGAGTTAATCAGAGCATTTGCTTTTAAATTGCCTGAATTTTATGGCAAAAACATGAGGGAAATCTCTCAGATACAAAGAGAAACCATTGGCTGTTTGAATCGCAAAGGTCCCCGTTGTTTGTACCAAGTTGGGGAAGTTTTTAATAATGGCTGATAACACTACAAAGTGTACTCATCTGCTTTTTTAATTCAAAACACTGTTTTAAAGAATATTTCTTCTTGTTATTTTTCTGGTTTTATATTATAATCTGGTTTGCTTGTAAGAAAGAGATGAGTTTGCAGCCTTGTGAGTAGGCATTTCCAACACCACTCATTATTTGCAATTCTACAACTCAGTTCTCTTAATTTCAGGCCATTTAGTCTGACCATATAGCCTCAGAATATGAGAAAGATTTTAAGAATGCATTAAAATTGGTGTTTTCAGTCAAATGGAGAGCTCGTCAAATTAATCCTGATTAATCACAAAATTCTTCCTGTTTTTGAGGGAGCCTAATTCTATTCCCCATGCTCAGATTTCCACAGTACCAAAATGAATTCTAGAACCTCCTTATTTTGTCTGCAGAAGGTAGCATAATAACATATACCCCTCTTTGTTGAGTTTTAGATATGCTTGCTCAGACTGGAGTATTTTGAATCGGGAATAGTTTAAAATCTTTCATTTATCTTCAGAGATAAAATTGGCATGGAAATGTAAAACACTGTCAAGGAGAAGAAGAGCACACCTTGTTGTGGAGGACCATTGTACACTGCAGTTGAACTGCTTTCACTAAGTTCTCAACTGCCTGATATTTTCCAGGAAAAAAACCCCTGGTGTTTATTTAATGTAGGTTTCACCTTGTCTCATGACAATGTAAGAGAAAGAGAGATTCAACCATTGAATGCTGTCCAGGATTTCATGGCAAAACTATGTTGCAGGTATTTACTTTTTTTCCTTCATCACCCTTAGGTATTTCTGTAGCTTTCAGTGCATGTAATTTGAGAAGACGTGCTGAGCTTGCCTCTGAGTGATGATTATTGGATAATATGCTGTTGCTCTGGATCTCTCTGAAGTATCTGTGCTACTAGAAGAGTTTGTGGATAATATATCTATTCTTTGTACTTAATCTTTAAAATTTTGTTTTGGCTTTTGTTTTTATACCCCTTTTGTGGCATGTAAACATGGTGTTTTAGAAGTAAAGAAATCAAAGGAAGGAAAAGTCTCCTGTTCCATATACAGAAAATCATTCTGAATCTTACTTGAGGTTGCTTAAAATTATTTTTTTTTCAATCCTCCTTACTCATTGGGAATCTCAGGAATATGTAAATCTGAAATAGTTAAAGGAGAAATATCTCTCAGCAAGAGACACAACAGCTTATTTTCCACCCTTGTGTGACATGAATAATTCTTGTTACTAAGGGATCCAAGCAAATTCCACTGGCTTTCACCTGTTGCAATGAACTACAGTCAAGCCTCCTTTTCTGGACTGGGCCACAAATTTATAATGTAATGTTGTGGTAGCCTAGAGGCAGATGGTCAGACCCACCTCAAAGCATTGGCAGCCTACTTGCTGGAAAGCAAATAAGAATCTCTTTAGACAAAGATGTGTGTTTGCTTCTTTATGAAATAATATTAGTTATTGTCTTACCTGGATGCAGCACTGAGTGAAAGTGCAGTGAACAGAGCAGTGAAATTATGTGAACAAGTGTTTATAAGGTGCTTCTGAAGGCAGGAGTCTTCAAGTTTAATGACTTTAGCATGAAAAGGGAACTGCTTTAACACAACTCCAGGAGTTGTCCTGCCAGATACGAGTAATGGAATTTGAGGTGCAAGCATATTGTCCACAGCAGCGTGTCACGGATTTGGATTTCTGACTCCTTTACTGCTGGAACAATCTGAATCCCCAAGCAGCTGCCCTGAAGGACCTTCTCCCTCCATATTTCATGGAGTGGTTGTGCTGGTCAAGTGTCATAAATGAGGTGCACACCAGAACTGGCATAACATATGTGAAACCATTAAAATTAAAGTAAGTATATTGACTAAACTGTTTCCATTCCATTACAGCTGCAAGAGCTGGAGTTTACTTTACAGGTACAATAGAATTAAAAAGTGTTTGCTTAGCTTAGAAAAAATTTAAATGGCTCTAACATCCAATGTTAATTTAACTAAAAAACAAACCCTAATGTTCATACAAATAGGGTTACATTAAACTAGTGGAAAGGTTGCTGTTTCTTCTATATCATAATTTTGTATGCTTAGTAATTTACTTGCATTAGTTAATAACTCTTGGACCTTCACACTCCTGTTCTGTCTTCAGGTGCATGCGTATTCTGATTATATTTGAGGTCCAAAATAACTAACAGTGTGGAAATGGAAACCAAGTTTTGAAAATCAGGACCTTGCTTCTAGTGCCCCTTGCTTTAAATAAAAAAGGCTATTCCTGTCCTAGATATTTACACTTAATATCTACCTATTTCATCTCTAATGAATTATTCATACCTGTATATGTGAATAGTGTGTGTAAAACCTTTCATTAGAGAAAGAGGGCTTCTGAGTTCTGGAGCATATACCAATATCTCCTCCTCAGGTGTTTCTTTGATATGCCAGAACATCTTTTTACTGAAATCTTAATCCAAAGTTTCTATAGTGAAATGAGTTTTTATGCAGTTTCCAGTTACCATCAGAGAGATCTTTTTCATGATCCCTGTTTCTTTTGCTAGCAGCAGTATTTCATGTTTCATATATAATTTTTTTTCTTTTCTGGCTGATTTCTATTAAAATCTGTTTATTGTTTCAGAAATTCATTTTGAAGTGGCATATTGCATTCCTACATCTCTAAGCCCTCTGCCCTTCCTCATAGTCTTGACTTTAAAGTGGTGAGGAGGAAGAAATAGAGAGAGATTTTTGTTTCTGGGGGTGTCAGGCCTCAGGAGTATCCCAGCTGCACAGTCATGGGGGGGAAATCATGTTTGGGTAGTGCTGTCTGCCTTGTAAGAAACAGAAGCAGCATTGAGAGGGCATGGAGAGACCAAACTACTCAGTTTCCATTCCTTACTGTTTTACCATGCAGTTGTTGATACCAGAAAAGGGCTTTTTACACCTTCAATTTGAATATTTCCTGCTGGTTCCTTGCTTGCCCAGTCACCGAGCTGCTCCCTGTGGCTTCCTATTGCCACCTCCTCCCTCTTGGCCCTCTCTCTCACCAGCCTTCCCAGCTCTGACCTTCCCAATTCTAGCTCTTTAATACCCTTTCTCTGTATTCAAATACTCCTTTGCATATTAATTCACATTCTGGCAGCATCCCAATTTTCCCTATCTCTGTGTTTCATCTTAAGGAGTTGATTCAGCTGCAGTATGGGTCTTGCACCTTTGTGGTAATGAAAAGTTTATCCAGTAACTCACCCAACGTTGTCTAGTGGTATTCAAAGTCTGTTCCCTCTGCTCCATGCATCATGGCTCTCTGCATTTCCATGTGTTGTTTCAAATGCAGGATATAGATTATTTTAGTATTTTCTTATAATTTTAAATACATAATGTATTTACTGTAAAGTAAGGAAATTGTGAATTTTTCATTAGTTTTCAGAGTGCTGTCCTCTAACTGCTACCAAAAATAACCCCTTTCCAAGTACTTTTTTTGAAGAGATGAGGAAAAACTTACTTTATAGAGTTGTAAGACCATTTCTGTTAAAAGATTATCTTTTGGGTACTCAGCACCTTTCAACTGGATTTCCAATAAAAAGAGGGCTTATCTTTCACCTCAGTAGGTTTGGGATTATATCATTAATGCAGCAAACGAGGAATGTCAAATCTGTTCAGTAGTACAGATTTGCTAAGTTACAGTGGGAAAAAATAGTGATCCAAATTTGACCATTTTGCCCTCTGTTTTGGAAGAAGTCACAGCTTATTTTACATGTGCAGGAATCCATTATTGTATCACACATCATGGGACAACTTAGCTTCAGTCTTGTTAGGAACTTGCATCCAGCTGAAGTAAGTTTGCTTAAGACTGATTTTTGGATGAGTAAACATTGCAATAACCTTATAAAGATGCTTTATTGTGTGTAATAGAAACATAGTTTTGTGAATTTTTATTCCATGCTAGAATGATGAAAAATGTTTTTTTTCAGTTATAGGAAACTTTATGTTTAAGTACTTCCCATGCGTATGCCAGACAAATAATCATACAGGCTAAAATCTGTATATTTTCACAAATACCTTGCATTTGTCATAGAATACCTGTGGATAAAATTAATACCTGAATTATAAGCTGAACTCAGAAGATAACATTAAAGCATTATTTTACAGGCCCTCTATTGGACCACCTCTACTGTGCAGACTGTTCTATAGGAAGTAACCTCTAACTGAATCACTGAAAACAGCATTTCAGCGTGATTTTCTTTGGTGCTGACCCTCTTTCTTAAATGTATTTATTCATATAAGATGGTATTTATTGATGAAGGTATTCATTGTAGCTTATTCCTAAGTCTGTAGTGAAGCTTTTGAAGACTTTTTGTCCTAATAAGAATGTGAGGATTTCAAGTCGAGGTATATGGTTATTTTTTGGTCTCAACTAACACTACCTGCTTCTTTCAATTTCGAAATTATTTAGCCTCAGGGAGCTTTCCCCTCTGTGATAACATTTCAGAGTTTGTTGTCTGGTTCTGAGCAGGTAAGGCAAATAAAAGAAAGAAGGATAAAAATAAAAAGATAAATGAGCAGTATCTATTGTTTCTAAGCAGTGTGGGTAAACTCTCCAAACTACCTTGGTTTGAGAAAGAGATAATGGAAAAAGCCACCATTTTGTCTGTCCTCCATATGTATATTTATATTCTCTTTCCTTATCTGCACAACACTCTCAGCCACCATGCTTAGGTGCCTCCAAGAGATGTCAGAATTTCATCTAACATAGGTTGTCCAGAAAACCCATTTCAACAGGTGGACAAAAAATACCAAGTCAAGCCTGTAGCAAGTAAGTGTTCAACTTGTGTAGGCCTGAGAAGCTCTCTTCATCAGCTTGCACAGAAGAAATAAAATGAGTTGTAGAAAACCTGAAGAAAATGAATTGTAGAAAACTTCTCCAAAATGTTTCAGATAGTTGGGAACTGCTGGTTAATCTTTAATGGGTAGATTTCAAATTTTGATATGCTGTCCCTATAAACTATTCCCATTTACTTATGATTTATTCTCTCCCTCCCATCCTATACCACTAGCACTCCTTTTGAACTTTCACCAAGTGAAATGAATTGATTCCAACTGATACTGACTTGGCAGTGACTGTCAGTCTGTTGCAACTTTTGAAAGAGCACAGCTGAATGGAGTTACAAGTCCACCTTTTGACCTTCAAATATATTAATACACTGCTTAATGACTTCATTTGGTGGTTTCATTCTCCACAGAACATCAGCTGTGTATTTCATTAAAAAAGCAAACTTTGGTGAATTTTTATTTCTGGTATTTAAGTAAACAACCTGATTTTCAATAGTTTTTAAATGGATTTTTCACTACATGGGCACAGCTGAATTTGCACAGCATGAGGTCTTGCTTGGCAAAGACTTTTTATATTACAACTTACATCAAGAAGAAAAGTTGATGAGCTTAGACTTGACAAAGCTCACATGTGTTTCGGAGATTATTTTTATATTTCTTATTTGAAGCTTTCTACCTCTTCTTCCTGACAGGCTAACATTGTTTTCCTCCAAATGCACTAAAGAATGAAGTTTAACATTAAAAAATATATCTGTACTGAACATGCTTTTCTAGGTAAAGACAATATCAAAAGGGTTTTCATGGTAGAACATCTTTCAAGCACAGTATTTTGCCCTTTATATCTTAGGACTGAAGAGTTAGAGTTAGACAAATACCTTTTTTTGGGGGGGTGGGGAGGGTAGGCAGGGGGTGGAAGTGTAGGGGCAGAGGGGAAGCCTAAACTACTGTCCTGAACCAGGACATACAAGCACAGAATTGGAAAACATCTTTCTATCCCAATATGGAATGATGGAAGAGCACCTTACCTAGGTATTTCTTCATACAGTTCTAGTCACACCATACCACTTTATGATAATGATTTTATTGCACGGCTTGTAGAGTTTATTTTCTCCTGTAACTACTGACATTTATGGTCCAAAAAATTATCCAAGTGTTGCATGAGCAAGCAGTCAAGTTTGAGAAGTGCTGAACATTATGGAACCTTAGTCCAGTTACAGTTGAAATGTCAGCTTGTGTAATGTGTGTCAGATGAGGACATAACCTCTGATTTGTGCAAGTACTGCTGACCATACAAGTCTCTGTTTTTAAATCAAAACTTAGAAAGACTCAGAAGTTCCATGTTGGAAGCTGTTTACTGACTGGCTTGATATCATCCTGTCAGTGTGAGTGGAACTGCTGATCTGCAGTACCAGTCATATGTCTGAACTAGCAGTATGAACTAGAACTGTGATTTTCTTTGAGCTGTTACAGTCTTGTTTTGAGAAACCACTGCTGGTTATTGGCTACTAGCTGTTGTGAGGAACTGTGGACCAACAAAATTGTTGTTTATGATTTTGAGAATACAAATTCACTATTTTACATCAGTCTGTCATAGGACATTTAAGCACATTTGTACATTCTTGATTCTCTGTATCTTTTCTTGGCTCAAGAGAACACTTTTGTTTTCTTCTGTGATTTTGTGCCTGTTCCCTATTTTGCAAGCTTTTTCCTTGGTCCTAATTCCAAGTATCAGCTGTCTGTCACACTGTGGTTCTTTTTCTGCCATTTTCTCTTTACCTCATCATATTTCACTACCTCCAAAAATGTAAATGTAAATTCTGATATGGAATTTTATATTCTTGGCCTAATCCTCACAAATGTAATAAATGATCATGGTTATAAACATGCCCAGTTATTGGCAGAGCATAAATATTTACATATTAAATTGTGTGTGTGTGTGTGTGTGTGTGCACATGCATTGATGAGTGTGCTGGGGAAGAATCAGAACCATAGAAAATGCTGAGTTGGAAGGGATCCATAAAAATCATCAAGTTATCGAGTCTAGCTCCTGGCCCAGCACAGGACACCCCAAGAGTTATACCATGTGCCTGAGAGCATTGTCCAAATGCTTCTTGAACTCTGTCAGCCTTGGTGCTGTGACCACAGCCCTGGGGAGCCCATGCAGTGGTTAACCACCCTCTGGGGGAAGAATGTTTTTCTAATACCCAACCTAAACCTCCCCTGGCACAACTTCAGGCCATTCTAGCACTGATCACCAGACAACCTCTCTCTGTTTTGCTTAATACTTTTCCAAAAAGGTTTACAAGATAAGACTTTGTTTCCATGAGGGAGGTCAAACTCTGTCTAATGATCTCCAAATTGAGGGATCAGGAGTAGCTACTTGTTGTGGTTTGCATTTTTGTGAAATAAATTCCTCAATTTACATTGCGTATCTTGCAAAGATAAACACGGTGCAAAGGTAATCTCTTGCATCTGCTTGGCTGATCTGTACCATGATGAATTTTTTCATATTTTATGGAGTCTGTGACTCTATAAAACTGAAGCTTTTAAGTGTTTGCGTGTTTGGGATACGGCTCCTCTTTAGCTCTCTTGCAGGATCTAGAGAGCCAACATGTAAAACAATTGGATGGGGAGGATTGTTCAGTTTTTGATTTTTTGTTATTCACAGAGATGCAATAATTCTGTATTTTCATTACAGATGTCTTGAAAGTATTAATCTTATTTTTTTGTAATTGAGTGTTGTAAGATTTCCATGTGTTGAATGTTTTGGCACTTGCCTGCTGTAATAATTGGCTGGAATGCCATCTTGAGAAATTTTCTGAAAATTGTTATATTTGCTTTACTCTGTATGTAAGTGATTTTTCTGTTTTAGTGCCCTGTTTTTCAGTAGTGAAATATGAAGCATATAAGTGGTAAGAATGAAACATATAGATCACATTAATTTTTCTTCCATTATTTCATGATTTTTTTTTAATTAATTGCTTTCAATTTTATGGGGAGGATATATTTTAAATCCAGTCTAGAAACAATAATATTTTCTCAAATGAGTTTAAAATGGCAAGTCAGAGTATTGCTCAAATGTTAATGACTCAAGTGGAGGGTTTTTAATTCATACCCATAAAATCTTCCACACAACAAGAATCTTAGCATAAGCTTTATAAATATGTCATGAACTAGATTAAGTATTTACGGTATTTATAACAGAATAAATGTTAATTTTAACATTTTAAGATTAATCTTTGGAGAAAACATTTACAAATGCTTTTTAAAACCTGGCCCACAGAAATGGAAATGACACTAAATTTGTGGAATAAATTAATCATGCGTAAATGTAAAATATACTCAGATAAACTTTGGTGTTTTCCCTATGTTGATGACATTTTTTAGTTATTTTATTCAGCTGTAAAAACAACACAATAATGTTTGTAATCTCCTTTTTCCAAGAAAGTTTCTTCAAATTCAAAATTAAAATAAATTAAGTCACAAAACAAATAAGAATATGCCATAACCTATGTAGCTCTTAAAGAAATATATGGAGGTGTGGCATGTTCTCCTGACCACCCAGGGAGGACAAAACTGAGTTTGAATGGTTTTCTTTTCTTTTGGTGGAAATTGCCATGTTTAGCAGCAATGCAAAAACAGACAGTGAATGTTTAATTAAGAAAGTAATTTTAACTAGTGGTTCAAAATAAGATTGTCTGCAGTTTGTTACTTCTAAATTAAGTTAATTGTGTATTTGTGTATGTTTTAAAGAACAGTGCTTACTATTTACTCCTTTTTCCTGTTAGATACATAGATAGTTATTTGCATAATCATATTTCTTAAAGCATTTAAAAAACTTAGGCCATTTTTAACTGAACCTTTTATTCATTTGTAATGCTCTGCATAGCACACTTGCACAATTATGTACCTTTCGTCTGGGAACCACTATGTTTTGGTAACAAATGAGTGTTTTAAATATTTGTCTTGTAAATTTATGAAATTTGAAGCAAAACATTGATACAGAAAAGTAAAACAGTGAATTAACAATGAAAATAGCTTTCTGTGGTCTCCTGTTCTTTTGAATCTTTGCTTGCTCGAGCACTCAGAGGACAGTCCTGGTGCCAAAAGGCAGATGACCCATATTCCACTCATTCTGCTACCCAGGTCAGGAGTCTCTGTATTAACGGTTTTAGTTCTGTACAATTTGTGGACTCTTGGTTTTTCTGTTACAGCTTATTCATGCATAAAATAACATTTTCTGCTTTGCATAATGATAGAAAGTTCCTGAACTGTAAAGTTATGCAAATGTGATGAATATTATTAAAGTTCTCTAGTATCACTTTTAGCCAGTTTAAATGCTTGCCACACTGTGCTTCGTTTGTGCTGTAAGTTTTATACTATCTCTTCACACAAATACAATTCCTTACAAAGCTGTATGTAACTTCCATATTTTGAAGTGTTAAGCTATTGACCATTTGTTGCAGTGGAGCTGCAAAAATCCCCATGCGAGGTTGGCATTTCTGGAATTTATTATCTTCCCTATCATTTTCCGAAAGTGTGCTACAGCTTCATTGATATTTGTCAGAGTAATTTATCAGGAGACTAATTGCTCACTTCTAGTTTTTCTTTAGTCATGTTAATGCTTGGGTAACAAACTACAGAAGAAAACCTGATGTGATTTTACAAGGGCCCAATCCTGAGTTCACTGAAGGCAGTAGGAAAATTTCTCTTGAGATCACATTGAAAAGAATGGGCAATAAGCAAAATCCAAAACACCACAACTGTTATTCAGCGATTATTTTTTAATGAGTTTTATTCTAGCTTGGTAAAATATGTTGATGTCCCTTGATATTGAGTAATCTCTAAAAGGGTTTCATTTTTGGTGTGGGGAAATAGCAGAATGAATGACCATTCTGTACTTGGGAGATGTTAAGTTCAGACCTGAAGATACAGTTCATGAAGACAGTACTTCTACCTTACAAGGTTTTAAGAGTTTGAGAGCTGTCTGAAAATGATCCAGGTAGACTCTCTTCTTAAGTTTTAATGTTTTGGAGAGTTTGTATCCTGTCAAATACAGTGCTTTCATATCTCCAAAGATGAAATTTTCCCATTTTGCCTATATAATATTTATATATGGACAGGAAATAGAAGTCAGAATCCACTTATGTTGACCCCTGAGATATAATATTGACCTCAGTGAGTATTAACTTCTCAGATCAATAAATGCTGTTATTGACCTCAAAGAAAAATCAATAGCAGCTTGTTAATTTGCAAACTATGACTGCAAGAAAATGGTACGCATTTTGTTCTTCATTATCACCTATTTATATCTATATTTTAATGCTTTCAGTATTGCCACCTAGAGATCATCATGTCAAAACATTTCAATCCCAGCTGTTAGAAGGTTGGGGATACAGACATTATACATTATGGAATAATTGAGGAGCAGTACAGGTTAGTTCCCATATGTCATGAAAATAATATGCTGAACAGTTGTCTTTCACCTGTGTTGTTTTTCTTTCTGGGTAGTCCAGTTCATTTAATTTCATTTCCTCTGGTGTGCTTCATCAAAACATTGTATAAGAGTACTATATTTTACCTGCCAGAAAAGATTTCAACATGAATAATAAGGGGGATGAAAACCTGACTACTGGAAACAAGAAGACTGATCACTACAAAAAATCATAATTAATGTACAGCAGATTTTTCCTATTTACATGAGGATGACAGGTTTCTAGGCAATAATATCTTCTGAAATGTTACTGTGTGACTATATAACACAGAAGAAAGTTTTAAATGACAAAGTATTGGTGGAAAAGTGTTGTTTTGTATCATAGCAGGTTTTGTATATGAACACTGAAATGTCAGGTTTTACAGAGTTTGAAATGCCTAAAAAATGCCTATTGCTGAAATTCAAATGTCAACAGTTCTTCTGCATATATACCACTTTGATATTTAAACTTTAAAACCTCATCAATGATTTAGTATTACTTTGGCCTTGTTATGATTTGACTGCCAAAAATTGCAGAGGCTGATTTGGTCTGGAGAGTAGTGTCTTCATTCACAGAAGACAAAGCACAAATCTTTCAGCCTTTTACAGTCATTCATTCTGTCTGATACATCTGCAGTGATCTTGGCAAACCGATGGCTGTGTTTAGAAAACTTTTCCATCATTAAATGACAGTATGAGAGGTATTTAAATGCAAAAATAAGGCCATACTTGCATTTTTGCAACTGAAGTTGCTGCAATTTTTTTGCCAGTTTGAGGGCTATGTGGTTTTGCTCTTTAATACCATGGGCTCCCAGAACTTCATTTAAGCATCCATGTAATCTTCTTGAGATAACAGAAACAATGATATTATACTCATTCTGTGGATAGACTGAAGCACAGTGATGTTAAATTAAAAAAAAAAAAGAAAAAAAAAACAAAGGAAGAAGGCAGCATGGCAGCACCAAGCTAGATTTGTCTCTGAGGTTCAGAAAAATCAGGCCTGTGCAGATTTGGAAAGATGTTTGTGGTTATTATGAGTATCTTTTCTGTCTTACAGATGTCCTGAATGGTCAGGAAGGGTGGTATCCTTAAGCCTATGTAGACATCCTAAATAGTAGGAGCATTTTCCTTGATTCTCTATGTTGTTTTGAGTTATGTGTGAGTAATCAAGTTTGGATCCTTCTACAAGAGAGCAAAGCAGAAATGGTGGAAAAGCAGGAAGGTGGGAGATTTGGGGAGGAAGGAAAGTTCAAAGTCACACTGCAGGAGGAGAGAGGATCTCAGTTATACGGTTTAGGTTTATCTCTTTTCAGCCTACACAGATTGCAGGGCAGCACCCAGGTACTCCAAGTGTCAAATTGTCCACTCCAGCAGCTTTTTGTAGTAGAACCGGGAACAAAGTCTGGGGCAACCAGACAAACTGTTGATTGTGAGCCAAATGTAGTTCCTTGACTCTGGAGACCATTTATTTTTCAAGACAGAAGTTACCTACTCTGCTCAGGAACACAGAATCCAGCTGCTAGTGGCTGGATCTCAACATCACCTCAGGTCTCAGGATTTCAGGATATTTCTCATGATGTCTTAATGGGTGGCTGGTACCTGGGGAATTTTCTGCTCCGGAAGCATTTTCTTCAAGGTGTAGTGAAGTTCAAGAAAAAGCCTTATGAATTCAAAATGCCAGTCCTCATTTATGAATGCTTTATTTTCTCTTCTGATATTCTCTGTAATCACTAGAACTGTTTACTTAACTGACGAGAAGCTCTTAGGACTGATTCCATGTCTAACTTACCCAAAGGAGACAGAAATATAAAATAATCCACAATGTTTTGATTTTGAAAGTCTTGTTCAGAATCCAGTTTATGCAGTACATCAGAAGGAGTTCAGTTTATAACTATAAAATCACTGAATTTAACTTCTTAATAGATGTCACTGATGGCAGACTTACTGATTTCCATAACTGAAATCTTTTGAAATTTTGCACTAATGGTCAGTGGGGCACAAGCTAGTAATGTTATGAGATAAAGTGTTCTGCTTAGCCTCTTTGTGAATGACTTTTACTCTCCACATTTTCCTTTATTAAGGGAATTTTCCATTTACTTCCTATTTGGGGAAAAAGTCTCTACGTTATTAAAGTATATAAAATATTTGATGCTGTAAAATGGATCTATTTTAGTTTGATAAACTAGAAATATCCTGCACTGTGAGGGTCATAGCTTATAATACATACTGTTAGTACTTTTTCATTTTTTTATATTAGGAGATTAGTGAAAAATAAGCTCTATCAATTAAGTTTTTATTGCAAAATTATCTTCAGATGTACAGCAGTGAAGATGATATTGAGTGATAACACTGAGTGGATTTTGTATAAAGCAATTACAACTTGAAAACCACAATCTGAATGAAAATATTGCTTAGGGTTTTTTGTAATCTAGCATTAATACCAAAAAACTCTTCCTTTGGAAAGTGCTTAAATTACTTCTATTAAACACAAGACATTCCTAAGGTGTTCATGTGTGCTATTGACTGAAAAATACTTATATCTGGTTTCACTGCTCATGCTTTGTCAAATTTGTAAAGTACATATGAGTATATAGTTCCATTTCATAAGGTGTTTGTTTAGTAATACCATGTTTTCATAAAAACATTAATTTTTATATGGATAATGGAGTTCTTAATTGAGGAATTATCTTATGTAAATGCAATTTGATGGTATGAAATCCTGTGCATTCCTAAAAGCAGTGATCTACCCTGAGAGAAGTAGCAAGCTTTTTCCTCATGTAATGCAATACACATAGTCACATATGTTTACTTGACATGCTATTCTGGAGTTGAAAGTGCATTGAGCTTTGCAAAATGAATTCCAAGAACTTCAGAAGTGAATTGTTTAATTCTGCTGATAATGAATGAAATCTGTCTGAACACTCGAATCATTCCTTTCATAGTGTTCCATTCTGACATCACACCTTTGGTGGGACAGGCAGTCCCTCAAAACACATAAAGGAATCTGTTAATTTAAAGAAATAAAGCCAATGTTCAAGAGCTGCAAAGCACTTCAGCCCCTTTTTATGACATAGATTATTTTGCTTGTGGCATTCACTACCCATTTTGGAACAGCATACTTCAAAATATTTTATTGAGTGCATGTACAAGAGAAGTTGCTCTGTAAAATACCCAATTTGTAATAAACCGAACAGCACCTTAAGGAGGGTCAAATAATTTCAGAAGTGTGTTGGTTGTACTCCATTGTTTCATTGTAGATAAATAGTTTGTGTCTCTGACCAAATCTCCAGTGATGCCAGCACAAATCAAGACAATTGAGTCAAGTGGTTACAGGTTTCCAACCTTTCAAATTGATCAAATTGAAATAGCCCATTAGGAATTGATTTAAATCAGTTTAGATAAGCTCAGTCTTAGTCCTGGCCCTTGAGGCTTTGGCTACTGAAAGTTCACTTGAAGCTGGACATATACCAGCTCCACAGGCCATCAACTTTATTAGTGTGGAGATAAGCTGATTAGATCTTGTCAATCAAAGGTGCCAATATCTCAATTGAGTGTCTCTCCCAGTCTTTCTCTCCTTCTTTGTTGCCTGCTTCAATGCCTTAAAAAAAAAAAAAAAAAGAGAGAGAGCAAGCAAGAGAGAGATATGTGTGTGCATCCCCCTGGTTGTCACCAAGCAGGGTGCAAGGGCACTGTGATGATGTGATGTGATGACTGTATTAAAGAGGACATCAATTTGTTTTAAAGTGTTTTGATTTTTTATGGTGGCATTAAGAGAGAGAACATTGTGGTTGCAGCTTTACTAGAAAGCAAAGAGTTCTAGAAGGGGGAAAAAAAAAAAAAGTGTTTCTTTGAAACCTACCGGGTCTTTGAGTCTTGCTGTGCCAATGGGCGCTTAAGTGCTCCTGTAACTGGCATACTCTGATCCACCACCAGCTTAGGTACTATTCTTCTCTCCAAATTATTCACTTACATAAAATAAAATTATTTCTGGATGTTTAATCCTTGCAGAAATAATTTTAAACATTCGTTAAATATAGCCTGCTTGGGAAGTGCTTGGTTATGCCAGTAATGAGTGTGATGTAACAGCCTGGGAAATTACTGGGTAAATTAAGGTCAGGTTAGAACATATACACTGACCCTCTCTCTGGAAATGAAGCTATGCATGCACTGAATAAGTACATGCAGGTATTTGCATCTCTGCTTTGCAGAGGTGAAAAAACAGATACAGAGAACATCAGCTGTAAAAATGGAATAGCAGTGTTTCAGCTTTAGGCTTCATCATATAGTTAAAGATGGTATAGAGGAAAACTGGGCTTTTGTTCTTCACATCTGAAGGTTGCTCACACCATGTCTCCCTCATACTTCAAATGCAAACAACAGAAGCCTGTCCTTTTCTTCCATCACCCTACACTCACCACCCAATGAAGGCTGGAGCTACAGCGCTGCAGAACTACATTGCCACACTGGATTATCTCTTTATCAGTTATTCTTCACTCCACTGTATCAATTTTGTGCTAACCAATCAGGCACTCCTCTTAGAAAAGACTGTTTGACTATTTCTTCTTGATAAATGTATTTATAGCTACACAGATCCACACAGGCAACTCATGTGCTATGTCTTGGGGAGAGAAAGGGAATTACTTGCGCCCTCCAGAAGACTTCTAGTTAATGCTGCTATTTGGGGATATTCCAGGGGAAAAAAAAAAAAGTATTAATTGTGTGCAGATCCTAATTATTTACTTGGGTACTGGAGTTCAGGTGTAACTCTGGTTTCTGTTGCAAACTGCAGCACCATGTATTTACACAGAACAGAATGATGCTCTTCTCTGATCTTACCTTTGTTTCCTGCCAGTCTCACCAGCTCCCTGTTCGGGCTGCAGGTGGAGAGGAATAGCCAACTTTATCACAACGAGGATATAACACTGAGCTGTCTAAATTATTCAAGTACGAGTTTTCTTTTGCCCCCCTCCCAGAAAAGATTGTAAGTTTCAAGCAGATTTAAAGACATTTCCATGGAAGAAATTGTAGGGAAGAACAGCCTTATTGCCTTATTGTTGCTAATTAGAATTCCTCTGTGTTTAGATGGGGTTATTGAGCTGTATTTTTTTTTTTCATGTTTAATACATGGTTAACAGCTCTGATGCTGCAGCTACAGTCAATTGGAAGCAAATGTTCTTTTAAGAAGTTATTGAAGGAAATCTATCTAACAGACCACTAGTCAAATGATGCACTTTTTTTCTCTGGCTACTTCCCATACTGAAATCACTAACTTATTGTTGAAAATCTTATTTTGAAGGCTAAAAAGAAATGTGTTGGAGTTCCAACTTGCCCTTTAATTGATCTGCCTTACCATCATTAGTCATATTTCTTCACACTGATGTTTGTTGTAATGCAGTCATCTTTGAAAACACTTTTTTTTTTCTGATTGTGTGGAACTGCACAGCATAGAACTGAATCATCAGTCAAAAAATATGATGATAATATTTGATAGAATCTAGTGTTTCATGATAAGACTGGGTAGCATGATCATGGCTTCCAAAATAATTTGTACATTATTAAAAATATGGTGCGCTCAACTTGAAATTACAGATAGATTAAACATGTTTTGTCTTGACTGTTCCAAGAGTGTTAAATAACATTTTTATGTCTTCTTTCATACAAGTTGCAAGTGGAGGAGCTGAGTTCTGTCCTGATGGCTGAGTTTAATGTAGTTTCATAGAACCATAAAATTTATTGCTGTGTTTATTTCAGCAGGCTCTTCAGTTATTACTTATATTAAGCTTAATTTAAAGGCACAGATGTCAGTAAATACAATTTCTAGGAAGATGTGTTAGCCAAATAAGCAGGCATTTTTGTCAAGTTTTTACTTCAGGGCTACAAGTGCTACTGAAGTTATTTGAAGTTTGCATCATATGTGTTCTGTATTTGGGTTGAGTGTGCCTAATGAAAATTATATATGCTTGTAAACATCCTCCCATTGTTGTTTAATAAAAGCAAATCTAGAACATTGCCGGAAGGACTTGTATGCTAAGGCTCTCTTTGACAGCAGATTTGTACTGTTCTAATTGAAAGTGCTTAAAAGTCGTTTAAGGAGCGTCTGTAACTTTGAGGCCACCATCTTGAGGGAATGGTTTCAATGTAGTGACTCCAGTTTGGACATAAATAAAAAAATACTGGCAAGTTTTCTTCCTTTGGAAGTGTTATTGTTGAGCAACCAAGACAACCATTTGGTTCGTGGCATTGTTACAGCTTAGATTTGAAAGCTTGAGAAAATCATCAGTACACTCTTTTCCGCTGTGTTAGTTTCCTTTTATTTTTTTCTTTTTTAGAAAAATTACTTTTTAGCACTGTTTTTTTTCCTAATCAGCTCATGAATGTGTTTCAGGTAATGTAAATTAAGAAAATATGTAAAGTAAGAACTGAAATGAATTACTCTGTGTACCTGGACTTCATTCTCCAAGTTCCCCCAGCCACCTTCTAGAGATAATATTTACTGGCTACCTCTGTGCTAATTACTGTACAGAAATGTGTTGCATATATGGCACTGGATGCCGTGTTAGAGGTGTCCTCTGTGAGATATCAAACACAGAAGCAAAGATGTTTTAGTGTTTAAAAAAAAGATAAAATTGATATTTCTTTTATGTTCTTCCTTGGAAGTTAGTCCATCTTCAAGCATTAGAGGGCCACAAGCATCCATTTTGCCTGTTTACCCTGCAGCTTGCCAGTTTTCTAACCAGGGAGGAATGTAAGTGAATATTGGAAAATAAAATTGTGTTTGCCTAAGCTTCCTATCCAGAAGACTTTTGATTTTAATGAATTTGACAGAAAATGTAATTCAGAAAATGCCCTCACTTTTTGCTTTTTAAAATCGTAATCTTGAATTTTGAGGTAACACAACTGTTCTCCTTTTAGAACAACATTCATATGTCTTTGATCTCTACATTTGGGGAATTCTCATTAGCTTAACACATTCACATTCAGGAAAAGTCCTACAAGGAGGGAGGATTTTTCTTAAATGGGGAAAGAAAAGGAAAACAAAAAAGGGACAAAGAGAGAGAGAAGAAAAATCTTTTCCTGTTTCTTCCCTGAGGCTGGACTGTTTATCACTCCATCCTTGTTCGATAGAAGTGAATTTTATAATAAAATTTTCCCTAATCGGGCTCTGTCAGTGAGGTGTCTTATCGTGGGGAGGAAAATGACACCGATCCTATCGAAAAACAGAGACGATGTCACAGTGTCCGCAATCACAGCTACTCAGCCTCCATATCTACCTTCTCCACAAACACCAAGCACTGCTTTTTCATAAGAACATCAAAACCTAGCGAAGTCATTAAAATTGCACCCGCGTAGAGTTGCAGGGATCAGCCACACTAGCGCAAAATGGGATGTGGGAAAACAGACTCTCTAAATGTGCTAATTCCATTGTCACGTGTTTACGGCTTAATTTTAATCAGTTAAAAAAGCCACACATTGCAATAAATTGGCATTATCTTCTGTGACACCAGAGGACACAGTTGGTTCAAGGATTTAGAGGGTCGCTGGCAACAGTATATAGTGTTACAGACAAAGTATTTTTACGCTTGAACTACGGTAGCTAAGGTGCAATCCCCAGTTAAGACTGCAAACAAAGACTATAACCCACACAGTACTAAGTTCAACATGCAGACCACCTTCAGCCTGGAGACAGTGTAGAATGCTAAACTGAATAGTGCTGAAGAACATTTTTTAATTTAATGGTTAAAGGTAATTTTCTGGCCAGTATAATTGAGGTTGCAGTTCAGTAGCATTCTCTTATGTGTCCTGTACCAAAATGAAGAAAGATCTATTGGAAAAATCCCTTTGCTGTATTTGCATTCAGTTTCTAAACTGATGGTGCTTGTTTACAATGTGCCATTAGATTTCTTCCTCAAAACTATTCATTGCATTTTCTGTTCTTCTACTCACGGAAATGTAGGTAAATCAGCCAACAGGGAGTGAAATGTGATAGAAGGAATACTGCTGCTTCCAATGAAAGGTTTATGGAAACTTTAGGTTTTACAATTAGGTAGTACCACAGGTCACATGAGAATTGTGCATGGTATCCATCTCTACTCCTCCCATTTTCTTTCTTTTCCTTTCCCCCTCCCCCTTAGACTTGTTCTTTCACTTGAATATGGCTGATCAAAATGTTTATAAGCAGCAGGAGAATTATTTTCCGTAGAGCAGTATGATCTTAACTAGTAAACATCCATTTCAATAAAACAATGTCTATAAAAGTTGTCTAGTTTTATTTCAGTGGATCAAACATGAAAAATGTGTGTGACCAGTTTAATTCTAGAATGAGCAAACAGCAACCAAAGAAACAATTAGAGTAGGAATTTAACTTTTACAGAATAAGTATCTCTTTTCAGGCTATGAGCATGTCCATAGCCAAACGCAAATGTCTATTTGAATCAGCACTGAAGAGCACTGCTAGATAAATACACAAAGCCATTAGTGCTAAAAACAAGATGTGTTCAGTGTAGGATGCACGTTGTCATTCTTCTGTTTCCCACATTTGATTTTTTGGCTTGGACAATTTAGTGACAAGTATGTGGCCGATCATTTCCATGTAGTCTAAGCACTACAAGCTCTTCAAAAATAAACTTGAAAATGGCCAGAGAAACTATTAACAGTCAGCAATGAACAGCATTAGTAAATAAAGTGAAATTAGGGTATGGATTTGTTTTGCATATAAAGAAATAGGAGCATTTGACCTATTTGTAAACAAACCTGCAAAACTGTTTCAGATGGAACACAGAGGGACAACATTATCCAAGCTTGAGTTAAATCCAGGAATTTTTCATTAATTGTGTGTTTACAAAAAATAAGAGATGCTAACAGTGAAAAAAAGAAATTCCTGAAATATCTAAAAGAGGTTTTGCACTCCTCAAATTAACTTACGCAAAAATTTTTCTGAATTTAATATATATTTTTATTTATTTATATAAATTATCTGCTTTTTCTGAATTTAATATACATTTCTGTGCTGGCAGCTTTCTTACTTATTTGGATTTGTAACATGATGCAAGCCATGTTATTTGCACTTCTTACCTACTTAAACAGCTTGAGTAAATATGCAGGGTCATTTTATTAGAATAATAGAAAAAAAAAGAATGGAGTGTAAATATAAAACACTGTTCTTTTCTATGTCTGGATTAGCAGCGAACTCTGCATGACAAAAAAAAGACTTCTTTATGTCGGTATACTTGGCTTTATAAAACCATTATGACTTTGTTCCCTAAAACAAAATACAAATATCTGATAGTTAAAAATATTTAATTTGAGAGTTTTGCCTCTACATTTCTATGGATCTGTGCTTATATTCTGTTAGGAAGAAAGTGACATACAATTTCTTTTAAAAAGCCTTTTTATTTTTATTTAAAATCTGTCAAATTAACTAGGGGAGTGTTTCTTTAACTAAACAAACTGCTCTGCTTGCAGGTCTCCCCAGTTAAGACCCCCTAAGATTGTTCAGCTCACTTAGAACAAGTGATAGAGGTCATGACATGACATAGCCAGGTATCGGACACCCACTTGGAATGAACAAACTGGTATTTTCACCAGTCTAAAAATTATTATCCAGTTATTTAGAGTCATGAGCTGAGCAGTCCCTGTCTTTTTCACACCTTCTCTCTCCCCGGTTTTTACAGTCCACACTTAGATCCTGTGCTGTAACTGATTTGTGATCATATTTAAGTGGAATTACTGAGTTTGGTTACTTTGAACTGAGTGAGGGTTGTGGTGGGGAAGTGGGAAAGCTAATTCACGTTAAATGCATATGTAGGAGGAGAGTATTTGTGCTTTGCATCGTTCTGTGCTTAGCTTATAGCTGTAAGCTAAGAATTTACTCCTGATTTGTAATCAGAGTAGTAAAACATTTTACGCTGAATATATCGCTTTGGAAATGAAAGCGTAAATCTAAGTAGGTATTCTGTCTCTGAAAATAAGAACACAAACCAAACAGTATTAATGTACCCAAATGTGCATTTTAAAGATGGTGAGGTGAAATTATGTTATATATACATATATATTTACATTGTGCAGTATCTTTTTAATAAAGGTTGAGTGAAAACCATTGTTTCAGATCTAGTCCTACAGAGAAATAACAAAATATACTTATTTATTAATTCTGCACAGAATCACTTGAATTTCATGTTTCATGTTGTCAATAATTTCATTAATTTAGGTCTGTAAGTATGCATATTGTATTAAAACAGTCCTTCATTTATGCAGACATCACTTTTGGAAATTGTGGGTATGTTTGATTATCTAAATGCAACAAAACCAGAGGGTTGGCACTCATTTCTAAAATCAGAAACTTGTTGTGTTCTACTTTTGCACACATAGGCTGCGCCATTGAGCCACCAGTCAGATAAAACTGCTTCTGACTTGATATTGTGTAATGGGTGGAACTAAAGATGTACTTAAGAGAGCTGGATATCAGCATCTTTTTGTGTTTGTTACCATAATGGAATTTGGGGAAATTGCAGCATGTTTCTAAGCACCTACTTGTAACATTAGTCAGTGTCTTATAAGTTTGACCCTATTAGGATTTTTTGTATCCATAAATATGCCATAGTTACTTTTTAATACAGTGCTTATAGCACAGTTATTTGCTCTTTTGAAATGTATATCAATTTCCTATTAAACATTTATCTGCATGCTAGGGATATTAATAATAAATTTACCAAAAAAAGCATATAGCTGTATTTCAGTAAGAGTTAAAAATACAGTGTTAATTATATGCAAGTTTTTCCTGAACAGGATTTAAACTTAATTAATTTCAAAAAGGTGTCTGTTATTCTAATTAAAATAACTTTTTCAAAACGTGCAAAGATATTTTTTATATATAAATATATATAAAAATATATATATGTATATATGTTTTTCTATCTATCTATCTATCTATGCACATGCATTTAATTTAGGTATTGAATTTTATCCATACTCTAAGATCAACCAATTAACCTCTCTATCTGTGAAAGGGATTTTAGAACTCAAAGTGAATATTGTTGCTGCTCATCTAATTGAAGATGTAAAATGTCCTGTAAGTCTAGGCAAAAAGATTATTCTGTTCTGCTTAATTTGTAATACACATTAGTAATACATTTGCATAAACACTAACCACGTCTAATGGGGGGGGAGGGGACAGGATTTCTGAACAGAGTGTTTAGTATTTTTCGTTTCATGGGGTTTGTTTTCCTTCAGTGTTAGATATTTGGTATTCTTACTTTCTGAATCAGAAGAATGCAAGCACATTTCTGTGAAACTAGCAGTCACTTAATGATATGAAGGTATTAGAAAAAGAGGGAATTACCTTCCCTTATGGAACTATTGAACCTTCACTTAATCACTAATTAGTGAGATAAACTTCATACTGTGTAGATCTGTGATGCACTGTTAAAGATACTCCATCTTTTTCATAAAACCTTCTGTTTAGAAATGTGTGTGGTTTGCTTTTGAGTGCCAGTTTGGTTTATGTAGATAGTCTCTATTTTTTCTAACTGCTGTCTTTGCAACTGGTTTTGCAATGGGGGCTGTATGTCTCTGTGTGTGCTCTGTTTATGAAGCTTTGTGAGGAAAATAGGTTTGGGGGGTTACAAGTGTTCTTAAATAGTTATTTGCATCTTTGAAATCTTGTTTTCTATTCCTGTGGCTTTTTTTTCTTTCTTGTGTTACCAAATTCAAGATCCAACTTACCTGAAACTGTATGGTCATTGTAGATCACTTCTTATGAAACAGAATACATTTTTAAATGTTCATTTTCAGAACTCTTTAATATTAATCTCAAATACTATAATAATATAGTGTAATTTTATTTTAATATGATACTATCAGGGTATTATTCTGGCTTTTTTATAAGTTTAGATGTCGTGATGTCTTAGTTTTTTGTTACCAACATATAATGTTGTGTTCTGAAGGTATGCTGTCACTTAAATGTGTATGTACTTAATTTGGTAAGGAGACATACGTCTGTGATCACTAAAAAAGCACAGCAAAAATTACAGTATAAAGAGCAACTGACAGAGTCGTTAGGTTTGAAGTATTCCTACCTTGTATATATAAAATAATAACAAAGTAATCAGAAACTCCTCCTTGTTGTCTAGTATATTAGAAGTATGTTGTGTAAGTGTGATGTGGTGCATGGGACAAGGTTTACTTTGTTCCAGTGCAGCTGTGGTTAGGAAATCTACTATATCTGCAGCTTGTATCATGTAGAATGCAGTCCAGCAGATCTCTGGCCCTGTAATTATTCTTACTATACATTACCTTACAACTTCTAATACCGTAGTACTAGGGATCTGTGTCTTGGATGAAGGCCTTGTTGTACTATTTGCTTTGCAAATGTGGGGAAAAAAGTTACTTCCTATTCGAAAAACTTGGCAATCAGACAGGGGAAGATGGATGAGGATTAACAAGTTATAAATGAAAAGAAAAAGAGTGATGATCAGCATCTTGAACAGGGATCTTGCTGCATCAGTGGCCTGCATGTGATAAGATTTGGGCTGGTTTTTTTTTTTTTTTCTTCTCACAAACTTTATAGCAATAGAGTTTAACAGAAACTTACAAAGTTCATAAGGAGAAATAGTAACTGTAAATGTAACAGAAAAGTAATTTTAGGTGGGCCTGAAAATCCTCCCAACTGTGATGGACAGTGAGCAAGAGGGAGAAGGGTATTTGCTTGCAGATTTGACTGGAAAGTTGGTCACTTTGGCTGGTCATGCATACTTGCCAAGAGGTTGAACGATAAAAATTGATGAAGTGCAAGTGGCCTGGCCTTGAAGAATGAAAACTGGAGGCAGGAGTGGAGGAAGTAGCAGGAAGGGAAGCACTGTGAAGAGAGAGATAAGTTGCCTAAACCCCTGGCTAGAAAAAGAATGATTTTATCAAAGCCAGGGAAGAGATTATTTGAATAATCAATGAAAAGCTGATGAAAGCCAAGACAGAAGATTTACATATCAGTTGATAGAAGAATCTGTATTTCAGTGTTACTGGGAAATAATTGACAAGATTTTAGACTGAGTCTGGTAAAAAGAACATGAAAATTGTGCTTACATATTGCAGAAAGAGCAATGGTACCAGGTAAAAGAGAAAGGAGGTAACAGGGAGAGTTGGGGACATTAAGAAGTTTCAGAATTCTTCTCTAGTCATTTAGGGCTTGAAACAATGTCTGGTTATATTCAGGTATGTCCCTATGAGAGACAAGTGTTCCTCGATCATTTCTTGTTTCATTAAAACTAGATTCTATTGCTGATAGTCTCATTTAATTCTGATGTCAGATAAGTACTTAAGATAATAAATCCGGAAACTAAACCAAAATTGGGCAGCCCAGCAAACTTTCATCTGTCTCATGCAGTATGCTAAGTAGTGTGTTATGATAGGTAAAGTAGACAGGAAAGGTCATGATAAAATGACATGTTTATTCTTCATATCATCAAAACCCATGGGAAGAATTTTTTCCAGGTTTTGGTTTACTTAGGGAAATGGCTGTACATTTTAATAGAGGTGCACACTTAACATTTTTCAGTAATTTGATTCTAACAGCACAGTTCTTGAATATTTTAGAGTCTGGCAGATCTAAAGCTTTGTTGTTGAACTTGCAGAAGCAATGATGGAACGTGTTAAAACCAATTGTTTGCTTCAATGCTAAGGATGGGCTGAGAGATGCAAGAGTAACAGAACTATTTGCTATAATGGAAAACATTTGAAATAACTCCTACAGCCTTGCAAGGCACTATGGGATTTTATGTATGTATCTTTTGTATGTACATCCAGATGCATACAATTTCTCTCTCCCTCTTTTTTTCACCTCTGTTTATATACACACATACATTGGGAGTTAGTAAAGAAATCCCTGCTAGTTTGTGAACATGTCAATAGGGGATGGCTGATTGTAATGAAATCTCAGTGAAATAAGGCACAGCCTCTTTCAGACTTGAGAATGGGCCTGTGTTCCCAATAGTGTGTGTGTCATTTCAAACTATTACCTTTCCACTTTAAGGGAGCTGGGCTCGTACTGTGGCAGCAGCATGTTTAGTTGAGGCCTTTGTACTGGAACACAAAGTGGAAAAATAGTGGAATATAATAACTAATTTTGAAGTTGGTGTCACCCAGACTTTGTAAAATGAAGAAAAAGGTCCAGTAAGATTTTAATAGGGTATTTATTAAAGTGTTTTGTTTTCTAAGCATGGTTCACTCTTGCAATGATCCATAAAGGCTGCACAGAGATTTACGTAGCAAGTGGTATCATTTTTTTAAAGAATTTTAATTTTGAGCTCTGTGAATGAAGAGGCTTGCTTGCACCACTCTGTACTCACTTCATCTCTTCAGATATCTCTGTTCCAGATATCTTCATATATACATGCTATTCCTAAGGGCCTTATTGAAAAGGCCCTTTGAAAAATTGGATTTGCATTGTATAGATTCAGAATCAGTGTTATCTACTCAATGTTTTTCATGGCCATTGTCTTGCATGTGCCCTGGGGAGGGAAAGTAATTTGATAAATCTGTATTTAAATTTATCTGGAAAGTGAGGAGAGAAACTGCTGTCATACCTGATGGAGGAAAATGTTTAGACATTGATACAGTCCATAAATTCATGGTTTTTAAATATGGAGGACTATTAAATCTTTGTATCACCTATTGTCTAAAACAAAGCCAGCAAATTTCACCTAATTATTTCATCATTTAACTCAGTAAATTGTATACATGAAAATAGCTTGTCCAGAAAAGCATCCATTAGTTTGAAGGTGTCAAGAGATGGGAAGGCCACCTCTTTTTGTACTAATCATTCCAATAGTAAATCAGTCTGCATTTAAAGGAGTATGAGATTCTGTTTCTAATCTGAGTTTGCCAGGCTTCTAAATTCAATCCTAAATTCTTCATATTCCCTTTCTTGACAGACAGAGAGTGTATTAGCAAATGGAACCTTTTGCCATAAAAATATTTAGAACCATAAATTAAACTTCTTTTCAGCTTTTTTGTGAAACTGAATTCCTTAAATCCCTCATTGTAAAATAGGGTTCTTTGCCCACAGTTTGTAAATCTTTTCTGTGGCCCTTGTCTGTACTCTTCAATTATTCAACACCGTTTTTAAGATATGGAGAGGAGAAGTAAGGCATTCAATTCAATCTGGTGATGCATTTCAGGGGAGCATGATTCACAGGTGATTCACAAGGATTATGCAAGACATGAGGCAGCTTCTGTGTTGCTTTTATGTTTCCTGTCTGCCAAGTTATGACAGTGTGTCATACCAACTCTGGTTTACTTTTTTTGTCTAACTGTAGAAAGCGTGGTAAAGAATCAAGGGTAAGAGCATCCTGAGGACCCCTTTTTTATGTTTTCCTCCTCCTAAGTATGCAATCCCCAGAGCTGAGATCTATAGAAGTATGGCTTATATTTGTGAGTATTGTAGAAACTTCTGTAGAAGTAGGTGCTGTGAGTGATAACCCCAGTCCGCCAGGCTCTTGTGCTGGTGACACTGACATCTTCATTACAGACCTTAGTCTAGACTAAAGAGGGTAAAACTTGTTCATACCTTTTTTGTCCTCTTTCTTCTCTCTCAGATCCATACTGTAATCATGGGGTCTATCAAATGACTGCAGCTCTATGCCTGAAGTGGGGTGACATTTCTTCCTGCCTATGCACAGCAGTGATCCCTACAAGCTTTTTGCATTATGATTTGATGGTGATACTAGAGTTTTTAAAGAGGATGTGGGTAGAGGCCATGTGCTTCCAAGTAGTTTACCTGCTTTCTCAGCATGGTACAGTGTGTCCCTCTTGCAGAAGAAATGTCGGAATCCAAGCTTTTTTTCAGCTATCTGAAAGATTTACATCTGTGCTGCATTCTGTGAGTTACAGGGGTTTGTTATCTTCAGAAGCAGGAACATCCTGAAGCATGTCCTGTTTGGGAACTTAGTTAAGTGCTGTGTGCAAGGTGGAAGAATGGCATGATGGGGTAGGGCACAATGTATTTCTTTTTGTCTGCGTCTAATTTTTTGTCATGTTGAGAAACAGCTCTGTAAGGAGATGCCAAACTTGTAGCAGGAATAGAGCTGAGTAGTGGGATTCCTGCACTTAGCTGTAGCTACTTCAGTGGATGTTGTAGGGCCAAAAATTGTGGTCTAATTGTCCAAAAATGGGTGGGTGGGTAACATTGCCTTGATCAGAAGGATCATTATACACAGAGAATAGGTTAACAAAAGTAGTGCTGGAGATTTGTTCGAGCTCTCCCACTGCAGTGCATGGAGAATAAAGTTGTTTTTCTCTATATTCATTTACTTTTTCCTTCATCTCTCTACTACTGTCAAAGTCAAAAGCCCTTCCTGAGAAAAGGGCTAATTTCAGCCAGTGCCCTGCTTCACCAGACAGTATTTTTAGGGAACATAAACTTGGTATTTTTTCCTGAATCTTAATCCATGATATCTAAAAGAAAAATAGGTTCTTGTGTGTAAATGTGATGTACCTATCCTGGATCAGACTGCTTCCATCTCCTTCAGTTTGCTTTCTTCAGATGTGCAGTGTCACATGACTGGCAAAAAGGTTTGAAAAGCTCTGTCTGGGTTATCACTATCTGCCCTTCGTGGAAATCATATGCCAGGTATTTGATAGGTCATAAATTACTTCAGCTCTGAAATACAGTGTTTCAGAAAGACAAAAACAATAATTCTTACCTTTGTTAGCATCTAAACAAGTATCACAATGAGATTTCTCAGGCCATCTCTTCTTGTGTTTCTCTCAAGCTAGATTAATGATTGTGTTCCTACAATACCCTGTAAAGCTAAAAACGGCTTAACTATGGATTTCAATTTTTAAATGAAGCGAAAAGAAAACAATTTTATCTGTCAGGACTTGTTTCAATTACTTTTTGTTTATCCAGATTGTCTTGACAGTGTGAGTTAGAGAAGGGAGATTCTCAACTAAGTGTTGAGAGTGTTCTCAACTAAGTGTTGAGGCACAGTGTCTTTTCTTCTTTTTTTACTCTATGTATTACATTGCAAGTGTGTGAAATTTTGTGTTTTATTTCTATCTGTGCATTGCACTGAGGAAATCCAAACTATGTTGGTGGGGCTGTCAATGCCATCCTTATCAGGAACCCATTTTGCTACTATGTGACCTTTTATTCCAGTCAATAAAGTCAGTGGATTTGTGTGGTGTACAACTGGAATAACACAGTAATGAGTGGGGCCCCAGAAAACAGCAGACAGCAACATATCGGTGTATTTATCACTTTTAAAAGGTTATGACAGGTTCCAGTGGCCTAAGTAAAGTTCCTTATTGGTTTAGTTAAACCTTGCTTAAATATTTGATTTTGTGAATCATATAGCACATTACATTTTTATATTAAATTTATACTAAAAACCTGCCTTTAATTGGTGTGTTCATATAATTTATAACCTGCAGTGCTTTCTTATGGTTGCTTCACCCTCTGGGGTTTCGCAAAGGATCTCAGTTTGTCCTGGTGCGCCCGTCACATCCATGGCACAGCTCAGTGAGATAAGGGCAGGGGAGCAGTCTCAGCTCAGAAATGCCTCCTATGCATCTTTTTCAAACCAATGTTTTCCATAACCATGTTTATTGGCATTAATATTACTATTTTAATATATCTGTGTACGTGCATATATTCACAGTGTCAGGGACGTGGTAGCATTCACTTTTGTTGTCCTAAATGCTGCTGTTTGTATGTGCAGTCCACGCAGTTCAATCTTTCAGTCCTGTGCATTTACCAACCATTCAGGCTCTGTGCAGTATTCACACATATAGTATGTAAAATAAAATAATAATAATAAAAAAACCCCCATTATTAAGACCGGGGGGGGGGGGGGGCCCCGTGAATGGATTATTACAATTTGCCTATCATGGTAATGACACCTGTTAGAGGTGTGATACAAAAGGCAGTGACAGGGAGTGTAATTTAGTAATTGTAGCTATTGTGCTGTGTAGCTGGTCAGTTCACCAGGCAAGTACAAAGAAACCAGTGTTAAGGCTAAGCAGGGGTGGGTAAGCTTAATAGACAGAGCTAGTGCTTTACTGAAAGAAACTTTTGGTGGAGGGCTAGCTCCCAGGGGGAAGGAGTTAGAATGGGTTGAAAAGAATGAACAAAAGTATAAAAATGGTACAGGTTTTCCCATTTCAGTTCTTAAAATGACAGGGGATTCTGGTGATGAGCATGGCTTGTTCCACTGGCCAAAGGAGAGCGAGGGGGAGAGGGAAGCTTTTTGAAATACTGGGAGGGTGCTGATTTATTGCAGCTGCAGAACTGAGGTACACCCAGGCCAGCAGTTGTCACTTTGTTGCTGAACATCACAGTTGGCTTTGGCAAATTTTTCCTATCAAGGTAGTGACAAAGAGATAACAGGGTCAGAAGGTAAGATTGAGGGGTCACAGGAAGCCACTGCTGGCAGGTCATAAACTTGCACCCTGGACATATCTGCATGTGCATATATGATTTGAGTCTTCATTTGGATGGCAAACCTGCCAGCTGCAAGTATTTGAAGACTTAACTAAGGTCTGAAAAGTTAACTAGGGTATTCACTGACTTCTTTCCTGATATATAGAAGCCATAATATTCATAGAGGGTTTTTTTGTTAAAAGGACCTCAGGATACAGGGCTAATTTGTTCCTTTGTAAATGCATTTGTTTTGCAAGCTGTTTGGAACACAGACCTCATCTTCCACACCTTGGACACAAAGTAGTGTTTATTTTCTTAATGCCAAATATCATTGGTTTTGACCATATCGTGAACCAAAGAACAACACAGACTACACAAATTAATCTTTTTCCTGGTGCAGTATCCCTGCAGACGCCTAACAGGCTATGCAAAATACACAGCCATTAATTAATTTCCTGTGTCTGTAATTATGAGAATGCTAAAGTGCTTAAAGACTTCTAGTACCAGAGCTATTTTTTTTAAAAAAAAAAGTAATTTGAGATTGTCTTTATCTCTTCTCCCTCCACCTCCGTCTGTATATTTGATTTTCCACACAGTATATTGGTCTTTCTTCATGTGAACCTGTAATTATTGAACAAATTGTTGTCACAATGAAGAACCTCGTAGACGTTTATGAGGATGCGTTAGAAAACAATAGGCCTGAGAGATAAGTAGTGAACACAGCACTGAAACATATTAAGGCCAGATTGAGTCATTTAACAGCTTTGAGAGAACAAGGAAGTAGCCTCAAGTTAACAAAGGTCTGCACAGCAGGGCGTTTATGCCAGCAAATACTAATTCACATTTGCTAAACAGTGTAAACAGATTTGCAGACACCACCAGGCATCCCATTTAAAGGGATTAGGTGTGCCACTTCCCTATTGTCTGGGCTGAGGAATGTGGGGTGCTCAGTCTGCTCCTTGCAATTAGCAGACACGCCCTTGGTGCAAAGCCAGTGGCAGGGCACTTAATCCATTGATTGGAAAGATAATATTTCTTCTTTGAATTTAGAAGTTTGTCCCGTGGTGTAACCTGCATCCTTGCAGACCCCACACCTCACTGTTAGAGTGACCACGCACCGTGTGTCAGCCAGACAGTTAGTAAAGTGTATTTCGTGTGCATAATCTATGCCAGCTGGCACATTGATTTTGTTACAGTCAGCTTGCCATGCTGCAGGAGGAAGGGAATACCTACCAGCTTTGTAATCAGAGCAAACCCAAGTGTTAATAAATGGGCCATCCCCATGGTCTAATGGTAAGTGCAGGGTGTTGCTTGTTTATGTTCAAAATGCACAGCCCTTACTAGCAATTTCTTTTTTTCCCCAGCAAATGTTAAAAACACAGCAGAGGATTCATGTGATATACATGCTATTATCACTAATTTCTGTAAGGATTGATTCATGTTACACTGGAGCTGGAGAAACTCCTGTGTTCCTCATGTCCTGTCTATGATTCAGAAAGGCTGTTTCCAGGCTCCTTCAGCTGGCTGAAGGGTCAATACAGCAGAGTTCCTCTGAGTCTTGGAAGGAAGTTAAAGAACCAGTCCCAGAGGCACCTTCCTAGAAAATTTTTATGAAAGAAGGTTGTGTAAAAACAGGAGAAGAATGAGCTGGTATTCAGCCGAGCACTTACGTATTGTCTACAGGCATCTGGATTGATTGCAGATTCTATGACAAAGTAGAATGGAGTTTTGTGCCAGCAGAAAGGAGCTGAAGCAGTGTGTGCTTAGTGACACACATGACTGGGTGATTTCCCTTGCAGTCTGTACTGGCCTTCTGCTGGCTGGAGAGGAAGCTGGTCACAGTGCTGAGCTGCTCTGGGGAGGAGAGGTTGGTGCAGACTGACAGCATGGGGTGTGCACACTGCAGGAATCACTGGGATCCACAGAATCCTGGAGGGATCTGGAGGTTTTACGAACCTCCCAGCTGGCTGTTGTGAGCAACTGTTTCAAACAGTGACTCTGAGGGGTCACTGCAATGGATTAAGCTGGTACAGGCTAATTCCCCAAGTACGGGTGGTAAAATACCTAGTGCACACTGAGCTTCAAATCTGCCTGTGCTCCTCTGGCATCATCAGTACCTGTTTTACCAGTGATAGCATGTCAGAAATCCATCTCTAGCTATTTAGGGATGTCTTCTTTCAAGGAAGCTTCTCGGACATGTAAAGGATGTTCCTGGAAGTAGAAATACAAAATTCACAGCACAGATGAAAGAGATGTGGCACTGGGTTTCATTTTCTAAGAAAAGTAAAAGAATATCCAGTCTATGAAACCAAGGTTTCAAGGGCCATTCCACTCGCTGTCTTTTAGGTTAAAGTATTGTGCATTAAATTATCATATAAGGTGTAAAAGAATGCTTCTTTCCAACAGACAAGAAGTTGGATCAAAGGCAACACACCTTTTCTTGAGTGCAGCCTTTATTTCTCATGAAATCACTGGGGCTCCTTGGTGGGTTAAAGGCAAGGATGTGGCTACAGCCTTGCTTGTGGCCACATTCAACCTTCCTGGAGTCAGACTCAGTGTTTGTGTACAGTGTTTAAAGGATAATAGCACTAAACACTGCCCTCACAAACCACGGTAATTACTTCTACTGCTGAAAAATTCCAGAACATGAACAAAAATATCATAGGAAAGCTATTTCTAACACTAGTGCTGCTCTTTATGGCTAAGTGGCAGCCATCGCTTTTTTCCTAAATTATGTGTTCTTTTTTCAAGCATTTAGATGATGCAAACCAGATTTTTGTGGCAGCATTATTGCTTATAGCCAAAAGAGCATTCAAGGAAACACTGTATTTCTGCTTAATTGCCATTTATTCAGAACACCCTTGAGTTGTTTATCTTTTTTCATTCTCCTGACAAATCAAGTAGCCATTGAGCCTGTATTTCTGAATATAAGTGCAATGATAATTTTAGTAAAAGTAATAGCTACCATCTACTTTTTGGGGCTGAGAGTATGCAGAGTTCTGGGTTTTGTTTTATTTTTAAAAGGAAAACTTCCCAGGAAAATTGTTTTTCCTGTTTGATAGTAAAACTTTGGTTTGGAATTTTTTCCTGAAGTTTAATGTTGTAATAGAAATTTTGTTGATGTAATTGCACTGTAGTTATTGTACAGTTTGGCTATTTTTATTTGCTTACCTATTCTCTGGACTGATGGTTTTAGTTAAAAAAAAAAATAAAAGACTGTGAGCATTCACTAGAAAAATTCCTTTTAGTTTTTCATGTTGCTTTTTATTCACTTTGAATGTTCCTAATAGTAAGTGTTTAATGGAGGGAATGTTCCAGAGAAAGTAAATGGGAGCAGATAATCATGCAAAGGTATGTAATTTGAATATTTGTCCCAGGCATGTGAATATGAAAATTCTTTGGGGTTCATCCAGACTGCAAGTAAGAACAATAACATGAGATGGAGGTGATTAATCAAGTGTTGCAGAGAGAAAAATACAAATTACAAGTAATCAAAACAGTATCTAGGACAAATAGTTCACAGGCAATCCACAGGCCACACATGTTCACATGAACAAATTATTGAATTGTTTCAAGGTGAGGGCATTTGTATACATGGAAATCTTTGTATGCAGTCATCGATAAAAAAATGTGCTAATACACTTGCATAAATCATTTACTTTATGATTTCTATAGAATTCCATTTTTCAAATAGACCACTGTTTCTGTTTCACCTCTAAGGAGTGGGAAGTACAATCTTTACCTTAGAACTGACTTAAGCCTTTTGTATTAAATAAGGCAAGCTGACACTCAGCCCTATCCAATGCATGGCATAAACCTGAAAAGTACTCTATCATTCACCTTTGAGCATAATGGTGTGTTTAGCTTCAAAATATTAAAACTTAGACTGAAAGACCAAAATAAAGATCTTTTTATTTGTGGCATTTTCTGATGTTTGTCCTTTCTGAGGTGCGTGTCCTCTTGTTCTGCTGCTTGGCATAACTGCTAGATCCCTACTTCCAGGGAGGTTTTATAGGAACATGTTTTTATCCTTGCTAGGCACTGTAACTTTTAGCTTAATAGTTTTTAATTCAATTAGAGTGAATTAAGTTTACCTTAGGATCTTTGGAGCCCCTTAGAGGGCTGATCTGATTAATTACTGTGCAAAACAGATTGTTCAAATAGTTAGGTTTTATGCAGTTTCTCTTTGCTTCTGTAATTCATAGGCATTGATACTGGATGGGTGAGGTTAATGTGGGATACATGTTCCCACAAGCTCGCTGGCTGTCTTGACTTTCCTCTCCTCCCCAGACAGAAACAGGCTCCCGAGGGTGGGGACCACGTGGGATCCCTTCCTGGGGTGTGAGGTGTCCCCTCCAGTGTGGTGAATTTTCTCTGTCAGCCCCAAGCAGGTGGCCAACAGAGGAATCAGGATGGCCTGATGTACATGTCCTTATGAATTCAGTAGCAAATGAACTTTGTAATGCAGACTACAGGCTGAAGTTAATTTTATTTATGGTTTTAGTTGTAGCAACCTTTAATAGCCCAAGCTAGAAAATATATCCTACTCATCATTCGTGCTCCTGATGTGTGTTGTGTCTGGGACAGTAGAGAGCAGCAGGGTGAGGAGTTACTGAGCTCCAGACATTGCTCTGCTTCTCTATGGGTTCACACAGGTCAGGGGTTTAGTGGTTTGTGTAAGTGGATCTGGTCCTGCTCTTGAGCCAAACCAGACAGGCATCTAGTTATACACTTCCTTATATGACAAATGAAAGTGGCTTATACCATTCTTGGGCACACTTATCCCATCCCTCAGCAGCCTTTGCAGGCTCATGGCAACAAATCACACATGGTTTTGAGCCAGGCAGTACAGCAGAGTGTAAGGGTCACTTTGAAGGGAAGGGAAACCACCTGTGTTGGGCCTGGCTTGTAATTTTACTGGATGCAACTGCACAGCATGAGTTGGAAAGGGGAAGACACTGTGTGTTCAGAGGCCTTTGTGTGTCCCTGTGTGGCTGGAAGTTGTAGCTGTTCCTGTAGCCTGAGCAGAGGGAATGGAGGAGGTCTCAGCTGAGCACATGCGGTTCACTGGAATACATCCTCACTCACTTCCTCCCCTCATTCTCCAGAATGAACTGGAATGAATAAAAACCCATGAGAGTGAACAAAATCCATCGTTTTCTGGGGAGAAGGAAGCTGGCTAATAGGCTCAGAATGGGGATTTCCAAAGTTAATTCAGATCTGTAGGGGTGAAGTCCAGTATCGGTCACTTCAAACAGACCGGGGATTTCCAAACCTAAGTCAGGTTTGTAGGGACAAAGTCCAGTGTTATTCTCTTCAAACAGACCATGTGGCCAGCAGTTTATGTGTTAATGGGAACCTGTGTGTGTATAAGCGCTATTCATTTTTAAGTTTTCTGTGATTCTTTTTTTAATCTACCATTTGTAATTTTCCTTTGACAGCCAGATAGGTGGTGAGAAGGGAGGAGAGCTGAGATGTTATGTACTTTCCTCTTCTGGGGTGTAGGCCTCATTTTATGGAACTATTGAAAGTTCTCGGTAGTTTTGTCCCTTTTGGAAGTGCAACAGAAAGTCACTGTTGCACTGATGTCATCAAAGAAAAATGAGCTGGTATTGAGCTGAAAAGTGCATAAAAAGTTTATGGATCTTTTAAATAAATTTTACCGTGAACTGCAGCAGTGGATTTTAACTTAACAAAACCAAATCAAGTGTTAAACCTTTCCACATTGATATGTCGTAATGGTAAGTGAAACTTTAAAGACAGTGTTGAGAGAGGCAAAGTGCTCCATGAAGGGCCCTTGGCGATGTGCACTGCAGGGGGATCCAGAGCAGGAGCAGGGCTGGGCTTGCCAGAAATCCATGCTAAAAGTCAGTTAAACAGGACCATTGCCAAGAATTTATCACACATCTGTTTTGCCTTGATTTTATATTTAATTATCACCTGCAAAAAGTCTGATTTCTAAGCATTTATTATGAAATTAATAAAAGAGTTTACAAGGCAGTGCTGTAATGCACTCCGGGGCGTGTCCTGCTGGAGTGGGGCCATTTCCGAAGTTGTTGAAGTTGTTGCTTGTAAAGTTTGTGCTTCAGTTTGTGGTCAGGACAGAACAATATCCCAGGAAAAATACTGTGTAGTTTTGGTAGTGCTACCTGGCAGAAAGCTAGCTGCTGTGTAGGGCCCCAAAATGTGTATGGGCTATAGCAGGCTTTACACCAAAGTTGTGAAGGCATCCTTGTAATCACTTCTCTGCTATCTGCTCTTGTCTTTTCTGGGAAATTCACACAGAAGGTATTCAAATAAGATAAATGTATTCAGGTTAAGATGCTGAAGTTTCTTTAAAACTTCTGTTTATTATTGTTATTGGGTTTTTTTTGTTGTTATTTTGTTATTCAATTAGTATAATGCCTAAAGACTGCAATTGTAATGAAGACTTCACTGTACTGAGTATTTTACAGGCACATGGTGTGATTTAGGGTGTGAATGGATGATTTTGATCAATTCAGTTGTGCTAGCTTCATGATTTGCTTCTCAGATGAGTAATGATAACAAATTGTGTATTAATTACTACTTTCTTGCAATCAATGCTGACCTGCAAGGGTGATGTAAACTGATATACTTTTCTCTGTAATCACAATGGTTTAGAAGTACATAACGGGCTAGAAGTTGATTACCTCATACCATGAATGGCCCTGGGCTTGTAGCAATTTGATCAGGCAGAGTCTTGGGCCTGAACCTCTGAAAGCAAGGTACATTTTGGGAGAAAAAGACATGTTACAGGTTAAGTGTGAAAGGAGAAAACTTTCAACATACAGTACTATGTCATCCATAATACCATTTCTGTCTGGCTACTCTGTATTTTTCTGCTTACTGCACTAGTGCAGATCTTAGAAATCCCAAAAACCTTGCATCAAACCTTGCAGACTGAAACTGCTGCCTCCACTACTCCAGTCTGAGAGTTATTCTGTGGCACGGTCCAGTGCTTAAAGTGCTGTGGCAGCTTTCCCTCTTGTGGGAAGCTCCTTCCTCAAGCACCTCGCGCTGCTCAGAAATGCAGAAACTCAAAAATTTTATTTCATTCAGCACCAGGTCATTCAGAAACGAGCTGGCAACTTACCCGCCTCTTTGGAGCATAGGTGAAGTTGCTGCTTTCTGCCTGGAAACTTCCTGAGCTGACAAGCACAGTCACCCTTCAGCTTAGAGACATGCTCTGCACTTGTCAGAGCTTCCAAAATATGGGAGTTATTCCCTTGTATGGCACTTCCACCAGAACAGAAGGCAACATCCATATGATTAAGGTTTATGAGGTCTGTGTCCAAATACACTGACAGATTCAATATAAATCCCTGAAATGAAATAATATAGACACAAATCTCTCCAGAGATGTACACACTGAGAACATCAAACCCCATCGCTGATGGGTTTAGACCGATTTTTTCAGGATGCTCTCCACTAATTTGGAAGTCATTTAATGCCGTGTCCTACAGATAATTGATTTGAACTGCGATTTGATAGGTGCACATTTCCAGTTCTGCATTGAGCATATGAGCTACTCTTGTACCTTTTCCCCCATGAAAATGAACTGTTTCTATTTCAGCCAGGACTGACTGTGGTTTTCCTGTTGCTATAGTCCGTTCCAAAAGTATGTTAGGAAGTAAAAGACACAGCTGCTGTTCATTCACAGCTTACATATATAGATAAGCACTAGTTCTGATCTGTTATAGTACTGAATTTACAAATGCCTATTAGGGGTAACACTGTTCTCCTCCACTTGTGACCAAAAATTGGCTTAGCTTCTCCTGAGCTTCTGCCTGTCATAATTGTATTTTGCAAAGACAGCACAAAGATATGATGTGGGGTTTTTTATTGATTCACTTGATTAATTTATTGTTTCATGATCTGTTTATGAGAGTTTAACTGTGCAAATTATCTTTAAAATAACAAAGACTAATAATGATAGAGTCTATTTATATTCGTTCAGTGAGATACACGTTGTTGTGCTGAAGATTCTTTTGTGGGTAATTGGAATGATTGTCCTTTGTGAAACCACATATTCCTTTAGTTTTTACATAGACGTAACATTTTTTTGAGTGGTAATGGGATTAAGATTTGGGCAGAAAGTTGCAGTATAGGCACACTGAATTTTGTAATGGAAAATAAGGTTTTCTCTTAACCATGAGGGAAGACTAAATTGGCAGTGAGGCTGTTGGCCTTCTGAGCTTTTCTCTGGTGCTGTTAAGTTCCATATTAAAGTTATCTTCGTTTATCCTTTTTGTTGCTACTATGCAGAACATTGGTTTGGCTCCTTATAGCTCATCTGTTGGGTTTTTCAAGCATGTGATGTTATTGTCTTCCTCTCAAGCATTATAATTGTGCCTTTTAACTTTTAAGGGGTTTTTTAAGTTTCTTAAAGGATCCTGGGAGGAACTTCAGTTTGTGGTGTATGTTGGCTTATAGAATAGATGTTCTGTGACTGCTTCAGAACTAGACCTGTATTTGCACCATTTCTTTCTATTGAACTCTATTTTATTATCCATTTTTCATGTGTAATAATATATTAGTTCTCTCATTAGAAATGTGCAGCCAGCTCTGTTTACTCATTCTTATGAACATATCCTCCCTTACTGAGATTCTGAAAAAGTTAGGATGAAGCCCATAAACACCTAAAGTTCAACCTAAGAACCCAGACAGTGAACTGTGAATGCAAGGCCACGGATATAAATCCCATTGTGTCACGCACTTGTCAGAGCACTTCAGAAGAGAACAGGTGAGCAGAGAAAAGGAGAAAAGGAGAAAAGGAGAAAAGGAGAAAAGGAGAAAAGGACAGCTTTTGTTGAGTTGCTTTCTTTCACATTCTATTACTCCTAAGTCTTGGGCGGTGTGTTCTGGGAAGTGCTAATTCTGTACTGAGCTCCAACGAGGAAAAATGAGAGACCACTTGCAAACTAACTGTAAGAGATAATGTGCTGTTGTGGCTCCTCTAAGTCAGGCTATTTTAAGCTCATTTTTTAAGATAAAATGTCACATTAGAAGTGCTGCAGTATGTACTTTCAAAGTGATGATGATTTATATTTTTATTCCTTTCTATAGACTTAATGGGCACAGGGATTGAGGAGCAAAACCTTAATGTTAGGGTGCTATTTAAGTGCAGCTTTCTAGTGTTCATGAGACACTATTTTTGCACGCAGAGCAATGAACTCAGTTGCTGAACATAACTTTTCCTTCCACTTAGACACGTTTATTGTATGTATTGTGTATCCACATGTCTCCAGACATGCAGCCACAAATCCTTCCATGGTACATTCCCCAACAGTTCCCATAGTTCAAGTGCAATTAAGAGTCATCACATGGTTGTTTAGTTGAGGCAGTAGATCAAAGGCACTTTTATGCAGTTGAGGGGAGATCACTGTCATCAATGACAAAGCATATGGAAACCATACATTTTTCTTCACCTGCTCTGTTTCATTTAAACTTACATCTCCAGTCTTTGAAAGCCAATATTAAAAACATCTCTGTCTTCCTATCTCATGTGCCATTGCTAAGTTCTTGAATAGATGAAAAGAAGTTCAGTATAATAGAAGATCCTTAAATGTACCACAGTGGTATGTTCTGGTTGAGGAACTTAGTTAGGAATGACTTGATCTTTGGTAGGAATACGTGGAAGAAGATGGCTAAACCCTTCCTTCCAGCTTAAGCAAGGCAATGTGAGGTCATTCAAACTTTATAGGTAGTGTTAGTAAAGACATGGATTGACCAAACATGGCATGATAACCTCAAAGGAGGATTTTGCTAAATATGAAAGCATTTTAATGTTCCTAGAAGATGATGGGTATTATTGGGCTAAGTAGGAATATCATTTTCTGTTGGGCACTGGAAACTTGGTTAGATTTTGGAATACCCAGAGGAGAAACACTGGTTTGATGTCTAACAGATAGTGACAGAGGTGATGTCTAAATTAAACATTCATGCTCCTTCACATGGCTATTTGCTGAAATATTTATGTTGGAATATATTTCATTCTTTTTTATGATTAAAGTTTGCACGAAGAATGCATGTTTATTTATGCCTCAGAGATTAGGGTCAGTGCTATGATGTGAAAGGCAACTGATTAGATGCTACTTTGGTTTAACAATTATGTACTGATTTATTCATGTTTCAAGTAAGTTTAAAAATATATTATTATTTTTTACTTTCATAAACAAAACTGTGTATCTTGAAATCCCACAGGTTTCTATAAAAGGATAGCTATTAGAAGTAAATAAAAACCAAAGATGAATGAACTGTTAAAAAGATAATCCTATGTTACAGCTTGTAGTCAGAAATTAAAAAATAAATTATCATTTCTGTAAAGGTTAGTAGTGGTAATTGGCAACTGTATTGATGGGCTTGCATTTAGCATAGTAATTCTTTAGGTTTGATTAACATAGCATTGTGAGTAACAAAAGTGATTGGATTTTTGCAGAATTTTCTCATGTATTGAAACTTAAATATTTTCAAATATTTTGGCCGCCAGTCTTTCTGCCAACTGCTTCCCTCCCTTCAGTGATAGGTACCATTTTCAGTTCTGATCTCTGTAAGCCCTAATATGAATAGACTCATGTGGCACTCCTCAGATCTAGTGTTCCCCAAGCATCCATACATCCCCGGATATTTTCACTTACTAGCAGAAACTTTTTTGCTTGTTTTATCATGTTTTTTCCCCATTCTGAAGGCTGCTGCAAGTATTTCCCAAGTCAGATGTCCCATTGCATTACCTCTCCTTGTTTTATCATGCCAGCAGCTTCCCATCTTCTAGCTCATCAGAAACAGCCTTTTAAAGTACTTTCTGAGTTTTCCCCAACTCAGTGCTTGTCTCCTGTTCTTTATCAGGAGATTAAGTGCACATTCATTTAGCTAATGATGATTACTTCCATCAGCACAGAGTGGTTTTGGCTATTCTTCCACACATAGTGCCTCAACAAAAATTAACCCTGCTCACATATTGTGAGTGTGATTTCATGCTAGAACTGGACTAATCTAATGGTGAGCTGCCACTGAAAGGCACAGGTACAGACCTTCTCCTCCTATGTACAATAACAGGTAATTTACTTAATACACACAGGGTAATTTGCTGAAACCTCTTGAGGTACTGTGAACTTTACATTTTGAGGTATTTACACTTACCTAATTGAAAATTTTCCTTGCAGCAGAAATGGGCATAATGGACTGAAATTTTTGGTCTTAAGTTTATGGTGTTATCTTTTGTTCCAAGTTGATTCATTTTTCCCTTTTTTGACCTCTATTTGTTGAAAATCTTGTTATTGCTACTTGACTTGAGATTAAGTCGTGTTCATAAAATACAGTTGTATATTTTAAACATCAGTTTTTCACTCTTCACAAATAGTTTGAAGAGCTATATTACAAATTCCAGTGTATTTATTCATTCCTATTATAGAGGCTGACTTCACAGATTAATTTTTCTTCATTGTTCTTTTGTCTGACATTTTGACTTGGAGACCCTGGTAACATTTGCATAGTCCATTCACAGCCTACTTGCTGTCAGTGTATCATGATGTTATCCCACAAATTTCATATCCTTAACTGCCCACCTCTCTTCCAACACTGTTGAGGTTTTTTGTACCCAACACAAGAGTCAGTATTGAGATGCTTCTAAATGAAAGAATTTGTTTAATTTCCAAGAGATTCTTTCAGGAGGATTGTTTGATTACTGAAAGTTGGCTACCACAATTAAGTAACTCAAAATAACTGAAGGCAAGATAACTTGAGTTTCAGCTCAAGTTTGTGGCTCAAGGTAAATCTGTCTTCTACAGCCTGAAGTTGCTACTAACCAGAGTTGAAACTTGAGTATTTTCTACAGCTTCTTACTTAACTTGAAGACTTTCTTTTGACATTGCAGACATGTCAAGGCTAAACTCCGTTCAATAATTTCATCATTAAACATTTATTTTAAGTTAGGTTCCTTCCTCTCCAGTGTCAGGAGACCAGTCTTCCTGGGCTAGCACAGACATTTTTGAATATCCCCCTAAGTGAACATTAGCAAGGAATGAATGAGAAATGAGACATTTTGGTGTTTTGAAGAGACTGAAGGCAGACAAAATACAGTGTACTATGGACTTTCATGAAGGAGCACCAGGGCCTCTACTTGATAAACAAATCCAATTCACTGAGATGAAAGCTTAGTTCTGAAAATGAATGAGGGGTTTTTGTTTGGCAGGTTTTATATATTCTAGCCTGCCCATTCTGGGAACGCATTGTTTTGAATTGGTTTAGGTAGAATTTGCTATTTCTTAAGCAGAGAGATTACCACAAACAGTTCATAGTACTTGGCAAAATATTCCTTCCTGTAAAGGAAGGTTTCTTTCCCAACATGTCTCTGGAATGCTGTCATCTGTTACTTTCCCTAACACATATAAGAGGAATGAGCAGCTAACATGGACTATTAGAAATCAAGCTGAAGAAGCCAAACCTTTTTTCTTCACACTGGTGTTCATATTTTATGTTAAGACCAGTTATCTTCCTGTAATTCCTACTGGCTTACTGAAGCTTCTGTAAAGAAGATTAAATTTTCTTACAATGGTGAGATGTTACGTGCTTTGATAAGGAAATGTTTCTTTTCTATAAGTCAGTTGTTAGTAATACAACAATTATTTGATAGTATTTCATTCACAATGGCATGCTTAAAATAGTTGCTGCCAATTCATTTTTAAGAAAATAATTACTTGTTTCTAACATCCCTAAAGAAATAATTATGTAATAAAAAATTATATGACTGACATATTTGTTACCTATAATAAGTACAAGTATTCCTTGAATTTTTAAGCAATTTTGTAGGGTTTTATATTTAAATATTGAAACCTATTAAAATTGCCCATGGAGATTTGTGGGAGAGGTTATCTATGGGCCTCTGCTAATTAATTACGATATATCTTACTTCCATGTGATTTGTCACTACTACTCCTGTAAGGACTACAGGAAAAATAATTTGTTTAATCTGACTGGGACCTTGTGGCATTTAATTGTAAGCATAACTGTGATGCAATAAATCCAAATGAATTTGGACAGTGATTAACAGGGAGCTCCTTGATATGGTAATGAGATTAAAAAACTGGTTCCTAAGTGTTTCTGTGGATTTCATTAACATTTTTGCAACTAAACACTTTCTAGGACAAGAGTGGTTGCTTCTTGTTGACCAGTATACATTACTGGTTGAATGTAACCTTCATGAAGATATTTCTGTTTGTTTATGTAGAATGTATTAATATTTATATATATATATGTGTGTGTGTATGTGTGTGTGTGAATAGAAAATGTACAAAGAAAATAAAATACAGAAGATTTATGCTGCATTTAATTAAGATGAGCCAAACAAAAATACACCGCAGAGTTAACCTTATTATTATGTATATTTAGAAAATTCAAAAGTGTACTAGTGAACTAATCACGGATATGTAGTTCCTGCTGTGAAAGCTTATTATCTAAGACACCTGCAAATATTTAGACATCTGCATAGCTTTACTACTGTGAGTAGTTCTACTGATTTTGTTTATCTGTTTTTGTCGGATTTATACCCAAATTTGTCATTACATGGCACATTTACAACATGAAAAAAGAGGAAGGTAAAAATCAGAAATTTGATATGGTTATTCAGAAAACATACAGGTTGATCCTTTCAGATGCTGTGTCATCACATTGCTAGAAAGCTGAAGTTTTAAAGAATATATGTATATTTTTGCTATTTAGCAGAATTATAGCAGAACTGTAGAGAAGAAAATGAGTATTTCCTTTAAAAGCATAAAACTACTACTGGACTTCAAGGCAAAGGAATTTTTTGTTTGTTTATTCTTCCAACTCCCCTCCTGTTATTTTAGTCTTTTTCCAAAACTTGTCTCATCTTCCTCTGTGCTAATCTTTAAATGGACTTGATATCTTCTCCAATTGATCATCTTTTCTTCTTTATCCTTCTAGTACTTCTATTGCTGAAAAAAAAGTTGCTTAATCGGAAGAGCTAAAGCCCCGTTTTTTGTAACCAGCATTCATGCCACAATGGTGCATTTGTCATATTCTGCCCTGGAAATGTGCTTTTCTGTGCTCTAGAAGGACAAATGGTTCAGGTCCTCCAGCTCCTCTGTTCCTCAGCATTAGGATTGCTAGCCAGAGGTCACAGTCACTTGTCATTGGAACTCTGTTTCACCAGTAGAAATGAGACTGTGCCACAAACAGGGACCTAGCAGAGGTTAATGTTTTGTGACTTAAGGAGCACTCAAGTCTTGAATTTGAGACTGACGGCCAACCTTCCATGTGCCACATTTCCCTTTGGGCTCCAGCTTGGGGAAATCTTTACTGTAAGACACATGGTATTTGGGTGCCTGTTTGTTCATCTGTTTGTTACATGAAAGGAGGGTGATACAGTTCAGTGGGAGGGGGAACCACTTAATAGGGGTTATGTCTTAGAGGATGCTGCAAACATCCAGCTGCTTTATCTGCCTGTGTGCTGGAGTTTCTGTTTGGAGCTCAGCCTACTACTGACTCTGCCCTCTACAGCCAGCACACTCTCCAGAGGAGGTCTGTTTGTGCTACCATGTAAGTTTGATGACTGCATTCCTTGCACCCCTTATTCTCTGTGTCAGTCATCCTGTAGCTCCCTCTTGTTTCTGCTGTTCCATGAAATCCCGAGAGAAGCGACTTCAATGTGTCTTACGGCTGATGTGATGGCAGTCCTGTCACCAGCAGAATACAGGTTTCTTGTTTCCATTTGCTAGCAGTATTATAGAAGGGGCTTTGAGGCATCTAACACTCCCACAGCTGCGAGGCAGGACCCATGATGTGAGTGGTTTAGCTACTTTTGTTTTGTTTTTAATCTGGAGTGCAATTTCATACTTGGATTGATTTTTATCTTTGGGGAAGAAAATGTTGATTGTTTTACTAACAATGGGTAAACATTCATACCACAAATGGTGATGTGACCTATATTCTGTTGCTGTCCCCCATGCAGAGCTCTCTTTGCCTTCAGTGGAAGCCCAGATGTAGAAATGACGGTGGGAACTGTCCACAGGCAAAGTTGCATTTGTCTTGTAATGGGCTGGATTACAATTTGCAGTGGTGTCCCCTGAGCTCCCATGGCACTGTGATGCAACAGATTTATTCAAATCAGTAAATGAAGAGTTTCACTCAATTACATATCAGAAGGTATTGATTGTATAGGACATTTGCTGCCACGTGCTGTCTGTGTAGAGGCTACTGCAGCTGCCCAGGTCACTGCATAGTTTGTGTTACAGAATTTCATCAGCGAAGGTTGGTGTATCAACAGCTCCACGCCAGCTGAGATCTTGGTGCCTAAGAGGGGTTAAACACATATGGATGGTAGTGCTGAAGTCTTTAGCTCAGCAGTGGTTAAAGTTGTGGTTAAACAGCCAACAGTTCATTGTTTTGATTACAGCCATTAATTTATTGTAATCTTCTTTGCAGTGACATCACCATCATTATTTCAGGCTGTTTGCAAGCTCTAGAGCATCATCATATCTTTAAAAATTGTTTTCATTTCATGTCTATGAAGATCTTCCTTGTGACCATAAGAGTCAGAGACACATTTCTGAAGAAAGCTTAGATGTTGCAGTTGAATATTGCAGGAGAGAGTGAACACTGCATCAAATTTTGCTTCTGTGTTATCATGGAATATGCAGAACTGTGTTCAAAGGTTGCACAACAACTGTAGTCTAAATGTGGGGTTTTTTCATTTCTCTGTTGAGAGACATACGATAAAAGTGCTGTGAGCTACCTAGACCTCAGAGTTGCTTAATAGCTTGTGGGAGCAGCTACTTGCCAATTTTAGAGCATCAGTCTATCTGACTTAACCACATGTAGACTTACTGGCAGGTCTACTCAAATCAGTGGTGTAATTATTTACTTCTTAAAGAGAAAACAGGCTTACATTATAATGACCTTACAATAACTTCCAGTTTTATGTGGAGAAAAATAAACAGTTGTCATTTCCTTGTTATTTTGGGGGTTGAGCCTTTACCACAAAGGTTTTAAATATTTACTAACTACTATGTACTCTGAAATTTCTCTCTTAAAAACACAATGAATTTATTCAAGGATATCTCTGCTGCATCAAGCTTCACAATCTTGATTATAGGACATTATAAATTAATATCTTTCCCCACCATTTTTCTTCTTATTAATTGAGTTTTAATTGATTCAAAATGCTTATTTTTAGTCGTTAAGCTGCCAGTTAAAATTTCAAAATACAAAGCCTTTTTTTTTTTTTTTTCTTAATTCGTGATACAGCCCTAGGAAAAAAAAAGTGGTTTTGGCATTGAAAGAAGAGAAATAAGTTTGCCAGTCTCATATCTGAAAAGTAGTTTTGCATCAGAATGTTCCCCAGGAGTTTAATTTTATTGATATCAAGGAAACTGAGTAATTAAGTGTTTACTTATTTCTGTTTTGTTAATGGTTTTTTTAATATATGAAACAAAGATGAGAGAGTGTTATCATTTAACCAAATATTAATTGCTCTCTATTTTTCCTTCTTTGCCTGACATTGATGATTGGTAACTCCATTTTTCATTTTACACCTTTTTGTGTATTTCTAGTAGTTACTCTGAGATCTTGAGCACTCAAAGGACATTAGAAAGAGATGAAGCAGTAATTTGACTACTGTGAGGGAAGGCAGCAATTCTGGGGCTGTAGTAGGACACTAATGGTCTGTAGGATCTGGCTGTAGGAATTATGAATTTCAGAAGTATATTTATAAAGCAAGAATTGCAGCAATTTCTAGTTTCTAAATATATGACTCCTGAAGCTCATAAGTAGTGGTGCTTTTTCTTGGGAAATGCCATGATTTCACCCATTTTTATTTTGAATGAAAATGGAAAGTTGAAATACCCTTTTTCTTCTTCTTCTTCTTCACTGAAAAGGAAGCTCTGCAGAGTTTTGGCTTGGAAACACTAGAATGTTTTGGGTTATTTGGAAATCTTGAAATTAAGCATTTCAGTGTCGCCAAACAATGTTTAACTATTTCATTCTGATTAGACCTTAACCTTTATTTTCCCAAATTGCTACCTGGCTCTGTGGTAGTTGCAGGGCTAACATGGAGTCTTGCTGCTGGAACACTGAAGGAGTTTGGCTTCCTGATAAAGCAGCTCCATGATCCATCACATCCACTGATCTGATGACAGTTTAAGATAAGACCTTGGATTCAGCCACTGTAGTTAGGTCTGGCACAGAAAATGTCACTGCACAGCAGTTGGATCATCATGTCCAAAGAATCTAGACTATGGGAAGGAAACTGTGAGCTCTTCCAAAAGTCTCTGTGTCACGTGAGCCAAGCTTCAAAGAGTTTGTCTGATTCCTGCCTGTGCCAGATGAGGATTGCTCACACGTTTTGCCATCTCTGCTGTCATGATGACGATACTGTTAACAAAAAAGCAGGAGCCTCAGCAAGATACATGGAGTAAGAAAGGTGGGAATCTGACAGTAGCATCTTAAAGCACTCCAGTCATTTGCCGTGCAGACCTATTCTCAAGATTGTGTTGAATAAAAGTTCTCTTTTCTCTACTACTCCTCCCATAGGAAAATGAGAGCACAGTAGCTCAAGCTAAAGTAGCTGAATACCAAAATGAAACTTTTTGTTTTGCTTCAATGCCTACTCTATTTTAGCCAAAGATTAAATTAAGGCAAAATTAAAAACTCTCAGTAAATTTCATAGCTGGCTGTTAATGTGGCTTAGTACAAAGAACTTCACAGTATTTGGAGTACTGTGGTATAGATAAAATTTAAATTTGTATTTGCAAATTATAGCATTAAAATAAAATCTTCAAACTTCAAAAACCATATGCCTTCCAATACCCCCCAACACTGCATAAGCAAAGGCTCCTCCCCATGAGGAATTGTGTGTCCTGGCTTTGTGAAATTTCAAAACCTTTGCTATAACAGTACAAAAGTACTTGCCAAACATGTAAGAAATCATAAAGAATTTATTTACATTACTTGATTTCTTTTTAGTCTGGATAGTCATCTTATTGTTTTTTCCTGAAGTGAAAGTGACAAATAAATAATAGTAAAAGCTGATGGGGAAAAAGATAACAGCCCTCTTTGTGGGCTTTGTGTATTGGCGAGACACAGCCCTTGTTCAGCTGTGGATTGTTCACAGGTAATGCTCTTCTGGGCTGGAGATGGAGGTTGAAAGTAGAAACTTCCTCCTTTGCTTTTGTCATCACACACTCTCAGTTCATTATCCAAGATGTGTGAACTGAGAGTTGTATTCTCGGAGCCCCAAATATCTCTCTGTACGTTTCAGCATCTCAGTATAGATCAAGAAGTATATGCAATGTACTAAACTGGGAATTGTGGGGTGGGTGGTTGTTTTGGTCTTGGTAATAGAAAATGCAAGTCATTTTGGGTGGGGAAGGTAGGTATATTTTTATGCAGAGCCCAATACCAACAAGTAAATATTTACCTTGGAGCGGTACTGTCATGTTACCATGCTATTTCATTGTAGGAATAAGTAAAAGGTAAATGTTTGCTTTTCAGTTACCCTCCCCAGAGCTCTTAATATAATACCATTTAAAATCCTTATTAGTATCATAAAAAGGCAGTTTTTTCTTTTTACAGAGAAAAGACCACAGAGACAGCAGCAGTTCAAGCTTCCCTCAAGGTTCCACCATAGTGCCCATCCTACAAGAACGGCCTCTAACACTCTCCTTGTTAATGTGTGTTGTCCTCAGCCCCTCTCCCTCAGCTACGAGTGTGGCTGTTAGTGGAAGGAATTTTGGTGGTCGTTTTTCTGATAGAGACTTTAACTGGAAGTGGATTGCTGCTTCAAAGGCTTGTCACTTAGCAGTGACTTGTGCCCATTATTGCCTTTTTTGTGTTTCTGCTGTTGACTTGTTGGGGCCTAATGCAGAATCCTACTGCTTATTTTGTAGATACTCACCTGCCTTTGTAGTTACGTGGATTATAACAAATGACTGAACCAAGTTTGTCTTCAACAAAATTGAATTTGATACCTTTTAGACTTGCTCTACATACACAAATGAGATGAATTTGGGGTGTGCCAGTCACAATTAGAAAAGATACTCCAGCTATATTACCTTATTAGACTCACTTCTTTCCTACCTGTACAAGACAGTGAATGGTCAGTCATTTTTGCAGCTCTTGTGAGCGATTTTCCCTGTCTTTTGACAGAAGTGGAGTTTTATTTCAGGTGACTTAATCGTGGAGCTTTGGTAGAAGTGAGAATAACGATAGAGTCTGGGCTCTGACCTTGTCAGTGCCGATAACCCAGGCTACACATTCGGATTTCAAACAAATGAAAGTTTCTGTCAGTAATCCTGAGGGTGATTTCCACAACTTCCTTGACAGGAGTATTGAGACAAGGAAGCTTCTAAAAACTTCCTTGGAACAATACTGAAAGATAAAGCTATCTGCAGGGGAACAGGTTATAATGAGGGTGAATCCCAGCATGGTGAGAGCAGCAGATAGTGATCTACAAAAAGACCAACAACAGTATTGCCAAAAGCAATGGCTGGAGGATGCTACTGTGTTTTGGCACAAGATATGGCAACTGGCAGTAAACCAGGAATAGATTTTGTGTGCAGAGCTAGTCAGGAATTGTTCTAGTTGTGTACAATGTTTATTTGCTAAGCTTTACGGTCAACTTCATTACTCTTCATTTTATTCATTATTATGTCACTGAGCAGTAACTTGTTAAAAGATTAAAAGTTCCAATTGGTTGCTCATGCCTAAGGTATGTAAATGCTTTGCAGCTCTGACAGTAATTTACTGGCATGCTGGCAATTTGCACTTAAATAGTTTATGCAGCCGCATATACTTGCACACAAGCATAGTGCAAGTCCATAAATTAGCTGAGTATAAAGGACCTGATCCTACAGTCCTCATGCACATAAATATCTATCTTGTTTCTTTGGACTTGACCAGTTTCAAATGTAAGAGAGGTCCTCAGAGAAGAGCACTGGCTTTTTCATATCTGAAACCAAACAAAACTCCTGTAAAACCAAGGTGCAACAGTTAGTACAGAGTTTCTTTCAATGCAGACATCATCAAAAATTTCATAGAATTAGCTTTTCAAATAGGTCAGCTGTGTTTATGCATGTGCACAAACACACATATGTGCACCCACAACTGTAAGTGTAGATCACCATGCGTGTCTCCATACATATATATTTTTTCAGGCATATAATTTGAAATCAAGATAGTAAGGCATATAATTTTAAATCAAATTTTACCCTTCTCATGCTCAACACATTCTTCTAATTTGCATCTAGCTTTAGAAATACTGCTTGTAAGTAGTGATAATTCTTCTGTTACAAAATTGTTTTTTGATACCATGCTGCCATGTCCTCAAATCTAGTACAAATGCTCACATTTTGAATCTTTATAGGCAGCAGTTTTGTGAGCACAAACTTATTAAACTCTGCCTTGAAGTCTAGAATAAGGTGTCAAACACTCAGAGTAATTATTCTCTCCTTAGAGAACAGATTATTTCCTCAACCAGACCTGCAAAATCACGCAGTACAATGTGAACTAGGATAGTGCGAGGCTGGTGTGACACTGCAGCCTTTTCTTACTAAGCTAAGTTACAGATTTGGCAATAAAAGCAGATTGTTCAAAATTGATGAAGTGCTTTTATACAGTTTATTGGCCTTTATACAGGCCCCAGGTGTTCCTGTCTTTGGAATTAAAAAAAAAAAATCAAAACACTTTGTCATTTAAAACTAGACAGAGATCAGGCCTCTTAAGAGATTTTGGAGATTACTATAACAAAGATGTGTCTTTTAAAAAAATGAAAATTATTTACTTCTGTTGAAAACTATTTCATTTCATAACTTCACAGTAGGAAGTGAAATATACTTGTATATTTTGCTTACTGTATAATCATGCATGGTTCTGTTTCTTGACAAATATGGGATGAAGTCCTATCATACCCATCCTGTAATGGTAGAAATAGGATGTGAAATTGAGTAAAGAAAAGTGAATTGCACAGATTTTTTTTTATCAAATGACAGACAGCAGAACATTTTTAAAGACTTGGGAATTTTTTAATTTCTTAAAAATTTTAAATTGTTATTACTTTATAGTTACTAATTCTTACACTAAATACCCAATTGAAAATATTTTACCACCATTTATTAGCACGAAATTTCTTACATACAGTGAAAGCAATCTGCTTATAACCATGTTAACCTACTGATGTGTGGTAGTTTAGCTTTAGAGGGATGAGTAATACCTTTGTATTTCATCACCCGTTATTTTCCCCAAATTTATCAGCCAATCTGGTAAAAAATTATCCTCTCCAAAAATTATTCTCTTTGTACTTTACACAAAGGTGGCATTCTCTCTAGAGGCACTTCTGGGGAATGAAGCTGTGTTGTTTTAAGGTTGCATCAGAGTGAGAACAAGGTGCTTCATTTTGTAACTTCTGCCATTGTTTTATGTTTCTTGAGTGTCTGTTCAATACAAGCATTTTCAATGAGCAAATTACCACTCTGAGGGCCAAAGCCATAGTCAGCTTCTCTTGTGTGTTTCTCAGAGTGTGATACTTCTTCATGATCTGTTGTATTTGCCAAGGTTAGGTTAACTTTTTCCTACATTAACTGATAAACCTAAAAACCAGGCAGTTTTTATTTACCAAGTAAATGCAGCAATTTGTGCTTTTTGAAAGAGGAATTTGAATTTTGAATGAGGAAGTTGTTTGCTTTTTTTCCCCTTTTTTTTCCTCTTAAGTGTAGTAGTTCAGATGGTGTCTTTTTCCCTCTGCTCTGCATAGTAATAGTTTGGAAAAGATGATATAAACTGCAAGACCTAAGGCAGTGTCAAGGAGTGACAATATTATAACATCTTTTTTTAAAAAAATTGTCACAGTTTCTCCTTTTGGCCTACAGGGGCAGAAAAAATGGTTGGTCTCCCCAGAACATAAATCCTTTCTCTCTGATAAATTCAGAGACCATTCCACATAAATTAATAGTGACTGTCAGGGGATAAGCCGTTCCAGGTTAGATGAGAACCAAGAACTTTTTTTTACTGGCATGTAAAATAACTATTGAAATCCTGAAGTCAGTTGTGAAAATGCCAGGGATTTTTTGGAACCAGCATAAAGCCCTTGGGGATTTGTGGCAAGAAATGATTATGCACTGGTCAGTGAAATACCCTGAAAAGTCTTGACAGTCTTCTGCATGTGGATTTTCCATTTGTCTGTAAGCAGAATTTTTCAGAAAAACCAAAGCCAGAAATACCTCTGCCATTTATTACCATGCAAAGTAACATACAGGAATGGGAAACCATCAGAGACTTCTAGAACTGAAGGTCCAACCAAGCTGTTACTTGTGATTTGAAGTTAGTAATCAGGTAGATTTCTCAGATGGTCTCTTTTATCCTGTTTTCCTGCACATAATTCTTTATACCTAGGAACTGGAGGGCAGAATTTCTCTCATTTTTGGGTGCTGATAGAATTATTCAGCTGCAATTAGAGGCAGTGGGATTCAGGAAAAGAGGAAGCATTTGTTGTTTTGTAGGGAATCACTTCTTTTCATTAAACTTTTTAGAAATGCACTACTTTTTGTTTTAAAAAGAGCTGTAGAAGACCACTGAAATGCAGTCAGACAAATTGGTGGTACTTCCATGTTATCACTTTCATTTGTTAGTAGCTGCAAAAATGCCTGTATTTCTGTCCTCTCCATCTCTTCTTCTTTCCGTGCCATATCTTTCCATCTTACACACACTCGTATCCACACTCTTTCTTTCTTGAACAGAAATGTACTGGCTTTTAGTTTCCCAACTTTAAATTGATTAGACCGCATTAATTTTTAAGTAAGTGTCACATATCCTTAACCAAGGACTAAAAGGTTGAGAAGGCTTCACGGTGTAAAGTCTGATCCAAAACTCAGTGAGAAGAATTTTAAAAATGCGGGCTGCCCTTCATTAGCCCTCATGATATCTCCTGACAGGCGGTGTGTGCGTGCGCTGCCATGCCAGGCCAGGGCAGGACCAGCTGCCATGCACCATTTACCCTCTGTCAGCAGCTTCACTCGCAGCCCGGGCAATACTGTACACACGAGTCTGTCATGCGTCAGCATCAATTAGGCTCAGTTTGCTGCGCTTGGGAAAAGCAACAGCCCTGCTATTAACCATTTTATTTCTCCCCTCCTCCCCCAATCATCCTTTGACTCCCCAAGCGAGCTGTTGGATTTGGCAGAAGTGTGGTCATGGCTGTTCTCGCAAACAGCAGGTTTGGTTTAAAGTGACACACTAATTCAGGTGAGTTGGTCTCGCTGCAAGGAGTTTGATTTATTGGTACTATTATTTAAACAGGAACGTTACATACAACCTGTGCACTTCCAGCCCAGTCATATTTTCCCTTTCACTTGCCGTGAAGAAGTGCTGATGTCTGTCTGTCTGTCTATACACATACATATCCATCCACATGCACACACAGATTGTAAGCTTTAAAGTTATCACAAGGCCAAGGTGCTAAAATAGTTCATTAATAGTGTATCTTGTTGTATCATAAACTCAACATGTTTCCAGTTTTCCAGTTGTAGATATGCGCTTGCATTGTTGTTTTTCTGGGCATTGTTGTTTGAATTGATTGTTGCTAAAATTTCCTTGACTTTGTGAGGAACCAACATGTGTGGTCATGCCTAAGTTTGAGTCACTATTTTGTGGCTTTTCACCGCTGTTATGAAGGGGGTGGGGAGCAAGAAGACCACCCATGGTGTGTCCTCATCAAGCAGCACGGTGAGCAAATGGGTTCAGTGATGTGCAGTGAGTGCTGAGAGAACAACCTCTTCTGGCAGAGTTTTCAAGCACTTCCCTCCTTCCCCCCCTCCCCAAAATACAGCTTCTTCCTCCGTGTAAGTATAGAACACCCATGACTATTTATATAATAAAAGAGCTACTGTGTACTTTAGTGGATAGTTAAAGACATTTTCACAGGTCTGTATCCACATGGGATTTATGGAGACTTATAGGCCTGGTCAGTTTGTAAAATCGTGATAGCCCAAGAGACTGTTGTCAGATGTTGGTAACAAGACAGTGTTTGAAAGGAATCAAAACAATATAAATCCTGTGAGATCTGTGGCAGGAGGATGGGTTCTAATGGAGAGGAAGACAGGGTCGACCACCACACAAGAGAACAAGGAGAAGAAAGTGTTTTTTCTCTTTCAAGCTTGCAGCACCAGCAGGGGTAAGCAGGTTTCTAAAAAGAATCTCATCAGCGGATCAATCCAGCGTAACAGATGGAGTGCACAGATATTGTCTATCAGATTTCCATCGCGTGTGGCAAACAAATACATTGTTGCAACTGTTAGCAGCAAAACTTTCCCTTTTTTTTAACATCATAATTACCAAGAGTTGAAAAGAGCTGTGGGTTAATGATTTCCTAACAATAACTATGGAGGGTTTGGGGGATAGTAACTTCCCCAAGGAATACATTAGCAGGAGATACAAAGTCTCTAAATGTCTTGAATGCAAGGGTTTGGATCTGCAGAAATAACTGCTTATAGCAGTGCATTTTGAAGAGTGGAAATTTTCTAGGAGAGGGGGACTGGACTGGATCTTCATCTGCTGTAATTAGCAGGTTTGCATTGAAGACAGTGGGGACAAACCAGTCCTTACCTGCTAAAAGTTTTGGGCTTTGTTTCCTTTGTCAAACCAGTTTTCAAACCATTTGGGATGTCTGAGAATGGTTCAGTGTATGCACAGTTACAGGCGAGGTGTGAGGCTATGAATTAATTTCCCAGTGTCATTAATATTGCTTGTTTTATTTAGAAGTTAGTTTTGTTAAGTGTTGATGTAAAAAATCAAAGTCTGAGTGCAAATATTACAGAATTGTAGAATGGTTTAGGTTGGAAGGGACTTTTAAAGATCATGAAGTCCAATTCTCAAATGTGTCATGGGGTCTTGGCATCTTCTGCACTATCATTAATCCTGGAACAAAGAGAATGAAAGTGAAGTAATGAATGACTGACCCCATTGAGGATGTCTTGAATAATATGACTGTAGGGACCAGCAAAAAAGAATCAAGCCCTGGATCTTGACAAAATTATTACAGTTCTAGATCTACTAGGAAGCTTCTTATTATTGTGCATAAAGCTTCCCAGTCTTTCTGTGCCTATGTTTCCCAACTTGTCAAGGAAGCTGTTTAAGGCAGGGACTAACTTTTTATCCCTTGTATAAAGTGTGATTAACCCAGTTAGCGTGAATGACTGCAATCACACATCATTGAGGAGGTTTGAGAGTAATTCTGTTCCAAAGAAACCAAATGTCCCACTCAAGTATCACATCTACCTTGACCTTAAGTATTATTGGGTTTCTGGCTAATATTGTTGTTCACAATGTTTCTGATCTTAGAGGTTTAGCCACAGGAAAGAAGTATTTTGAAAAAGTGAAAAGTGCAAATGTTTGCATAGTGTCTAAAACAACAGAATAGATGCATTTTTCAGCATGTATTACATTACTCAGTATTTCTAACTCATGCTCTAAGCTTGCTGTATTTCATCAGTACTTGAGCCACCTCAAATTAAAATTGCGTTCAGAATTGGCTCCTATGGAAAGCCCCTGCCCTGAAACATTTTTTCATTTTAGCCTCCTCTTTGGTTCTAAGAATTCTAAAACAAAATCCAAAATAGCATTTACACCCTTGCTTCCTCCTAAATACCTCATATCCTTCTAGGCCTACTTTCTTTGCACACTAACCCTGTAATTTTAGCTTTGCAGGAGCCCCAGTGCCTTTATAGTATCATAACCAGCCTTTACATGTCTGTCTAGCTACTGAATAACCTTGCTTCTGGGAAGAAATAACTACACACCCAGCCATGCCCCTCTTTATATGGCTGTTAACTGAACCTTGCCTTCCTTTTGTCTCCCAAAAGAATGAAAGTTAGCAGTCACTCCCTGAACACCTCTTGCCCCAAGAAAAACATTTATGATTTGCCCTGTTTTCTCACAAAACTCAAAGACCCCTAACCCATAATCTTTAAAGTATGAGAGGGATGTGGAAATAGGTAGATATTCACCTAATACTCAACAGTTCTTGTCGTAGCCCTCAAAGTAGAAATATGAGGTGTGCAGAGAGCATCTTGCATTCAAAAGTACAGTTCTCTACTCACAGAAGTACATAAAAATCTCTCTTTTGGGATGTATTGTCAGGTATTTGCCTTGCCTTTGAGAGCTGTGGATCCAGGCCCTGGCATGCCCACTAACCTGTGAAGTGGGATGGTGTCAGGATACCTGTGGTTTATGTAAACACTGACAGAGAACCCTATTGAAGGCACAGGCAAACCTGCAATGCATGTAAAAGGAGGGCTGAGAGGGTCTTTGTGGAATTAAGCATTCTTGAACTGAAGTTGTGCATTTTCATAAACTGCCTTTGTGGAGACATGAGAATTAGTGATGACTGAGTTTGGTGAGGACAGAGCAAAAATTCCTTGCTAGAGGCAGCATGTTTGGAGGGCTTAGGTGAGCTTGATAAACTGGGCAACTACATGACATCATCATTAGGGACGTAAATAAAAGAGTTTAAGGAAAACCATGATAACAGGAATCATAAATTAACTGTCGGATGTTGGCAGAATTTCACTAAAGGAAGTAAGTGAACTGTGTGTGGTATTTATGGATTACATGTATGTATGTAAATATGCATTATGTTGTGAGTGAAATGAGAGCAAGTAGGCTTAGCATGAATGGAATTTTTTTTACCAATTTAATTTGGTTTTGGACCTACTAATGTAAATATTTATTCTCAAATGACATTGGAAAAACAAGGATACAAATTTAGCAAATAGACTTCTTTCTAGAGAACCAATGTGTTTATGGAAGTGAATTTGACTGAAGGTAACAGAAAGAGCATTAGCATTTTCAGGTAGACTATGCTGTTGTTTAAAGTAAATTTTAATATGTCATAGCCAGACATCTACCTCCTATATCTGCTTGCCTCAAATCAGATATTTTGTTACCTAGTAATAATGCATCCAATTATTTTCAAGGAAAAAAACCCCTACATCTATGAAACAAAAGGTTATATTGAGACTTAGTAAAGATTTGGCTTAATGAATAACCAAAGTACCGTTATGTATGTCCTTTGTTATGAAATACCATTAAAATAGTAATATTAAGCTCCCTTTGCTCTCATCATCTTTGGTTTGAAATACAAATAGAATTTGTTAGGTCGGTGGGTTTATTCAAGAAAATAAAGCTTAAAGGAAGTTATTCAGCAGTGAGTGCTCTAGTAGTACATTACTGCTATAGATAAAAAGCATGTGTACCTTTCCAAACCCATTTTGAGTCTGAAGCAAAGTGTAGTTCAGCTGGAATTTAAGAGTGAGGCTATATTAGGAAGCAAATGCCCCCAATGGAATAGCTTTTTAACAATTTCCATCTTCGCAAACCTTAACCAGTTTACTTTCAGTTCAATTGTATAAAGTAGGAAACTCATAGTTTCACAAACAGTCCAAGCGAGATTGAGAAAGCCTAAGAAAATTATTAAAGATCTCAGAAAAGCCAGTTGGCTTTGGAGTTCTGTAGCTTCTGGTCTGTAGTAGTTAAAATGGGAATTTCATGTTTATAGGCTGCAAGTTATAAAGTTAAAAGTGAAAAAGTACACAGTAGTAAGGCCAGGTCTGTACAAGCATCTTTACTTGTGTAATAACTGTAAATAGTAAGTTGTGTGTGTGTGTGTGTGATGGGGAATAGAAATCCCATGATAAATGAAGCTGCAAGTAGCCTGAAATCTCACTGGAAGTGGTTAGCTGGAAAATTAATAACAATTAGAATTTGACGAAAGCACAAGTGGCAAATGAGTTGCATTCCTTCTTCCTGAAGGAAGTTGTAGAGGAAATATGAACACCTGATGTAGAAATGTTTGCCAGGTCATTGAGTTCAAGAGAAGGATCAGGAGACCAGGACGCTGGAAAATTTGGGTTGAATGCTTCATTGTGTATATTTCAGTGACCTCCAAATAGCTTAAACCTGTGTTCAGAAGTGAAACAACATATAAACGAAACAGGAGGGGATTACTATGGGAAGACAAGAAGGAAAAGTGGACACAATTTATCTCTAGTGTAGAACAACTTGTAAAAAGGAGCAGGGTCTAGTGCAGGGTACAGAGACAGGAGGATCATGGGCTCCAATCTGTTCCAAGCCACCGATGCTGTCTGACCCGGGCAGGTCACTTGACTTCTTTGTGCCTCTGTCAATCCAGCTGGAAAATTGGGTAACAAAAGCAAGACCTTGCTGAAAAACAGATGCTCCATCAGAGTTGAGCTGTCCTGGGTAAAAAAATTACAAAACATTGATAGATACCATAGTAAAACTTAGATGGGTCTATGGTGTCAGTAAGGAAGAATGAGCGATGTGGGAAAGATCCATCTGGCAGTGCTGGGTTCCTGAAGAAAGCGATTTGTCTCCGAGCTCACAGGTGAAATAAGGAGCTCAGAGGATGGATACAAAACTGGCTTGTGTTGGAAATCAGAAACTGAGAAAGACAAGGGTGTTTGGAGTTGATGCTGCATAAGATCTGGTTTCAAATTGTCCAATGTGTGGAAAAGAAGGGGTAATTTATTCCTTGTGGTGAAAATTTAAGTGCTAAGAGGCTCTCTGGGAGATGAGCATCCTGTAATTCGTGTCTGGATATCTGAATGGCAACATCAGAGACTGCATGTAATTCACTGGTCTTGCATCAGATGAGTATTTCAGAGCTTTAAGGGGACCTCATTTGAAATCATACAGCCTTTCATTTATTTTATTTTTTTAATTTCCCGTGAATTTACATCTCAGTCTTGGATCTCAAGTCCTTCAGAATCATGTTTTACAGAGGCCAACTGCACAGGCTTTGAAATTAAACTAAATCTATGGACTCAGGTTTTGTTGGAGATAGAGCACTGTGTTTGGAAAAAAACAGAAATAAAGCATAAATTCCAGGTCCCTGGATTGCAGGAGTATGACACGGCGGCATTTTAAAAATGTTTGGCAGTGTGCTGTACAAGAGGAATGTATTCATTTTACTATTGTAAGTTACTTTTTCAGTATGTGTAAAAACCCAAAGTACATAAATTTGTTATGGAAAATGATGTTGATGTTGATGTTTTTAAGGAAAAAATCTCTGGGTGTGGTATAACAAACAGGCCCTATAACAAATAGGATTCAGAAAATTGAAGTTATTTCTTGGCTCTGCTAATAGTAAATGAGTGCTTTGGCATGCCATTTTGTTTCTTTTTACCTCCATTTCCCTATCTGGAAATTGGAAATAAAGGATTCTCACCTCTTTGTACAGAGCCACTGATGAAGAATATCAGATAAGAATGAGGGTGAAAGTAAAGCTTGTATTGTTCACATTTCATTGAAATGAACTAGGAAGCAACCTTGTGTTATTAATTTCATTGTGTTATTTATATTTTTGTCCCACTGACTGATGTGCATGTGGCAGAAGGAAAAGAGGAGCAGATACATGGATGCTCCTCTACTGGAGCAGGAAGGATGTTGACTACAACACCAGCACACTTGACTTTTTCTGGCAAAGCTACATATTAAGTGCAGTTCTGACAGTCTTGAGACACCCATTCAGCATGAGTTTTCCCACATTTAAAGACTTAAATAAACACCCAAAACCTGCTGTTCTATGGTAGCTTGGGATGTATTAAAAATAATTGTTCTTTGGCCTTTCTGATACTCAGGGATGAGACAAGGTTGGCTTGAAGACTCCAAGATGCCTAGAAATGTCTTGAGCAGGATGAAATACTGTGTGCACCCTAATCTGTGAGCCTTAGGGTGGCAGATCATTTTGGAAGGAGAAATACTGAAAAGTCACACTAGTATTTAAGTGGAAAAATATTTCCAATAACCCAAAGTGTGGTTTTTTAGGAGATCTCCAGCAAGTCATTAGTTTCCTGTCCTCATACTTAGTCTTGGCAAGGGAACTTTTTTGTTGGGAGATGTGTTATTATGGCAGCAATGGAATTGCTTTGAGAAGCATCCAAAAACAATCTCAAAAGCTGTACAGAAAAATGCTAAGTTCTCTGAACACAATAAGACTGGTGTTTTCTAATTCTGTGACCATGTTAAGACTTACCTGTCTTGTGGGCTGCCATGTCGTGGGGTGAACCCCCTTTGTTCTGGTCATACAAGGAAGTGTGTGTGTTTCCTGAGGACACACTGCACTGTCAGACAGGCCATGGGAGCACGAAAGGAGTGAAAAGTCAGAGGTAATAAATATATTGAGTTCTTAGATTTTGATATATTTATATGATTTTTTCCTACCACCAGTGTTAAGTCTGTTCTAACGTATCCTGTGAATACACCAACTTCTTGTTGTGTGTTGTTTTTTCTGGGATAAAGTTAGTTTTCTTTATGCTGGTATGGGAGTGTGTTTTGGTTTTGTGCTGTAAAGTTGATAATATGGAGATGTTTTCATTATTGCTGAGCAGAGCTTACACAGTATAAGGGCTTTTCTGCTCCTTGCCTTGCACCACCAGTGAGCGGGCTGAGGGTGCACAAAAACTTGGGGACACAGCCAGGACAGCTGACCCCAAGTGACCACAGGAGTATTCCATGTCTTATGGCATCATGCTCTTCATGTAAAGCTGGGGGAGGAGAAGGAAGGGGAGACATCTAGAGCGGTGTTCATCTTCCCAAGTGGCCATTAAACACAATAGAGCCCTGCTCTCCTGGAGATGCCTGAACACCTGCCTGTCCATGGGAGGCAGTGAATCAATCCCATGTTTAGCTTTGCTTGTGTGTCTTTTGCTTTCCCTATTAAACAGTCTTTATTACAGTCCCTGAGTTTTCTCGTGCATCCTCTTCTGATTCTCCCCCACATCCCACAAGGAGGGAAGTGAGCGAGTGGCTGCATGGGGCTGAGTTGCCAGTTAGAGTTAAACCATAGCAGTCCTCTTTGGCACCCAATGTGGGGGCTCAAAGGGTTTGAGATAATAACAGATTGACCAGAGCATATTAGAAGGGATTTATATCTGTTAATGGTTGTGGGTCATGATATTGATTCATCTGTTCTTGATATTAGTTCATCTGATCTGTACCATGCCCTTTTTTTCACTGTACGTGTTAAAGATTGGTGTTGGATTTTCAGTTTGCTGTGCTCTGTAGTGATTAGTGATGTTTTGCCTGGGAGATATGTTGTTAAAACACTAACCTAAGCTTAATCTGGTATTTGGGCTCTGTACTGAAGCCACTACTGCACTCTGGGTACCATCTCATGCAGACAAGTAGGAATTATCACATTCTCTGAGAAGATGGCTGTTTTTGTGGAGGGATTACAGAATGGCGCCTTTTCTACCTTTCTCTGTGATGTTTTCTCCCTCCTTACAAGACCTTCTCAGTACCTTGAACATCCTTGGGTAGTTAAAATACTTCCATTGGTATTTCTTAGGAATAATGCTTTGGCTCTGTCTAAGGTTAACAAACCATTTAGGAATATGGCCCAGGCTTCACAAGGGGATGGCAATGGGTGGCACAGCAGGTGCTAGGTTCTCTAGGTGTCTAGAGAACTTCTTACCTGCAGTGGTCTGGAACTTTATCCCTGAACAATTACAGGATCCTGATGAAGTGATGGAATGCTCAGGGAAATAAAGTGCTGTGGCTATTCCAAGGAGGCACAATTTAGAATCATAGAATTCTTAGTGCTGGAAAAGACTTTTAAGATCATCAAGTACAACCATTACCCTAGCACTGCCCACATGTTCAATGCTAACCCATGTCCCCAGGTGTCACATCCACATGTTTTCTGAACACTTCCAGGGATTGTGAAACTTTTTGCACTGTACTGGGCCCTAGCCAGCACCTACCAAACACTGCTCCATGTGTCCCTCCAGGGGTGTGCAATAGCAAGAACATCTCTGTAGTATCAACACTGTTTCCAGCACAAATCCCGAACACAGTCCCATACCAGCCACAATAAAGAAAATTATTCTATCACACCCGAAACCAGAGAATGATTAAGTTCCTAAATACAGGCAGCCAGAATGAGAAGGTGTTTTTGTAGTTACAAGGCAGAGAGCTGTATGTGGTCACAAAGAGCTGTGTTCAGTTTGCATCTCTGCCACAAGCATCCCAAGTGATCCTGTCTCTGTCTCTGAGCCTTGGTTTTTTTTTTGTAAGGACTAGGATATCAGACAGTTTCTCCTAGAGACAGCTGTGATCTCTCTGTTGGTTTTCAGCTGTCACTGTCTGGAGTGGGCTTTATCCAAGTATATTCTGTGATTCCTAGGACAGTATTGCTCCTATTTTGTTCGAGCCTACCTTCTAAATCTTGTAATAGTGCCATTAGAGGAAAATGTCCTCTGTTGGGAGAAATGCTGCCTAAAGCATGAGGCAAATACTGCCATTGCCAGTGCACCTGGCAGTAACAATAGACTGTGAACTACAAAGGATGACATACTGCAATTAATTTGTGAATGAGCTATTGAAGATACTCTCTAAGTGATTGGGGATGGTTTTGACATCTTTGTATCTTTTAGTGTCAAAAGGGGTCGGTTTAGAATCGGGCTTAGAACAGTTAAAGGGGCAATGATGGGGCTATGCTCCTGTTGGCAAAACTTACTCTAATTTGCAGTCATCTGTGTCCCATCCTTCTCAAGCCATCCACAGGGACTCCTGTGCGGAGTGCACTGGGCTTATTAGTCTGTCACATGATGCCGTGCCCTGGGTGACTGTCCATAAGCAGTCACAGCAAAGGTGGGCACTGTGCCATGCAGGCATCGCAGCACGATCATCATGGGCAAGTGCTCTGTCTGCGCTGAGGAATCAAAGAAATTACAATAACTGAAGTTTTCACTTTGTTCCTAAAAGTCACTTCTTGCGTAACTAGTTGTGTGTGGTGAGGAGCTGGCCCTTCTCCTTGTTTCAGTCTGATAAATTGCCACAAGGTAAAATAAAATAGATCACTAACCAGGCATTGCTCTTCTAGGGTGTCATGGGGATGTAATGCGGTTGCAAATGGGGAGGGCAGGTGGTCCAGACAGCTGCAAATGGAAAGGTGTCACAAGCCAGTCTTCTATTAAGAAGTGATGCAATTATGAAATGGTTTGAGGACCTCTATATTAACCCGTAAAGCAACAGACACTCTCACAGGGAACTGCCTTCTCACTGACTTTTGCCTGCTGAGCTGCATTTTCCACCCTCAGTAGAAGCATCTCTTTTGTAATGCATTTCTGTATATTTCTGTCTGTGACAGTGAACCTTGTCATCTGCTATGAGAAAAGTGGTAGAAAGACTGAAATGGGATGAAGTTGAAAAGAAAAAGGAAAGGTCTGCAGTAATTTCAAGGCACAAAAATGATGAGTAGAGACTGGAACTGGCAGTCAAACAAACCAGAGATAAAGACTTCTAAGCCAGTCTGGGAATATCAACTTGTGCTGAAATGTTTTCTCTCAGGTGTAGGTTCAGACAGAGAAAGCTGGGTAAGTCCATTAGCATTGCCTTGGATGGTGCAGCAGCTGTGCTGCTGCATGGCTCTTCCACAAGGACTTTGTTTTCCAGGGCAGCGTTGTGGCTGCTGTGTGCATCGGCCCTGTGCTTGCCAGTGCAGAGCAGACAAAGCAAGTACAGCAGAGCTTGAATCCTGATTGAGGCAGGAGAGGTCTCATGAATGGGAAACCGTTTGGGGTTGATAAAGTTTCATCAGAAAGATTTAATTCCTCGCTCTGGCACAGTGCTAGGGAGAGGCTCTAAGCTGGCCAAACCCCGTGTCTCTGTTTCTCATCCAGCTGAACAAAAAAGTGACACTTGTCTTCCCACGGGAAGGCTATTGAGACCTTTGGCTGAAAGTCATCTGCAAAGCATGGGTGTGAAACTGCTCATGTGCTGATATGTGAAGTTGGCTGTTTGGCCCTTAGCCAGAAGTGCACGTAAGTCCCTTTGGAGGCAGCAGGACTTAAACATATGCTGGAGTTAAAGGATGTGCTGAAATGCTTTGTAAATGCAGGTCTTTGTGACTAATGATACTTATGTGGTAGGATGATTGTGATCATGACCTTGGATATTTCTGAGAATACTTTGTCTTTCCCATTAAAAAAAAAAAGTTTCTGTGGCTCTATACTTATTACAATGGTATTTTAATGAAGGGGTTTTTTGTATTTATAGTAAAGGCACGGCTTGTATGGGCTCAGGCTTTTATAGGTCTTCTTGAAGGGAGAATGGTAAAGGGGAAGAAGAAATCTAATTGAAACACTATCTGTTTGGGGGCTGAAAAGGAACCATTCCATTGCATAATAAGCAAAACTCAGAAAAAAAGAACTTACTAGATATTACTAGAAGGAGGTTAAAAAGTTGATTATAGAAGCTGAACTTTATAAATAAGAGTGAATTCTAAGCCAAGGTCTCTGAAATGCCAATTACAGTCACTTAAGTACATGGGGGCAAGCTGGGCTTTAGCTGGGAGAGTTAATGAGCAATTTCATAACGTGCTATATATCACTTTAAGAAGACATGATAAATTGCCTCTAATGGTATTGTGTGTATAAATGGGAGCTGGTTTTGCTCTGTGTTCAGTTCTGGTGATTGGGTGGTACACCTGGAAAGACTTGTATTTTAATGGGCCCTTTTTAGCACTTTTGCACCTCGTATGTTCTGGATTATGTATGATTGATGGCCTTGAATGTATGGGAAGGAAAGATATGTAGATCTTAATGCTTTTAAACCATTTGTTTTCCAGTCTCTCTAAAAGGCCTCTCTGTTTTCTGGGTAATGGTTTATACTTCTCAAGTAAACAGAGGTACGGTTCTGGGACTTTGGCTTTTAACACTATAAATCCAGTGGGTTTTTATAGGAGGGTCATTCAGTTTACAGTGCACTTAAGAAAAGATAGCTGTTTTCATACTATTCATTAAAGACAAATAAGTAGGTGGCTTGGTAGATAATTTGATGCATGAAGTAGATTTTTAAAAAACACAAAACCAGAGTTTTCTGGGCATTCATTTAGTTCACATTTCATATGATGAGTAAAATCTCTGTCTGCCCTGGGTCACATGAATGTCTTCACAGTCAGAACCTTTCTGACTTCCCCCTTCTCTGGCTGGATGCCATCCATGCTTGCTTTGCCCAAAGGGGTTGCTGCTGTTGAGCAGCATTAAATCATTCTCCTCTCCCCCTCTAACCTAGGGAGAGACAGACCCAAACTGGAAACCAAACCCAAGCTTTCCACGTGGGAATGCAGCCATTGGCTGTGGGCTGGCCTGGCTGTGGGGTTTCTTCTGTGCCCCCCACAGGGATGGGAAGAGGGGACTCTGGGATTAGTTAGCCTTGATCCCTGGGCAGGATTAGTGTTAAGCTGTTGCTTGTTTTCAAGCATCCGCATGAGCTTAAAGCCCAGTGACTCTCCTGCATGTTTCTTGTGTGTGCAAAATCTGGTTCTTCTGAAAGGGAACCTCTTAACACTGGCTGGAGCAAAGCATGGTGCTAAAGTGCTGGGATGGGCATCTCCTGCAGCTCCTCCCATGGGAAGGTCCTGAGACCTTTTTCCCTTCAAATCCTTAGGCAGATTTTGAGCTGTGTTAGCAGGAGAAGTACAAACTAACTTGTACTGCCATGTGGTTTTATTAATACTCTGGTGTTGAAAGACAAGTGCATTAACCCCTGCTGCCCCATGCTTTAATATATTTCTAGTCACCACTCTTTCCCTGTGCTTTGTCATTAGTACCTGAATTTTTCAATTTGTGTCTTTTTCAGACTTCTGCTGAACCCCAGCATTCTCTGTAAAGCGGTGCCTCCTCTTAGCTGGATTGCTGCTTTCTATTTGTAAAATGAAACAAGAAGAGAGTAAATCATGTAGCATTTCTTACCTGTGCTGTTGTTTGTTGGCCTAGGACTGAAAGTGCACAGATGAGATGTAAAGATCAGGGCTTCCATCACTGTCTTAAGCATTTAATGTATGTGTTGCTCAGGAGCTGGACTGATATGCTGTAGAATAATAAAGTATAGCTTAGCCTTTATTTCTCAGTTTTATGTCCCTATGTCTTTCACTGTCAAATGGAAAGTTCAGCTGGGGAAAGACATTAGATGACTTTACAATGCTTTTGCATTTTAAATGCTTGCTTGTTAAAACTAAATTTCTGACTAATTGCACTGAGGTAGTTTGCACCTACCTCCAACAGCTTCTTGTATTTAGTTCCCATTCTTTGCAGGTATTTAATAAAAAATTAATAAAATGAGGCTGCTGTGTGTTAAATACGGTGAGTCAGGGTCATGGAGGCAGGTGGGTGTCCAGCGAGTCCCACCAGGAGTTACATGCCTCTGCAGCATCGTGACCTGGTCCCACTGCACAAACCCACTGCAAGAGGCAGCCCCCGTTGCCAGTATTAACAATGTCACCAGGCAAGAGGGAAAAATGAGGAGCCCCATGTTATGAAGGACATCATTAAATTACTTTCTCAGATGTGTGTCGGAGCAAGGAGCAAAACCCAGTTCTCCAAACCCAGAGGCAGCGCTGTGAGCACAAGACCAGTTTTTCTGGTGGCAGAGGGAAGCTGGATTTTGTGCCAACTTGTGAAATTATTTGTTGAAAACATCTTTTAAGCTACCATATGTGTATAGAGTCTGTATTAATTTGAAACTGAGGTTACTAAACCATTAGAGTCACATGAATAGAAATTAAGGTGTGCAGAGGATGTACTCTACCAGTTTTTGCTTTCATTATGTTTATATTTAAAGCGCAATTCAATACCTGGCTGTGTTTAACTGCAAAGTATAGATGCCCAACTTAGCTTTCTACTGTAGTACAAAGCAATTAAATGCTTGGAGAAATGCAAAAGATAAAAAGAAAGTTAACTTCTGTAGCTTGATAGCTACAAAAAAAGTTGTTACTATTGATAATGCTTTGGAAATAAAAGGCAAATTTATTACTTCAAGGTTGAAATATTCCTGTTGCATAAGACAGCGCAGCTGGGGTTTCTCTAGTATATCTTTTTTTTTTCATGTTTCTTAGTATGCTGATGCAATGGAGAAATATTTTTCTGAAAATTAAATTATATCAATTCTTTGTAATATAGATAGTGATCATTGCAAAAGTAAAAAAATAAAAAATTGCTACAATGAAAACTTAATTAAAAAAAGGTCTGCAGAGTACTCTTAACTGAGAAAAAAAATGTTGCACAGCCCTTTTTGTGTGCAAAAAGGTTTCCTTTCATGAAAATAACAGGCATTTGAAGAAGCAAATAGTGGAAGTGCATTTGAAATAGCAGTTATTGTCTCTTGGGCTGTTTTGGGGAATTTTGTTTGGTTGGTTTTGTAAGGATTTGAGACTTCACTGGAGTACTGCTACATCTTAATGAAAATGGTTGCAAAAAGGTACAATAAATTTTGTTCTAAATATTGTTCTTTAGATGCTCACGTTGACTTTAGTAGGTAAAAAGCTGGATGGAAATGCTTTTGAATAATCTAAACTCTCTCAATATAAATATTGTAAATGATAGATGCTTTAGTGAAATGTTCATACAGACTGTAGTCATATTCAACAGTGTAGCTGATTGTGTGATACCTGGCAATTAAATCCTGCTTGTGGACTTTTTAGTGCAAAAATTCTCCTTTATCCTACCCCAAGTATTTTGAGACCAATATGCTTGCGCTTTTTTTCAAAATGATGTATCTAGTCTATCTAACCTATTTAGTATTTAGGTAAGATCTCTCATTTGCTTTTGGCAATTTATCCTCAACATCCCTGTGTTCAGGGGTATTGTTATTGTCATCTCAGTTAGGGTTTAAGCACAGTTTGGATGTTGCCTGTCCTGGATTTCATAGGCACACATGAGCATCCTCTGCCTGCCCAAAAACCTCCATGTGGAAAATAGGATAATGGTTGTGTTTATGGTCTTGAACCTCAACCTCCTGAGTCCAGAAGAGACTGACAGTGTGTAAGGAGGGCTGAGAAACGTCAGGCTAATGTGGGCTTGATGTTTCTCAGAGCCCAGCAGTGTGGGCTGCTGAAGATCAGGTAAAAGCAATCCAGAGTGACCTCCCCAGGGTCAGGCTGTGCCTTACCTCCAGAGACAGGAGCTGAACCCAGCTCTCTTAAGTGCCTCAACTGCACTAAGTAAATCAGTTATTTTTTTTTCCATGGTATGTTTAAACACGTATTCTGTACCACAGTTAAGCACAGTGAGAAATCTTACCTCTTTAGGAAAGGGAAAAAAACCCTAGGAGCTATCTTAGGAAGGGGAAAGAAGCAAAGCAGACAACTTGCAATCCAGCCCTTATATGAAAGTTGCCCCAGGCAATTTTGTTATGTCCAGGGAAGCATATGATATTCATTGCATGGGCCCATCATTAATGCTGACTCTCTGGGAACCTGTCTTATGTTGTTTCCACTTGGGACAGGTTAACTAGAAAATTGATCCGATTTTATTAGAGAGTCATTTTCTTTGCTGTCTGGCAGTGATCTCTGAAAAGATGTTTTGGCTTTTTAACACTTGGTGATTGCTCTAATAGGATCTCAGAAGTCCAGTGCCCAAACTGAGTCTCACACACAAAACTACTTTTTTTTTGACACTATGGACAGCTTAAAATAGAACTCAAAGAATCAGCCCCCATTTATGCTGCAGGTGGAGCCACTGTTTTTATTCACATCCTTTTAATTAAACATAAAATACATTTACATTTACAGAGAGTTAATTAGACACCTTTTTTTAATATACATTTAACTGTAAACAAATGGTGAAATTTAGTGTATGGTTCATGATTTCTCACAGTTGGCCACTTTGCTGAGCCTTTGATGCAATCACCCTTTTCAGTGGTAGTAAATATTCTCTTATTCTCAGTGCTTTCTCTGCCTAGATGGGACCTGTCTTGCATCCAGACTGAACAAGTTTTGAACAAAAAATAAAAATAAAAAAAAATTTAAAAAGAAATCCCACCACTCTTCTAGTTTGGGGGAGTAAGGCCTGTGTGTAATAAAGAAGCAACTTTATTTTGCTTAAAGGTTTTTTTGAAAATTCCCACTTAGCTGCCTATTGATCAAAGGATAGTGGTTTAGTCAGTCTGATGGCTTAGAGGGATAAGATCTGTGAGAAAGAATCTTGCCTCTGACTGACTTTATTGTGTAGGCAGTAGGGGATTCCTTCTAGTGGGATTAAAAAAAAAAAAAAGAAACATAAAATTTGTCTTTTAGAGAAGCGATAGTGAGAAACAGATTTTAGGACAGAACAGGTAGAGGTGGAGATTGTAAAAACATTCTCAGAACACGTTTCTTTAAAATTATCTGCCAACAAACCTTTGTAACAGCAACCTGATATTCCCCCAGCCCAGCAGCTTGGCCAGGTGTTCATTAGTGATGTGAGCAGAGGCCACCATCCATGGGGGTGACGTCAGGATGGAGCCCAGGCTGAGATCCCTGTTAGGATGTGGGGTGGGTTCATGTGAAAGCTCTGGTCCAGGATGGAAACTTACGGCCTGTAGCTGTTGGTCCTGGTGGTTCAGCAGGATGGAGGGAAGTGCCCAGGACACTGAGTGTAGGGAATGGGCAGGATGCTCTGTGCCTGTTAGGGGTGTGCTGAGCAGGGAGCCCTGACATGTTCTTCCAGTCACCCATGGGACCTACAGGGGATTAATGAACAAAAAAAAAGGCGGGGGTAAAGTAAGAATGGTATCCCTTAACACAGGTGCCCTCACCCACTGACTGCCCTTTTAGGTTGACTTAGTTTGAGAATTCAGAGCTCAGATCCCTCTTGCAAAGCTTTGTGCTGAGCTGTGGCTTATGGTCTACTTTAAATAATGACAAAGGGGTGTGGTTGTATTTTGATTAACTAATTAAATAAATTTAAATCAGATTCAAACAGATTGCACGTTTCTAGCTTCAAATTGTGCACCAGTTGAACTTGGATCTAATTTTTGATAACTAAAAGCAGCATCTTGATTTTCAGAAACTTCCTTGGGGAATGGTCTTAGAACTGTCTTTTCTGCCTTAAGTCCCTCTCTGGCTGCACAGAAATCTGGCAAAGATCCCACAAATGTGTGAGGTTTCATTTCTTTTCAAAAATTTTTATGTTTTTCTCTCTTAATTTGAGATTGGCTCTAGAAGAAACAAATCAATTTTTGATTCACAATAGTTGGGACATGACAAAGATTTTGTATCATGTAAAGTGCTAAATCAGATGCTACACTAATTTCTCCAAGACTTAAGTTTCTACGCAGCATATCTGAACAAATTAATTTGTAAAGGTGATGGGCCAGCATTTTGAGCCACTGTGTGTCTCTGAGTCCAGCCTGTACTGGGGAGGCACCTGAGTAAGAGCTCAGGGTGACCTGGAGACAGACAGTGCACTGCATGAGCAAGCCAGGCTCAGGGGAAGCTCTGGCTGCAGCTCCCCAAGGGACTGTGCTGATGTTATTCTGAAGTGTAAAATTACGCTGTATAACAATCATGTCCTGAAATAATTTGAATTAACACTGTTTTAAAGAGTTGAGCATTATAATTTGTATTTACCACAGAAGTTTTTTCCCTCTTGCAAATTATGCTAAATGTTTCCCAGGTTGCAGGACACATTGGTGATGTTATTTTCTTGGTTTGTTTAATTACTGTCTCAAAGCATCAGACATGCACATCACCTCCCATAATTCAAGATATGTCGTAAGCAGGTGTTTAGCTAAATTTCCATCTTTGGTTGGTTGACGTGTTTTGGTTTGTTCTGTTTTTAAGAATAAGGAAAGCTATAATGTATGTGGACATTATAATCACTGTCTATTTGTCCTTTCTGTCTACCGCCTCTACCACCCTTCAACCCTTTGAGTATTCTTAATCTATTTTATGAAAGACTCCAGCACTTTACTTGCCCTTGAGCATGTAGCATACCTTCATAGTAAAGGTATCTGAATGACCTTGTGGAGATCCTTTCTGTGACTTCTCTTTTGCAATCCCATCTGCACTCTCACAGAATATGGCCAGAAATGGAAAATATCAGCAGTGTGGTGGTGACCTGCAGCTTCTGTGTGGTACACAGCTGGCCAGAGTAGGCTATAAGATATGAATTTGTGTTTCAGGTGGCTCTCTCTCCCTCTTCCTATTTTGTCAGTTTACTTGAAAACATTAATTTATGTGCATCAAGACAATGCAGTACTATAGGCAGGGCTTCCAGTCAGTCTTATGTGGCAGTCAGCACCAGAATTTTAGCTTTTTATTCCTCTAGGCATGCAGCTCACTGTGCAGCATTACTTTCCCACTGCCGTTATCCATTAGCTTAAGACTTTCATAACCCAGGAGGACACTTAAATCTCTCTTCAATCATTATGCCTCTGAACACTTTCCCCTAATGTCTTGGCTTTCTTTTGGAATCTTTTGTCTTACAATTTTCATCCTGCGTTTACCTGCATTGAATTGCATTTGCCATTGTACAAGAATTTTCCTGAGTTGCTGTAACGCTGTTCATTCTTGATGGTTAAGATGGTGCTCTGTGGGGAGACAGAGAGGTAAGTGCTGTGCTCCTCAGCCATCTGTCAGATGTGGAGAAGGCTGAATGTGGGCCACCTCAGCTTTCCAAGGGTCCCTGTGTGTGTCTCAATTCAATACATGTGGGGATCCGCCAAAGCTTTGGTCCCTGAGTGCTGCCAAGCCACACTCGCCTTCATTTTTGTGTCCTGCCACCACAGACTGTCTCACTCCTTAGTGAGGGAGCGACTGCTGTGGCAGGAACCAGCCTGGACACGGACAGGTCCAGCAGGAAAGGGAAGCAGTGAGGGCAGTGCCAGCAGGGCACTGGGAGCAGCTGCACCACGGGGCTCTGCCCTAGCTCCCCAGCACAGATGTTGACCCAACAACACGTTCAGAAATTGTCATTAAAGTCATGTGGATTTGCTTATGCATAATCTTTTTTTAAAGCAACAAAACAGTTTGTGCTGTCTGCAGGACTCATAGGAGCCAGCTATTTCAGAGTGTTATTTACTTTTGTGATGTTTATCTTTCGCCCACTGGTGGGTGTGAGCATCACTGGTTTTAGTGTGCAAAGCAACGACCTAGGACTATTTTTACATCAGACTTTTTTTTGCCGTTTTAGTTTACACAGGCTTGTCTTTTAAGGATCTCTCAGACCTAAAAAAACAATGTAGTATAATCTGATGCTTTACAGTTAAGAAGAGGAAATTAAAACACTATGTTTTTCATTTCAGAATTAAGTACTGTGGGAAGTAACCAATGAATGTAGCTATTTCAGGCATAAAGTATGAATGATTTTAAGGCTTTCATGCCAATCACTTTTCTCTCCCATTTTTTATTAATGAGGCAATGTAAAAATAGAATAAACCTGGCCTTTTATATCAGGGATGAATTAAACGAAAACCTAACAATTCAGAGTAACTTACTCATCTCTCTGTAAGTGTGGATATTACTTGACATATAGTTTATATATATCATCCTTTTCCTATGATTTACTTTTAATTGTTTAGCTTAAAATTATTTTCTTCTTCCTCTCCCCTCAGCTAGTTAAGGGTTCCTATTGACTCTTAATTCACTGATAAAGGTGTTTCACCTGGGTAAAACCTAAAATTCTTGCACAGCCACACCTTTATCTTCTTAGATGAATGGGATTTTATTTTCGGGTTTTTTAATTAAAAAGTAAATTGATACTCATTAAAAGCTTATTTACTTCCTGACCCCTTATTTGAAGGACATATGACTGTGAGATCTTTAAATATACAAGTGTCCTAAGAAACTTAAATGCTATGCATAAGGATAAAGACATCCTTAGCTAATATGACTTTGCCTCTGACCTGCAGAGTAGAAAGTGAGAATCGAGTTCTTTGTCTGGTGGAGCACTGGCAGCCAGCCTCAAAATTGGAAGGATGTGCTTGCTGAGTGAAAGTTCCTTGTGTATTGTGCTGTTTACCTAAGGGTTATATCCAAGACACTCTCTGAACAGCTTGGCTGATTATTGAAAAACGCCTTATAGTAACTTCCAGCCTAAGTTGATCGATATTAGTGCACAGCTTTACATGGGAAGGAGGGAGCTATTTAAACATTGAGAGCCTCCGGGATAACTGCGAATGAAAAAATAATGCAGAGCAAATATGTTGAAGGATTCAGGAGAGAAGACTATCTTGTCTCTGTGCAGGGGAAAAAAAAAAAGTTGTTAAATTGCAGCAGAAAAACCATTTGAATTCACTATTAATAAAGTGAAGGTGGATTTTTCCCTAGGCCAAAAAGAGTGGGGGTAAAATCAAACCCAACAAAATGTAGTGCTCTTTAGTGTAGAGAGAAGTTAAGAATCATCTAAACACATCCTCCCAGAGAAAGCTTGCGTTCACTTCAAGTCTCTGAGCTGTTCTTGGTCTGTGGTCTGTACTAAGCTCCTACCCCTGCAGCTCTGGGCCCCAGCTTGGGCTTGCTCTCCCTCCTACGGAGGCAAAATTCAAAGGTACTGACTTCTGTACCAGCAATACTAGAAAAAGAAAACCTGATTTCTTTCAACATCTTAGAAGAACATGTAAGAATGTGGAGTGGAAGGTTCCTAGCACCTGATGATGCTTTTTTTCCCCCTCTTGAACGTGAAATAATTACAAACTAAAAGCTACAATGTTCATATCTTAAGAAACTGGAAGTCAAGAGATACACCTTTGTCACTAATTTATTCTGACTTTTGGAAGAACCATAACATTCCCACGTCTGCATTCCCGATCTGTAAATGACAAGTCTTTGACTTTGTCAGTTCATAATGAAATCATCAGTTTTCCGTGTTGCATTCACCTGATGGTTGATGAGATAGAGGAGGACACAAGAGGAGCTGGTGGAAAAAGCCTGACAGGAGGACAACAGCAGAAGGGAGGAAATGGGATTGCATCATGGAAAATGGGAAATAGGTTGATTTCTTTCACAGAGTAAGGAGCAAGATGAAAACTTATTTCCTGATGGAGGGACATGGGAAACAGACTAGCTTGCTGAAAGATCTTTGAACACTTGGAGTGAAAATTGTGACGTGCCTGTAAAGCCTTGTGAGGAAAAATCCATCCTGGTATGTGTAGTTAAAACAATGTAGGCAGAAGAGGCTTCAAGTACAGAGCCAAACAGGATGGAAACAGGATAGATTCCTTTAGTAGGTCAGTAGGTGTTAGCTTCCAAAATTTAAAGTTTGGAGTACTTGGCATCCTTTTTTATCAGTTGTTTGGCATGTGTGTGTTAAGGAGCAGACTGAACTTCCATCTGTGCTGAGGGCAAGACGGAAAAGTCATCAATGTGTCACTCACTGTTGCTTTAACTGTTTTCTGCTCAATTTCAGCAGGTTTTGTGGCTGACAGGAGATTACTGGGGAAGAAGTGATGACTCTTAATATGAATGCTTTTAAAATATAATTCCAATATAAGATTGCTCACTGTGCCGTGCAGAAATTGCACTTTTGTAGGAAAGGTGGAGCTCTAAGAACAGCCATGGAACGTGTCCGACTGTTGTACCATGATGCAGGAGCTCTTTGGGGCCTGGGAAGGGGTGGTTCCAGTTCCTGACTGCACTAACCAACAACACTGACTGCTGCCCCTGACTTGGGAAACATATTTTAGGAAATCTCACAAGTGCAGCACAGAACTGTAATTTTGCTTTGTGACTCATGCTGAGATACAGTCCTTGCGTGTCGTTTTGTCTGGGCACCTAATAAAGCTCAGGCCACACCTGTTTATGGATGCAGCAAAATGGCAGGGAACTTATTTTTATACCATTGATTCTGATGAATGCCACTTATAATCAACACCTCCGTGAGGAACTGGCTTGTGTGCAGAAATGCTCTTTAATTGAAGGGTGCACTTCAGCAGCACAATGTGGTCCCAGCATGTTTATCTCATGAAAGCCAGAACCATTTCAGTTATATCAAACGCTTTGGATGGATCATATTTATGTTATGACTTCTGTGATCATATATATAGATAGAGGACTTTCAAGATTGTTCTTGTTTGTGAAAAGTGTAATGTGGTCACTTTAGAATGACAGAATTAATTCTGTGTAGGGACCGTATGACAATTTTGGGAAGCATTCCCGTCCTACAGAATGTACAAGTCACCACTCTTTTCTGGTGAGGCAGAGAAATGACTTGTAAGAAGCTGTTAGGTTAATTACTGTTTAGAAAAGGGTATTAAATTCTAAGAAGTGTACAGCACTCTGTTGACAGAATGATGGTTGCTGACAGATTAAAACAACAAAAATATTTTGGAAATGATCCCTCTCCCCTTTTTTTAAATAACACAGCAAATCGGACCTGTGAATTCTAACAGTGGCTTTTGAGCTGGCAAAATTGAAATGTGCATCAAATCAAGCTGCATTTTAATGTATCAGTTTAAATTAAAAATTAGCAATTTAAAAAATCAGTGATAGAGATCTATGGAATGGTCACTTCTTTTTTTTTCCCAGGCTCTAACATGGAGCTTAGGGGGTGCTTGCAGCCTGTTTTGCCCAGAGCACCTTATTTTCAAACTGAGCTTTACTCAATTAGATCAACATCACGTTTTTAGTGCCCAGTGCTCACAAATGTGTCTTCAGACCTCTATTTATTCAATTACTGTTGTCAGCATTTTTGTCTAAACATTTTGGTTTGTTTTCTGGCAGAACAGTTTCCCTCCCAGCCACCCCACAGCAGCAGAGGTACGTGGAGTGCTTGCAGAGCACGCCGTGTGTGCACGCAGCACATCATGGCCAACATAGAGCTTATGGTCATCAATCATTCGATTGTTCTTTAAACACTGTTTTAACAGGCATTCGTTGTATAAATGGATCAGGTTATTGACCTTTGCCAGCAATTGCTTGCTACATGTCATCATGGCTTAATGACATTATCAAGGAACATATTCTGTATTGTAGATACTTTAAAGGTCTCATGCATTGTCTCTCACTAGGACACATGGCTGGCTAAAGTATCTTGAATTAGCAAGTTATTTGATGTCATTATTAAAATATGCAGAGCATTTCCAGCTGCTTATGGAATAGGAGGGTGAAATACTTCTCTTTTCTACAAAAGCAAAACCCAGGGAGAAGAGTTATTTCTCATATTGGAATACTTGTTTTGAAATCCTGCTTCTTTTTTCCTTTACAATTTAATCTTCTACCTAGAATAGAGTGGTGCAGACCTTTGAATCTCCTTTGAAAATTGTTTGACTGGTCTGCAGAGCTCCAGCTGCAACTCCTCCATTTCTAGGAATACTATAGATCTAATTGGCACAATTAAATCATTACAGCACATAATAGATGGAACTTCTGACTAAATCAACTATGTTTTTAATGATGATAAGAGTTTTTAAATTAGAATGGATACAGCATTCTTTATTTATTTCTATTATGTGGGAAGGTTGTTAACTGTAATGGCCGATCAACTTAAATGAGGGAAAGTAGCCAGTATTCTATAAATTCTCTCTTCTGGTTAAAATTTAAGGTGGTACTGAGTTTTCAAATCCAAAATTATGAAACTAAACTATTAATTGACTCTTTATAAGTTTTTTCCAGTATACAGATCTACAGTGGCTTCTGTGGCTCCTCATGCCCCAGTCTTAAAGCTGATTTTCTGTCCAACAGAAAGAATACACATATCACACAAATTGGACACTCTTGTAATTCTATTTTTTCCTTGACTGTTGCGTTAAAATTCAGATTCTGCATGAATCAGAGAGTTCTTAAAAGCTTCAAAATTGGTATTAATCAATAAATCTTCATGCCATTGCTAGAAAATAATTAAGTAGCATTACTTTCATTTTATTGTGGAGAGAAACTCAGGCATGTTGGTAGCCTAGATATGGCAAAAATTCAGATGTTACCCTTCTGTTCTGTAGTTGTTCCTCTTTTAATCCAGAAAGACCTTTTTTTGTACCTTGTAAGGATCTTGCTGTTGTAGTAATTAGTCCAACATAGTCTTGGTCTTTGCTTTGCACCCACTGGTTGTCTGAGACCCTGTGCTTCAATATCCCAGATTCACTCGCTACATTGTGTTCATGTTCCAGTCAATTCTTTTAACTTCTGTCTTGTTTTCCTGTCCACTGCCATAGCAAAGTATCTTCTCATGTCTTTTTTAATTTTAATGGTGCTTATTACCAAATTTTCCTGATGCTTATTAACAGCTTTCCAGTGAAAAGATGGAATGTAAAGCACAATTATGGTCTCATAGAAAAGTGGGAGTAAGGTCATAATAGTGAATTCTTACCCGTCCTTCTGACTTCTAGTTACATCCTTCTTTTGTCAGCTTCTGAGCTGAAAAAAAAAAAAGGTAATAAGACTTTTTACTCTTGGACAGATTGTAGAGATCTCTGTATTAATAGCTACCCCACATTTTCATAGATTTTAAGATTTAGGAGGGGAACAATAAGTATTTGTCAAGGTGTTCTGCACTGAGGCCATAGAAATTTAACAGTTAATTTTGGAATAGAGAAAGTATTCCTTCCACAGACTGTAAACCAAGTGTAACTTCAAGGAGGTGGGGGAGACAACAAGCAGGTAAAAAACTGGTGCAGGGGAGGAGAATCAGGACATAAAAGCACTATTTGAGAGTTTCTTCTAAGTAAATCTCCTCACAGCAGTCCCCAGTTCTTTTTCGCCAGGGTTATATTTGATTGCTGGCTTTGACAGCTCACTGCTGGCAGTAGGTTTCAAAAATGTCTAATCCAGCTGGATTGTTCTGTCTTCACATTTCCTTCCTACATCAAGAGAGTATACTATTACCAAAAAAAAAAAAGAGAGAAAGAAACAAGGAAACAAGGAGACAGAAAAAACCCTGGTTGCTTCCATTATGGAATTTAAGATAAAACAGAAAATATAAACTTAATAATTAAAGCCATGAAGGCTGTGGTGGTGTTTTGTTTTGTTTGGGGGGCAGGAGGAGAGAAAGCAAAAGCTCACAACGCATCCTTAACATCTTCAAGATAGATTCAGAGCTGTGATTTCAGCCCCGAGACCTAACAAACATCGCATACAGAGTGCAGTAAATGCAGTATTCATAAATGTATATGCTCTTTGTGACTTCATGTCAGCAGGGTTCTGTAGACCCTCATTTGTATCAAATAAACTTCAAATGGCAAAGAATACGTGCCAGCCAGGGACGAGCATCACTTTGAATTGTTCCTTGTGTATCATAGCTGAAATGGGAAACATGGCTGGCTTCCTGTTTGTCAGGAGTGAAAAACAGGCACATCTTCTGTAATTATTAGTAATAGTGTCAATTTAATAAATTATTCACTCATGACAACAAGATTTACATTCTATTTGCTGATAGCTTGTGGGGGATAGTGTTTGCTTTAGGAAGGTAAAGCCTGACAGGAATGCAGTGTACATTGTAAATCCCTGTGTCACACCTGCTCTGAAATAGTGAAGACAAGTGGTGGTGCTAACTTGTTTCTTACTGTACCTTCCTCGTCCCGTGTGGATGATACTGTCATGGGCTCACTAGATTTTCTGCTATCACTTATCCATCTGGGACTAGACATTAAGAAATTCAGCTAACACAAAGGTTCATGGTTGTGCCTGAGATTTCTGTGGACTGTGAAGAAATTATTATCCCTGGTGTATCAATGGACAAGAGAAGTCAGGTCGGAGATTGTAGGAGTGGGATGAGGTGATGAGTTGTTCATGATCAGCTCCTTTCAGTCATGGCAGCATGGGAGAAAGTGCAGAAATGCTTGAGTAAAAATTTAACAGGTGAATGATATCTGAGCTGAGAGAGGAATTAATATGCTGATAGCAAATGGGAGAAATCAGACCATGAAGGGATTGGCTACAGAAGGAATGTAGCTATTGTTTCATGTGCTGAACTGGGGAGAGACAGCGGCATGAAAGAAAAAGACCAGTATGCTACTAGAAAACAGTGTTTGTAGCAACGTTCTACATTACTGTAGGTGGTACATAATTTTTTTGTCAAGGCTAAAATAAAAGTATGTCATAATATAAATAAAGGGTGAGAAGAAGGTTTTAGGAAGGGGAGGGCTGGGACCAGTCTGTTTCCTGTTGTCATGCAGAAAGATCAGAGAGCTTGCCCAAAAAGCAAGGACTAAAAAAAAAGAACTGAGTAAAAAAAGGTGTTGAGGCTGGGTAGAAAGGAAGACAATCGTGTTGCATGTCATGAGAATAGATGGTGTGGAAACATGTTGGGGGACAAGGAATTGCTGTGTTCTGTTGGATTTGCATTGAAGGCTAAGCAGTGAGAGAGATGGGAGAGGAAATGGCAGCATAGCAGAGAGGGAAATCTGTCCCTTATTAAATAGTAACTGAGTTGGTGCATGAGATTTTCCAGCCGTAAATCAACTGCAGATCTGTGGGGAGGAAAGGAACCAAAGCCAGGGCCTTACACAGCCCTCACAGAGAGGGCAGGATCCTGGGTGCAGAGGGAAGAGGAGATTTCAAGAGGGGAAGCCTGACCAGTTGTGTCAAAGGCACATGTGAGGTTCCCTCATCCACCAGCTCCTCATCTGGGAAGTTTCCCTATCCCTCCATCCATCCTTGTGTTAAGCTGGTCAGGAGAAGCAAACCTACACTGCTTTGGGCTGGGATTGTTTCCAAAACACTGCTTACCTCCTAGATTGTGTCTGTGTTAGGGGGTTTCTAAGAGAAACCCCCAAGGCTGTCGTGGTAGTTTGAAGTTGAACAAGAGGCACCAAAAAACTCTGATTATTTGCTGTAAGATGTCCCGGTAACAGCAGCGAAGCAGCATGAGGGCATTTGCTTGCTTCAGTGGAATTCTAGTAGAAACATTATTTACCCCTGTCTTACAGATAGAGTTAATAGGATAAAAGAAATAAGGTGACTTGCCAAAAAATCAAACAAGAGATCTGTGATCAGCTCCTAGTCCCTTGCTTGTAAGTACTCTGCTTTATTTCTTTTTAATTCAAAAGCAATTAAAGCAATGAAAAGAAATAAAATAGAAATTAAATAAACCCCAGCACATCTTCAGCAATTCCTCTGCTAAAACTTGCGATGCAATGTGAAAGAGGTTGAAGTTTTCCTCCTTGATAATACATTAAATAATTATTAAATTTTTATTTTACCTTAAGTAGGAATAATATTTGTCATTTAAACCAGTTCTTTAGAATCCCATAGTTTTACTCAAAATAATCCAAGAACATTTAATAAGTCTTAAAATATTCATAACACACGGAGATCATTACTCTTGAGACCTTTGTACAAAGCAGTGAAGTGTGGTAGACATATGGCAGAAACCTCTTAATTTCTTATTTCTTGCTATGATTATATGAAAGAAAGGAAAATTCTCTGTTCTTTTCCCCATTGCAATCTGCATGCCATTGTTTTATCTGTTGTGGGCCAAAGTCATCTCACACACATGTTCACTGAAGAACATGGAGTTAATCAGGCTTGAATTTAGCTCAGTAAATATATGCACAATAATGATAAATTGTTTCAATTTTCTGTACAGTATTTCAGATAACAAAAAAGAAGAAATAATTTATTTCTGTATCTCACATGATGTTAACAGCCCAAGCTGTGTTGCATGACAGATGCTGGTACCTACCTTTTATATTATTGATAATTATCTAAAGTCGTTAATTGCTGTGGCATTGAGTATAAAGAAAAAAATCAAACAACAATTGGTATGTCCTGCACTGGAAATGTATCCTAAATATCAGAAACCCTTGTCACAGTACTTACTGTATGAAGAGAGGATGAACAATTTTGTTTTAATTATATTTCAATGTGATTGTCTAAAGTCAAGTGGAACCTCCATGGATTAAATCTAAAATAAAACTGTGATTACAATGTATGGTCATAATCCCCAGATCTGTTATGTTGAAATGACAGTATAATGAGTAGAAGTTAAAATGTCCTCTGCTTTCAAATCCTCATGGTTGTCATTTGATTAAATAATAGTGCATTCTGTTTGATGTCTTGGCTTTATTATTCAGAAGCACTTCAGTATATGTGTCCTACCTTTGTGTTATGTGCTCCTGGCAACCAGGTATCCATATAGGTTCTTATTTACACACCTGAAACAGATACACTGTACGTTTAGCTTGCTTGTGTGCTGCTTGAATATGAAATTTTAATTATTCCCCTTAATTATGGTGCTTTCACCAAAAAGAGGGAAATCATTGGTCAGGTACAAAAAGAAACTGCTTGGTATTTGAAGGAATTTGATAATTTTGTTGTAGTTCGTAGCTTGGCAGGTGGTAATAATGCTATGCCAGCACTGTCAAAATATGAAAATTAAAGTGACGATGGGTTTTAATGAAATCCATTTGACAAATATAATTAAGGTGTTTTAATATGAAGCCCTGTAATAAAGACTACCGGTGGACTCCCTGAGGTCCTGACTAATTGTGTAGATTGCTTTTAAGCTTTGAATAGTTTTATTGGATAATGAACTGTTAAGAAGTGTTAGATCTTTCTTAAGCAGAATTTGGTTTGAAAAAGAAGAGGAGAGACAGGCCTGAGGTGTGGCATTTTAAACATAATTAGAAGAGAGATTTAAGTTAACATCTTTGATCTTGCTGTCAGTTTTTGATTAGAGCTGTAAATGCTTTAATCAAGTGCAGTGTAGTCATTACATTTCTAACTGTTTTTAAACTGCGAAATTACTGAGACACTGACATCGGTTTAACACTTCTTGAGAATTTCCAGCAAAGTTATGTTTGTAAACTGGGTGTTTGCATTAAATTGTCATACTGCAATAATTTACCAATTCAGTAGATCATGGGATAATTATATTTTGGAGCTCAAATAATCTAAAACCCACTTATTAGATTAAATATAATGTTCTGTAGTTGAGGACAGTGGGCCACTTCAGATTCCATTTTTAAAATGATTTCTAATCTTGTTTTTATTTCAATTAAAATGGTATTCAAACTAGTGGTTGTAATGAAAATGAATATATAAGAAGCTAAGTGCAGTATTTAAATGCCTTCCATAGAAAAATGATTCTTTTAATGTTACATACTGTGTTTGACCAATGTGGATTCCTTCACACCCATTTTAGAATCAGGGAAGCAGGCACAAGTATTTAGCAGGGGTACAGTAGTCTCTGAGCCCGTAATACAATTCTGTTCTCTCAAATTCCTATCTTGCAACATTAAAGATTGCTTGAAGAAATTTCAGCAAGATCAATTTATTAATTTTTTTTACTGGCATCCAAACCAGCACTAAAATGTGAAAATGGCCACGGGCTCGGGTCTGTAACGTCAGTGAGGATTCAGAGGGCTGAATGGTACCTGCCCATAGGTGGCATGACTTCCATTTCAAATACAGAACACAGCAGTCCGGGGTCCATTCTCAGATCTGACCTTGCCTCCCTGTGTTCTTGATCTTTGAGCATGACGGAAAATCCAGTTACTTGTCTCTTTACTGTATGGGTTAAGGGCTGCTAGGCATAATGTTTTACTCATGTTTGTCTTCTAGAAATGAAGAAATAACGTACAGCAAAAAAACCTGTACTAAATTCATTCTGTCTGCAGCATATAGACCATGCACACAAATAAATTCTAACAGTGGCCTGACAACAAGTACCACAAATTTGTTAATGACATCCCACAGCAGACCACCTGTGCCTTTGGCAGCATGTCCTGCATGCTGATAAGTCTGGCAGACCAGAAGAGAGGGGAGATGTCACCCAAACCTGGGACATCCCCACAGAGACCGTTCAGCTGCCAGTGCTTCTTCACGGCACCTCCAGTGCCCATGTCTGCCCTGGCTGCAGTTCAAGTAGCACCCAAGAGCAAGAAGCAGCCTCTCTGGTAACCCAGATCCAAATCTTTGGGACCCAAAGATCATGCCCAGTAGTGGGGATGGCACTTGGAGCACTCCAGGCAGCTGCTTTGGGAGAATCCCAGCAAAAGCTGCTGCCCATGCAGTAAAATGCTTTGTTCTGGAGCAGTTTGGTTTTAGAAATCTCCAGGTCTGCCCTAAGTCAAATCATACTGTGGTAGTCTAATGTATAGATGCCAAAAGTATTGATAAGTGTTGCTGGGTTGCTCCATCAGGAGAAATCACACTTGTCATCTTAGGCACTTACTGAAAAATCAGGTTTTTCAACAATTTTTCCTAGCAGGGATCCCTTAGAAACAAATTGTGTCTATATGCAATAAAGGTCCCATATAAGTCAACCTCTGAAACACCATCTGAAGAGCTTAACTTGATCCTTAAAATATGAGTCTGCTCTGAGGAGTGCTGTAAAAATTCTATTATGGGATAGTCTATTTTTCCATCTCAGCAATTTCCAGAAGAAATATCTTTGTTTAACAAGTACAAGAGCAGAGACTTTTTAATTTTACATATATATATACACGTATATATACACATAGTCCTGCAAATTCAGCCAGGATTTTAAAATCAGTCTGGATTCTTCCCCTTTTGTGTACCTCCTGATAACACTGATTTGCCAGGCCATTGAGTATATTTCATTGTTCCCTCTGAACCCTTGCTGTGGGTTTAGTGAGGGAGTGGTTTTCTCAGCATTGCTCTGTGTGTAATCAAAGGCAACATTGCAGATGGAAATAACTAGCACTTAGCTCATGTGTGTGAAAAAGCAGCAGAATCCATAGCTGCATTAGTCCTGCAGGGTAAAAAAAAAAAGAAAACAAACAAATAAAACAAAGGAAAGATGGCTTGAGATGGGAAGGTGTAAGTGGAGGAAGACTGGAGTCTGTAAGGAGTGTGCTGGGTAAGGAGCACGGAGATGTTTATCTTGATGTTTTGTCCTTTAGGTGCAGGTTTTTTAATTGCTGTATATTTCAAATGAACACAGATTCTAACTGATGAGTATAAATATCACAATGTAGATAACCAAGATTCAAAATGTAATAAAATGCACAATCTACTAAACTTCATCACCAAACAAAAATACAGCCAAGTGAGCATTTCCTAGAGATCCCTCCAGAGAATAAAATTCTGGGGTAGAGCTGGAACTTGAACTGAGACAGCCCAATGAGCTACAGACTGTCCCTTCCCTCTGTCCCTTGTCCCTCCACTTCCAAGTAGCTGCTTCAGATCGCCAGAGTCCTGGTAGAAGAAACATCGTTCTCTGCAAGCAAAACTGTTGTGCATTGCACATCACATGGTTTTCTAGTTGTAAATTACCCAATTAATAAACTAACGTTGTCTTGAAAGGGGTTTTTCCTCTCCAAATTGCCACCTCTTTAGAGAGATAATGCAATTTCAAGGGAAACTAAAGCTTCATTAGTAATTTGGTACTCATTTTTCTTCCTTTTAACAGGTGTTTTTTTAGGATTGGTAGAAACCTTGAACAATAACCTTCCTCAGCATTCTCTTTATTATTATTTTTTAAACTTTGATGCTTTCATCCTCCGACTTTGCAATGCATTTCATTTTATGACATTTAGATTTTGAGAGATTAAATTTGTGAAAAAAATGGGAAACATTGAAAGGATAAGCTAATTAATGTTTCCTCAGCCTATCCAAGATACCCTGTTGTGTTAGAGTTTTGCCCCATTTGTAATTTATGCCTGTTAAACCTTTGTTTTGTCATCTATTACTGACTTCTAGGCTTCTGCTTGCACTTACTGGCTGTAACAAGCATTTCATTTCATACGGAGAAAAAATGGTTTCGGTTTCAGTTACTTTTTTACTGTACCCGAAAAAGGGAATGGGATTTGCAAATGATAAATGGGGAAGTTGACTAGCTAACTAATAAAGATTTGTCTTAATCAAGTATGATTTGTCAGAACAGGAGCGCACTGGGGTCAGGGCACACGCAATGAATAATACAGCATTCACTGGAGAGAAGGACCAGGCAAAAGGCCTCATAAATATGCCGCGATTACCCACTGCTAATTCGTATTCAAAGAGTGAGTTGCACTGAAGCCAGCTCCGAGGTTGCTGAGCTGTTCACCTGCTTTGTGGGCTTTACCATGTTTTAGAAAGTTTATATATATGGGGTTTTTTATATACACACGCTGTTTACAGAATACTTTCTTTATGTACAGACGACTGCACTGGTCAATGAGTTTAAGCATTATTTATTAATCGTTTTCTAGGTTTGTTTTATTTTTCTAATGTCTGGGTGCTATTTTATTTCTGTTTTTCATTGTTTAAATATGAATGTGAATACAGCAGGAGATAGTTCCATTCACATTTAAAATGAATTTCTGAACAGTGCAAGAAAGGTTAAAACACTCTTTAGCTCCATGGAAGTATTAAAGATCAAACAGGCATAGACTTCTTGTTTATGTTGCCAGCTTTCCTGACTTTCTAATTGGCCTGTAGATTCAAGATAAATCTGGGACATCAGGATGTTGGGAGAAACCTGAACAAACCCAAATGTAATTTTATTTGGCTCTGGCTTTACTTTCTGATGTTGACTTTGCTTTTTGCTTCAAGGAGCACTTTCTCAGATTGAAACAGCTGAAGGATATATTCTTCTCATAGGTCTTCTGATGTCCAGAGACGACACTGCAAAACATTCTTGTTACTATTGAGAAGTTTAAGCCACATAAATGGGTCATAAAGAATCAGTTTGAAACAAAAATAAATTGTTCCAGTGCTTACAGACATAACTAGCAGTCTTTGTTCTTCATCACTGTACTACCTAAATGTCATATACTGTGGTTTTGTGTAGTTAAATAAGATTGAAAAAAATTCTCACTCCACTCTTCAATTTTAAAACGTATTTCAGAATTCCAACACATTTTCTTCTCTTTTGAAAACCTAATGTATCTTTTTCTATTTGCTGGTTGGCTAATAGGCTGTCTCATCTATTTTGTGCTTAGCTCTGTGTCTTGAAGTGCACTTACTGCTTTAAGAGTGGATCAGCTCTAGAGATAGGGCCAACTTTATGAGCCTCAAGCTGATCAGTGCAGGAGTTTAAGTTGCCAACTCTCTGCCTGCAGTTTTTAAGTCTTTAAAATAACCAGTAATGAGGAGTCCAGAGTAATTATTTGTACTGCTCTGAGGTTATAGCAAACTGGGTAGATGGTGGAGCACTTTTGATTAAATAATGATTATTAATCCAGCCTTAGATGAACCAAAGATCACCATTGTGTCATCTTGGTGCTGTTTGGAGTCACAAGTTTAATTAAGTGATGGTTTGTGGCTCAAGTTTTAGAGGATGTATTTCTGCAACTTAATTTAGATGCAATCAGGATTTTAATACTCTCCCCTGCTAAATCACTTTCAGATAAGTTCAAGACTGGCAGTACTGCAGTGAAACATCACCCATTCCTGCACCAAGCTCAGAGCAAGCAGGGGCTTCTTCCATCCTGGGAGCACTTAAAAGTAGTAGCAAAAGAAGATGCTGAGGGTTGGCTCCCAAGTTTACGTTATTGGTGATTGAAATGGGGGTAGCAAGCTGTTTACTTATTGATGCACTAAGGAAAAGATTTCTCTTTGCCTTAGAACTTATTTGAAGGAAGAGGGTAGGGGAGGAAGATGCAATGGGAGGAATTTGGAGCAGAGGAGCACTGCTGGGCTGGGGCATGGCAAGAACAATGGCCAGCCTTCAATGGAGACAAGTGCTCAGCAGAATCAAAGTCTGCCACCTCCTGTGAGTGTTGCTGTGAAGATGTTAGTAAGGGAGCTCAGCTAGATTGGTGATGGGAGTAGACAGAAAAAAAATACATCAGTTAGTGAGAAATGAGTTGTTTTTTACCAGCAGATTGATGGAAGTTACAATTTCAGAAAAGGTATGAAACTTTAGAAGTAGAAAAAGCAACTGGAGGTGAAGTTAGTAGGTCTGTCATATATCATCTTTCTTCTTTCTTTATCCTATTTTCTTCTCATTCATCTGCCTTTTTTTTTACTGGGGAAGGACAAGCCAGGCCTGGACCATGGGAGGTGTTGGTTATGAAATGCTCCCAGTTTGTTCTTAAAGGCATGTGGCACCTTCCTCAAATATCTTTTCTTCTTTATTTTGAACAGAGCACAAAGACTGAATTCTGATTAGGTGTTCTGGATGTTTTTCTTTCTGGCTTCCCTGACCTCAGTATCAAGCAACCCTTTTTGCTCTTGGCCAATAAAAATAATTTCATGAACATCTATTATAGTTTATAGGGAGACCTTTTCATTTGAGAAATGTTTGTATTTTTACTTTGGTGGACATCTTGGACTTTGGAAGTTTGGGAGGTATTCTTAGATGTTACTTGCTTCCACAGTAAGACTGGGCAACTTCTTTTATCCTCTCTTGCAACTGAGCTTCTGACAGCTCTGGAAGAGTTGGATGTCCTTGGTGAATGCGATGGATTGCCAGTGCTCTTTCCACTTGTATGGCATTTGCTTCTGCTGAAGAAGCCAACTAATCCCTATAAAATGTAGCTAATTTTTATTTTATTGTGTTAAGTGACCACTTAGCAGCATGCAGATTAGCATCTTCATGGCAGACTCTCGAGGCATTTGAGCACTAACTCATGTTTCACTGTTCTGTAAATGCTCTACAAATTGTCTCTCCATTGGCTTATGGCTGTTACATTATCCTTCATTTATCTGTATTAACATGTTCTTGTTTTTTAATAACCTTAATGATCTAAATCCTTCTGCTTCTAATTATATCAGCTGTTCGATGTTAATATATGTCAGCTGTGAACTGGGGAATTTATTGGACTTTTACTGGTGTCCCTATACTTCAAGATATGTCATCACTTTCTTTATTAACTTTCTGCTGTCAGATGCATAAGGTGTTTGACTCAGCCCTGAATTCTTCAACTCCTGCAACCTATATTTTCCAAGTTTGTAAATCTGCTTGCTGTCACCTCTGAACAGCGAGCTTTTAACACTTTCTAGCATTTTTTCCCAGACACTGCTGTTGATTTATCCTAGTCTCCTAAAATCAAAACTTTTAACCCGTCCAAAGCAGAGTGGCTTTTAGAAAAAAAAGTCCCAGCCTGTGTCAGCATAGTCTCCAAAAATCTTCTATAGACTATTGCTACATCTTCAGAGCATGGGATGTCTCCGTGTAAAGACAATACACAATTGCACTCCCCAAATGGCACTGCTCACTAGGCAGGGCTGAGGATCTCGGCCTGGAACTGTTCTCCATTCCTTCTCTGATCAACACACAGTGGGGTTTTTTGGTGGATTTCATGATTCTGTAGAACAGCCATCTTGATTTTCATCATGATCTTCTGCTTTTCCCAGTGTAAATTAATTTGTCTTTTCCAACCTCTAATTACATAGCTCAGATGCATGCATTGTATATATGATGAGATTGGGCAAATCATGTTTCCAGCCATCCTCTCTGTGATTTGGTTTGTTTTAAGCTTTTTTTGTATTTTAAATCATATCGAGATATCTGCTGCATGTTATGACACTTGCATATATATATATATGTGTATATATATGTATATACACACACACATATATATGCACACACACAGGGTACACTTTGAGAGAAAAAGGGCTCTATAAACTATGCTGGATTATTTTATTTTTCGTATGAAAAGGAAAATGGGGAGTCTGTCTTCAAAATTCATAAAAATGCATGCTTGTTTATTCTAAAGCCTGGAAGGCTCATTCCATGTCATTCCTGTCTCTTGAGTAAATATATTAGTCATTCTTAGGGGAAAGAAGTATTATTGACTTGAGTGATTAGAAAAAACTCTTTCAGAATCAGTTTAGCTGATAAAGTACATAAATTCTTAAATGGCTGGAGGCAAAAAAAGTAAAAGAAAAACCAGTCAAGCACAACTTATTTTGCGTCCTTGATGTGCGTGTAGGTATTAGAAATCAAGCTCTGTGGACCACGTATTAAATAATTACAATTTGTAGGTATAAATAAATACTGCATACAGGTTACAGGCAAATTCCAAAGAAAGGGCTTATTCAGGAGTGCAAAGCATTGCTAGAAGTGATCATTGTCTTTTGGGTTTATCTCAACATAAAAGTTGAAAACCATGTGCCAATTTGTGCACATATGAAGGGGGAAGTTGGGTTTTTGGGGTGGGGGGTGCTGTTTTTTCTTCAGGTGGGGAAAGAGTATTTATTCTTCTAATTAATTTCAGTGGTTTAGGATAAGAAATGTTACATTTTTCTTGCATAACACAGTCTCATAGAAACAGGCACCATTTTTGTTGGACTCACAACATGGCATTTTTGAAGTGCTCGGCACTAAAGAGGATGGTTTCCCATACTTTATTCAAACACCTTTAGGGCAGAATACATTTCGAGCTGTGAATTTTAGCATTCACAATTTAAGGGTGATGCTTGTTAATATTATGTACGTTTTCAGAAATATTTTTTTCCTGGCCATCACAGCATTGTTTAAGACTGAGATAATTGCTCTATCGAATATTCCTGCCCTCTGTCAGTACACAGATAATAATGATGTAAATGCATTCACCCTTCTGCTTCTCACAGTTTAGCTGTAATTTTAGAACATAATTTTATGCATCTCTTTGGGAATTTCAGTTAGAAGAGGCAGCACCACTCAGTCTTTGGTAGGACTTGGGAGTGCACTGTACTAAACATTGTCCATACAAAACAACTGAAAGGTTGGCATAATCCCCAAATAATTGACATTGTTAAGATTCTATGGAAATAACACCATTACTGTCAACAGGCAACACCCTTCAGTTTGTGTATTGGTCTTAATTCATGCATCTGCACTACAGTATATCTTACAAACCTGACCTTTTCACATAACTGTAGTAGCTTCATCAATGACTTGCATTATAAGTAGGCTGGAAAGATCTATACAGCATCCTTGCACTAAAAGCACAAATCTGCTACATAGATGAATGTTTTAACTGGCAGGAAAACATCAGAGTTGTGGGGAAACTTGAAAAATGGTGGCAAGGAGATAGCAATGATATCAAGCTTGTAATTAGCTGTACTGTGGGCTAATGCTACATTTTTCCTAGTCCCAGGTACTTCCAGTTGCAAACCGAGTGAAGAGACATGTCTTCATATCATTGAGAAGTCTTTATTTTCTTTGTTTAATAATATTTTTGTTTGACTGTCTTGACCTTCCAGCTAAAAATCAAGTTTCACTGTCATCAATGAATTTTCGGAGTAGAATGGGGATATGAAGAGGATAAAGGTGTCAATTTATGTTCGCAAATTTCTTGTGAGATTATGTTACCTCCATCATGTCTCTTTGTTCAACTTATGTTGTTATTTTAGCCCAAAAAAGGCCAAAGATCATCAACGAAAGTGCATGTAGAGTAAAGCTGCTCCTGTAAAATTGATGATCCGTCCAATTATTTATCTATAGAGGCTGCTGGGAAGAAACGCAACTATCTCAGTTCTCAGACCCCTCTGCTAGGTTGAACTTCATGGCTGAAGGTTTAATCCCTAAGTGTCATATCAGCAATTCATTCTGTGATATTCTGGCTGACATGCTCTCCTTCCTTATTTATTGATGTCTTCAGTCATCGACAATGAGAGGAAAATACACTATTCGTCAAAGTGACGGTGTTTTACCCTCACTTACAGTTGATGCTGCTGTCACATTGATGGTTGGAAAATAAACTCAATCATTATAAAAAGCTAAGAGTGTGAACTTGCCAGTGACAGGAAGAAGATGAAAAAAAAAAAAACAAACCCCACAGTAACTTATTTAAAATTGGTGTAATAAAAATAAAACTGTTTCCTACAAAGATATTTTTGAACTTTGTTCATGAGATACCAAACCATTTTAGCCATGTATTTTATACTTATTCCTTTGAAGGAAAATCTGCACCTCATAGTCCTTTATGTCTGCAAACGTACATATAATTTTTAGTACTAAATACATTTATTATCATTTCACCTCATGCTACTAGGTTAGTAATTTGTTGATTTTTTTTCCCCACTTTCTTTTTAAGGGATTTTGCATTGTTTTTTTCTCCCCTAGATTGCATTGAAGACATGTATCTGTGTATTACAGTATTTTGCGTGCTTTAATGAGGAAAAGCTCAGAATAGTTCCATCCTGTAAGTCCTTTGACATGCAAACATAGGCAAGGCTCTCGTGAATCACTTTCTGAGGCTGCCATTTGTGTAACTGCACTGCACTGTGCCGCCTTTCTAACTCCAAACCCATGTATCTTACCACATTTCACCTTTGGGAGGCATTGTATATACAGCTAAAAGTAAAGAGCAGCAAGCCAAGAGGGACAAGATAGCATAATGAGGATGTCAATTTGTGGTCAGAGGAAATATTTATCTTACTTGTACTGTACTTGGCAACTGATAGAAAAATATATATGTAATGAATTTCCTCAGACTTTATCTGGCAGACTCTGTGCCTTGTGTTAAATGGATTTAAAAATAACATTGCTTGTCTCAAACTTTTAAAGTTTGAGGCGATTCTACTTTGGATTGTTCCTTAAAAATGGACTGTATCAATTAAAAAAAAAATCATAATCATGTTTACTAACATATGGGTGAATTTTTAATGATCCATTTTCTCAAGACTCCCTGAATAATGACATTTTAAGATCCCACTCACTCACCAGAACAAAAGCAAGGCATTTTTTTTGTTGTCTAGGAAAAAAACCCCATGTTTTTGTAGTTTTGCTGTTTTGGTGCGTATCTCTGGTAAGCCTGCTAAGTACCCTAAATGAATGTGCACAGAAATGCTGGTTGTCTCACACGTGCTGCGTATCCTGAGGCAAAGCTACAGCTGCTTCAGCTCCTTCTGCCTGCTTCCCCCTCTGTAAAATGGGAATGATTTAACTTATTTTTCTCCTTCGGGGAAATACAGGGAGGGTTTCTTAATATTTCTATGGAGCTTTGAAGATTAAGATCTCTTCTCTATACTTGCTGCTAATATTTCAGTGTTAGAGAAGCATTTGATTGAAGCTGTTTGAAGAGTAAAGTTTTGGCATCTTGTGTTGTCTTTGTACCATATCTTGAGGCCTCTCCACTATAATTTTGCAACCTTTGGTTCAGCGTAAGCTGCGGAAGCAAACAACCCCTGTGTAAACAAACGGTGATGACTATAAATTAATGTGTCTGTCTGCTGTTGAAAACATCAGGAGATTACAGCCTATCTCTAAGCCAGCCAGAAACAGTCCGTGGTGGAGCAAAGCAGACACCAGTAACTGGGCTGAGCCTGAAAAAGCTTTCATTTAAGCATCAATGGTAAATGCTGAGAGGCACTGAGAGTGGTTTTCTTCTAATATGACTTCTCAGTGTCTTTAGATGTACAAGGATGGCTGGTGTTTAAGCAAAGGCTTACTGACTTCCTTGGGCTTAAGGAGTAGATAGGAAGTATGAGCACCCAGCACCTAGAGCAAGTCTGAAAGTATTCTTGCCTTTGTTTCATAAATCAAAGGTCAGCATCAATTCCCAGGGCCTAGACAACCTCAAGAGACTGTAGAGGGATAGCTTCTGGTTTGATTTGCTTCTTCATTTTTATGTTGCTTGAAAAACTTAATATTTAATATAATGATGTATTCCTCTTTGCAGTTAGGAGGAGTGATTAGGCTACCACATGTATTAAATGCTGTTGCTACAATCTAACTTGGCATTTTAGGGCCTTGCAGTCACAAGCTGTATTTTTCATGATTTACATTTTAATTTTTTAATGCAGAGCAGATTGGACAGGAGATGCTTGAAAACCTCAGCCATGACAGAGAGAAGATACAGCGTGCTCGGGAAAGGGTAAGTTTGATAATAAGTAATTGCTGATTCTGCATTTTATTTGCATTGGGCAAGTTCTTTGTGCATTCAAAAATAATCCAGATGAGATATAACCACCATCTGCAGTGGAGAACTTACGAAGTATCTTACATGGGCCCCATCCTGCCAGGTCTCTCTGATGGGGAGTCACACTGTAGTCACCAAATCTGCTGTTGGAAGCAAATTTTCTGTTGCTATCACAGTTAGATCAGTGTTCTGTCCTTTGAAGGGTTTGTTATAGTGTCAGTTCCAATGACTTCCTGGGTTTCCTTTGAAACAGTTCAGTATCATAAGTGAGCTTCTAATAGTTGATCAGCCTTACTTTTTGTAGCTGAAGATGCAAATAACATCCCCTTAGGCAGGTCTGTGTGAAAGAGCTGGCACTGCTGCCCTGTGTCTGCAGCCAAGGTAACATATCTATGTCACTTTTGGCTGATGTGGCCTCCATGGGGATCAGCTCTACTCTGCAGAGATAATGGAGATGCTCAGAAGCCCATCCCATCCAATGTGTACAAGTTCTCTGAACTTCTGTGTGGGAACCCAGCCTCTCCATCTCTGCTTTCTGCTCACGGAACCAGGAGTTTCTGTCCATGACATGTTGTTCAGATACTTTCCCAAGTGTCCAATTTTGCCAAAGCTAGGTTCTCCCACGCATCTCTTAACTGACCAGTGGCACTTAAAAAAAACTCCTTTCTCTGTCCCAGGGAGTTTCTTTACCTGGATAGCTTTAATTGGTAAAGCATCCTTTAACAGCATTAATGAGGCATTTTCTGCCAGCTGTACCAGTTGCTTTCTGAAGTCCTGGGCATTAGCTACTTTAAAACACTAAATATACCTAAATCACAAAATGTAACTAAGAATTGTGAGGATCAACCAAGTTTTGTTCTGGCAACTTGATGTCTTATTTCACCTCTACTGCCTACCTCCCCAGTGACTGCTGAGTCTGAAATGCTTTTCTGTTTCTAGCTGGACAAATAAAACCTAGGCAATGGAGATGAATGCCATGTGTTCCTTTCTGCTGATGTTAGAATTCCCAGGGATATACTTCTGATCACTCAATGTACACATGGTTCATAACAGAACTTTTCCTTTTCATTGCTCTCCACCTGAGGAGCAAATTTCTTTGATGACAAACCTGTAAGATGCAAAGAACAAGACTAAAAATAAGAAGGGTATTCTAGGAAAGTGCAGTACAAATACACTCCACCACAGTGCAGTAAAAAAACCTCTTGTCATAACAGAAGATCTCAAATTCCAAGTTTTTTATCATAAGCCACTTCAAATATTTCTTTATTAAAATTCCTTTAGGGAATTCAGAAAAGTTCTCCAGTGGAGCCATATGGGTGGACCTGTCCCAGCTGTCTATATACACTCAGATAAACCTTTAGGGAAGATCCTGGATAATTTGGCAAGTTTTCCATTTTCTGGAGGTTTTTTAAGACCAGCGCAGATGATACTCTATCAATGCATAATAGCTGTACATTAAATACATGGAGTTATTGTCTTATCAACCAGGGAATAAACTTGTGTTCTGGAATGCAATTGTCAGCTTTAATACTTCAATGTTGGGAAAATTAGGAAAGCTTTTTTTATGAGCAAAATATAAATAAGTTAATATCTCAATAGTTTGATTAAATTTTCATATATGAATTTTCCTGTCTGTAGAATAAAACTACATTTTTCTTTAGAAGGCAAACAGAAGGGATAAAAGCTCTGCTACAAGTCAGATAGGTTAACTGGCCTGATACATTAAAAGATGCAACATTTTTTAGGAAAACATCAAAATTTGTCTAAGGCAGACAAGATATCAATATCAGCATCTTGTTCATCTTCCTGCTTTCTCATTATTATTCTTAATATTATTTTTAAACACCATGTGGATTTGCCATTGCTAATATCAAAGTCTGTTTCAAAATGTTTTCACTACAGCAGTTCTGTGAAACATTCACTATTTGAGAGGTTCACATTCCACCAGTTCCATTCCACACCTCTGTGGTGTGCTGGTATTGGTAAAGAAATGATGGAAGAACTGCAATCAGATAATCCAGTTTTAAATAAAAACAAACTTACAGTTTGAATCTCTTCATGTGGGTTTTTTTTCTGCCAGAGCAGGAAGAAAAGGTGTTTTCTTAGCATTCTCTTGGGAGGTAGCTAGAGATCTTCCAACTATGTGTGTACGTGTTTGTTTCTTTTTTAATGTTTCTTTCGCTTATTTTGTGAGTTTTTTATTACCATAAAAACATGAGGTCGTCTTGCTTAGAGGAGTTTGTCAAACCTCTAAGATTCAGCTTCCCCTTCCTAACTATCAGCACTGATTCTAGCTGTCAGGTAGAATCCTGCAGCAAGAGAGGAAAGTTAGGATCAAACATTTAATGGTAAAAAGGAGAGCGCTACTTTTCTGTGAAAAGGGAGGAGAAGCCCCAAGTGTTAAATGCATCTTTATGAATAATAAAAGACCAATGTAAAGCATACATTTGTACTTCAGATTCCCTTCTAGCATAGATAAGAACTTGGCTTTTTAATGAGCCTTTTAAAAATTATTGTGACGTTTTTTCTTCTGTTACTTGTGTCAAACCGGGCTAAACTGCTTTTCTGGAGCTTGAATTGTCTAGATGAATCAGGAAAAAATGAGGGAATGGCCTCCCTGGAATATAATACTCATCTTTGTTCCATCATAGCACATAATTACAGAGATCTGAGAGTCAGTGCAAGCCTTCCCACTGAATATAATATTGCTGAGAGCAAGACTTGATTGGTGTTATCCAGTCCCAGCTTCTACTTGGTATTTTCTTAATAGCTTTTAGAAGAACAAGGAGAAAATTTATGCAAAAAGGTTATGTGACACTGATTGCAACTACTGATTTCAGTAATCAATATTAAATCTGGTAGCAAATATTTACAGTATTGTGCTCCAGAATAGAGACTGGGTTTAATACTGCTGCTGTTCAAATATTCAAGATACAAAAGTGGCTTGTTATGGTGAAGGTGATTTGTTATTGGAAGACTGCCACTCTTCTTGGCACTGCTACTGTTTTGATGGATTTATAACACAGGATGCATTTTGTCTACTACACCAAAGTTTTTTCAGTTAGAAGTCAATGACTCAGGTAATCCTTTCAATCTGATTTGATAATGAAGAGGTAAATATTCAGCTTTCATAAGGACAAGAATGTTTTTATGTATGTACACACAGCTGTGTTTTGGGGCATGTTAGAAACAGTGGTCCCTGCTATTTCATAACTGAAATAGTCATAATCATTACATTCTCTTTTTACTGTAGATTTTGGTGTCCCACTGGTTCCAAGATGTCTAAAATGTCAAAAGATGTCTCTCCTCTAGCTGCCAGTGGCAGAAGAGGCAGTAGGAGAGTAACTCCATTCTTCCTATAACCTTCTCCATTTCTGGATTTCCTTTGGTGGGACACTAATAAACACAGGAGGAGAGGGGACATTTTAACCCCTTTTAAAAAGCAGTAGAAGTAAACTTGAAGTTCCTTTGCTTCATGACTTCTCATCTCCCCAATTTCACTTTTTACCTATTTTGCAATATTTTTGAGAGCTGTAGAACAAGAACAAGCTAATTAGGTGTAGCTGTAAACTGTAGGTTTCCTTTGTCTTAATAAACTACAAAAATGGTTGCTTCAGTGAGTGAGAGTTCCTTATATGGAAAAACTCCACCATATATACTGTACAGCTGTTCCTTGTGTACATATATATCCTATTCACAAAGCATTTGAGCAGCTAGGCCAGAGGTGACTGCTGTAAGGTCAGTACAAGTTTTGTATTTAAGGGGCAGTATAGACATATTTCTTTTACACAGAATTGCTAAAAGGATCTATTTTGTATTTCTGTTTCTTTCTTTCAACTGCTGTCTTTGAAAAGCAGTGAAAGAAAGATATGTTGTTCTTTTCATAAAGCATCAGGAACATGGCATATGTGTCTCTTCATCCCTTGATCCCTTCACTAATATAGACGGCCAATACTCATACACATAGGAATTATGGATACCAATGTACACAGCTTCTGTCTGCAACCCTTTATTTGTAAAGCTTTTGCTCTTCATCCTGAATCCCCTTTGTTGCCTCCATGACTTACCTTCCCCAGGTTTCATATTTATGTAAGTGAAAACAAGACAAAATATTTTTCAATTTCAGAGTTTTGGTGGCTTTATGAGCTTGTTGTGTACTAAACCTGAAGTTGATTGACTCAGATGACTGTAGAAATACCTGTCCTTTGTACAGAATGGGGTACATGTGCCTTTTACCTTTAATGGGACTCTTTTTTCCCCAGCTTAGAGAAACAGATGCAAACCTGGGGAAGAGTTCCAGGGTTTTGACGGGAATGTTGCGAAGGTAAGGCCAAGGTAGGGACATTTCTACTCTTTCTTTTCTTCTCTCCCTCTCTGCCTTTATTTTCGGTTTTCAACATTTTGTGAATGTACCTGACTTTCTTTTGCCCAGGCTGCTGTGTAGAATGTCTTCAGATGATAGAAGGGTTTGTCATGCCTATGGAAAGAGTTTTCTGTAGCCTGAAGGATAGCTCTTGTGTACTGATTTCTGATCTTTGTTTCTTTGTATTTGTTCGGGAGGTTTGGATGTGTGTTCTAAAATTAAGCCTTTTTGATGATGGTTTCCTGTGTTCCTTCTTTTTGAGTGATTTCAGTGTTTTGATGGGGTGTTTTGCCTGTTAAAATGAGAAAGTGGGTAAATGTTTTGGGGCAGCATAAGTTTATGTGCAGAGAAAAGTGTTAAAATTATCAATTCTACCTAAGTAGATTGGGCAGGCACGCTGTCAACCCTTGTGGTTTTAGCATGTTTCTTCCATGCTTTCAGTATTATGAAAATTGTCTGTGGGATCAAAATGAGGTGATACAAAAAGGAAAATTATGCAATGTCCTAAAACTCTGCATAGGACTGAAGGGAGGGAGTTATCCATTGACTGCTTCTCCCCTTAAACTTACATCGGTGCATTTTCAGACAGATTTTTTTGAATTAGTGGCATCTCTGCATATGTCTTCTTTACTCAGTGAAACAGCACCTGAGCTTCTCTGTGATGTCCATATTTCTGTATATATTCAGCTTCCTGAAGAAGAAAAGCATCCCTCTAATAAGCACAGTTTATAATGAGTTTAGTGCATCCTCTGAAGAGTTCAGTCTGAAATTACCCTTGCCACAGGCTTTTATGTTGTGCATTTGCTTAATGCACTTTGCTTTAAAAAAAAAAAAAGAGGAGAAATTTTTAGGAGAGTTGTTGAATTGCCACTTTGCTTAGGACATGTGAAAACTGGAATTTTATAAGTTGTTTTTTAGCACAAGCTTTATTTCTTCACAAGTCTCCTCAGAAAAATACCTTTGTTAGTTCCTTGCATACCAAATTGACAAAGGTTAAAATGACTGAACCGCATGCCTTCATTCCATGGATTTCTTACAATTCCAACTCCAAAATGTAACATATAAAATTCTCTGATTAAGAGTAATATGTAAATGACACAAGCTAAATTCAAAATCCTTGGAGGAAGGAAGTGGCAATTGAAAGGGATGGTTCAGTGACTGTAGACAATCAAAATAAACTATAAAAAAAATGAAGGAAAAGAAAAGACACCAACCAAACCCAAGTCTCCCCTGGAAGGGCTCTGCGACATGAGCTGTAACAAATATTCTGCATATGTCTCCATTTTGTCAAATCTCATTAAAGGGGTTTCTTGCTTTATGCCAATTGAGCTGTCCAAAAATCATTCATCATTTTAGTGTAAAAAAAATCATGCAGTTATTTAAATAATATCATATTAATGTTAAAGTTCAGCTGTCATTTAATAGTATGGCTTAATCAGACATAGCATTTAGGAAAAATAGTTTTTTCGGGCTTTACTTGGCTTTCAGGTTGGCAGATTCAAATAAGGATTTATGAGTTTCTAAACCAATGTATTCTTTCCATGTTTATGCTTGAGGTACCCCAGCCTTTTTTGCAGCACCCTGTAGTCTGTTATTTTCAATAAAATAAAGTATCTCCTCATATTGTGTTTGAATACATTTGCAAGTAATTTGGAGAAGCTGAAACAAAAACATATGCTGTAACCTTTGACTTTGTTTTGTGTTTGGGAATCACAGTTAGGAGTCCTAGTTTATAAGTGTTCCATAAGCCAAATGAAAAATACAATCTTTCTGAAATATACTTGGGCTCTTCTTTTGAGACAAAAGGATTATGTAGTCGAACACCACGATGGCATGTTTCTGAGTGTCAGAAAGGCACTGGATTTCCTTTTCCTTCAACAAAAATGCTGAGCTGAGTCACCCATCTGGATGAAAGGCAGGTAGGATTTAAGCTCAGTTCAGGTAAATGTGCCAAAAGCAATGCCAGCATAGAAGCTGTTTGCAGTAGACAATTCTCAGGATGTTGCTTAAAACCACATAATTGACAGACCTACCGTGAATATAATTTGTTTGTGACTGTTGGGTTGAAAGGTCTAGCATTGTCCCAGCCTCAGCATCATCCCAATTTGTTTAGTTACAAGAATAATCATAAAATAAAGACGCCAAGAAATCAGCATGTATTAGATAAATACAACTGCAAGAAATAACTAGCACAGATTGGCAGTTGTGTCCTAATTTCTGCATACTTCAGTACAAACTACACAGTGTTTCACATAATTACTGGAACCAATAAAATAAAACACTGGAGGACCATTCTCCACATCAATATTATACAGAAAAGGTAATGTTAAACTGAACATTGCTCAATGTAGTTGCTATTCCCACGATATATATTTGCTGACATGCTTGAAGTGATATGCCATGCTAACACCCTGTGCTTCAAATTAATGCCTAACTCTTTCTAATTTTACTGTCTGGGAAAGGTAAAGCAGCATCTCTTTTGAATCTGGCTGAATATATTAAGAGATCAGGTATTTTGATAGCCAGAGGGCTAAATTACTGCCTTTGTATGACCTAAATTCCCTGGCCATGTGTTTGTGCATAACATGTTCTGGAGATGGAGAATAAAAGCAGGGACAGGTTTTGTAGGTTACCACAGCTCACTAAGGAAATCAGTGGCATAATAGGGACAGGTCTTCCTATCCCAGTTTGCTACTCCAGCAGTAAGGTACCCAGCCTTATGTTTTGGCATTTGTTGTCTCCCTATATTTTGGGTATGTGGGTAAGAGTATTTTTGTAATAAGTACTTTTAAATATTCTCACATAGAAATGACCTATACACTCATGATTTATTTTTTTTTTTCTGTAGCAGCTACTTAGGTTCTGCTATACTAATACATTCTTCTTATGACATGACGACTAGGATCAGGGGGAATGGCTTCAAACTGAAAGAGAGTATGTTTAGATATTAGGAAGAAATTCTTTATTGTGAGTGTGGTGAGGCACTGGAATAGGTTGTCTCAGGTCTCTCTCCCTTGGCCTGTACACCAGTGTGAGCTGGGGAGCGGACAGTGTGCTAGAAAGAAGCAGAAAAGAATGTGTTCTGCAATATCTTCAGGGTTTTGCCCATATCCTAAGCCAATAGCCTAGAAAAGCTTATAAGAAAGAATTTGGAAAGTCTCCAAGCCACACACGGCCCAGTGGGAAACAATCAAACCTAAAAGTAACCAGATAAAAATTTCAGTAGATTTGAATCTTTTTTCAATTAGCGGATAAGTTCTGTCTACCCCCCTTTGAATTGCGGGAAAATACTTTAGAAGAATAGCTGCTACACTCCAGAACAACTTCTTATCCTGTCTGTTTCACTGGGAAATTTTTATGCCAAAACTACTCTTTTAGTCTTCAGATTTCAGTGTTCTGGATTGTTATCAATGATGTTTTGAGAAGCTTATGAACACACCTGCATTTATAAAAGAGACTTTTAAAATTTGATTCCCAACAGGACAGAGACACTACCTCTGTCTGATAGAAATGAAGCAGTAAGGGTTCAGTTCAGCTCTCAGGTAATAAGTTATGTGACTTGCCAACATCTGCATGACTGCAGTCAAAAATGGAATGGTAGTTCTGGTCAAGCTTCTTCAATCTTCTTTCCAGGAAAATTCTGGGAGTCCTGCTTCTTGCATCACTGCTAGTCAAAGTTTGTTCTATTTTTGAGCTCCAGGATATTTCAGACCTTGCAGGTGTTTTTCAACATTTCACAGAATTGTAGCACAATTTAGGTTGGAAGGGACCTCTAGAGATCATCTGGTCCAACCTCCTGTTCAAAGCAAGTTTTTTAGAGTAGGTTGCTCAGACTCTTCTCCAGTCACATTTCAAGCACATCCAAGTTTGGAGATACCAATGCCTGTATGAACAATCTGTTCCAGTAGCAGCTGAAATAAGCAATTATCCAGGTGTCTCACTGAAATTTCCCATCATCCAACTTGTGTCCATTGCCTCTGGTCCTAAACAAAAGTGATTTAAATCATGGTTTTTAGGATTGGCCTTCAGAGTTTGGGCCTGGATTGCAGTTTTTTTCTAGTACAGCTTCAGCAGTGGTGATGTGGTGGTCTTTGGGCTGAGGCAACTCTCAGTGTAGGGCAGTTCTTTAAGCAGGGCATGGGGTGCTCTGCCTCCCCCACTGACCTGGGCCATGGCCATCCAGCAGTGTATGCACAGGACTTCTTATATTGCTTTATCTCACTCCTAGAGATCTGCAGAGTTAAGGATGTCTGTTCTGTCTCCTTGCTTGGCTAAAAACCCACATTTCCATATGTTAAGAACAGCAGCAGGGACAGTGATGTCCGTGTGGACACAAACCCAAACAAAGAGTGAGTGTTACCACTGCCTTTTTCCCTATTTCCCTACCAATCTCTGTTTCCATCCACAAAATCCCGTGACAAAAAACTGATTTTCTTCTGAGCTAAAGCCTGTCTCAGTCATACTTGGCCATGACTGTTGAGTCTCTGCAGTTTCCTGAAGGCAGGTCTTTGTATCACCGATGCAGAGTGGAGTTTAACATACAGCTACATTTGCCTTGTTTTCATGCTAATAGAGGAGTTCCTCTTTCCAGGATATTTGGTCTCAAGCCAAAAGAAGTTTGAGAAGAAATTGTTTCAGCAACTTTTTTCGTACCTATATTTCTATTTTTACTTCAAGATGTATTTCTACACTGAAAAATGATTGAAATGGTAAATCCTCTAGCAACATGTCTGCTCCATGTTGAATATTTACAGCTGCAGCTGTTTACTTCAGTAATTTAAACCTTGATTTGGGAACATATTTAAGCATATGGTTAACTTAAACCAGAGGAGCAATTCCCTTAAATTGAGGGAGGCTGCATAAGGGGAGGAGTAAGTGGCAGAATGATTCTGGGTCATCTCTTGGGGCAACACAGCTTTTATTGTGCTTCTTGCAAACCATGTCCTTAATATTTCTGTTGTTAACTGGAAGCCATAAAATACACATAGGGTATTTTAGTGCTTGTTACTGTCAGTATAATAACTTTTTTATGATTTTTCTGACTTTCAAGCATTTAATATAGTTACTTGATTCTTATATTATTGTACATTTGTGTTTTGTCATGCAGCTAACATTTATCAATTACAAAGTGTTGAATCTTTTCAGAAGGAAACTGATAAACTCTGTGGTGCTGTTAATCACAATCTAGTCCTTGGATGATGAACATACAGTTTGTTATTCCAGATTAAACCTTGGCATTAATTAGTACCTAGTCACTCCTCACTTTGAGTCTGACTTTAAAAAGAAACCTTGTTTCTTTGTTGAAGTGATGGACAAAACATCTGGAAAACATAAATGTGTTGTCAGCAAAATTCCCAAGGGTGAGCATTCTTCATCATTAGGAGTACAACCAAAAAACAGGAAATGTACCTCTAGGTCTGAGCAGCAAATATTTTAAAATAGTATGGGACAATGTGGGCTCCCTGTCCTTAGTGTAGGTATGATGTAATCCAAAACATGTCAGATGAATTTCTTGCTTTTAATAATCAATGGAAAACCATTTTCTAAACCTTACTCATCTTTCTTAGACTGTGTTGTGTGCTGTTTCCACAATACTTTTGAAAAATCTTGCCCTACTTTCAATCAGTGTTAGAAATACTGTTCAGTTCATGCACCATGGAGGGTGCAGAAGTCTTTTGAGCTGCTGCTTAACCACCAGCATCAGAGTACATGGAGAGTTTCAGGCCAGAGGTACTGAATGCCTTACAGAAAGGGACCAATTTCAACATTGCAGGCATGTAGTTGGGATTAGTTTAATGCCACCGTAGCCTTTGTAAACCTTCATCTCTAACCACCTAAGTGATACAGACAGAGTTAAGTTTTCCAAACCTGGAAGAAAAAGATCATCATGATTGATCTTTACATCTAGTAACTTAAATGCATAGGATAAAATAAGTCAGTGTTTTAATCTCCATGTGCCCCAGGAGCTTTAGAAGGGGATGTCCCTCATTCAGTGAGGTAAGAGCATTTATATGGTAGCATTGTTTTATTTTTCAGATTGTTGGAAAGCTTTATCCACATGTCAAGCTGCCTACACTATAGCCATTATGAGCAGGGTTCTCAGCATTCTTCAGACCATATTTCTAATTGTCTTTTTCCATTCCTTTTTGAAGTGTACAATGGTCTTTGTTCTGTCCCCTCCATTCCCTCTTTTCTATCATCTGGAATTGCTATCTCATTTATTCCCCTTCTGTCTACTCGTGTCCAGCTGAACAGCTGGTAAGAACATTAACACACAGTTGTGTTTCTGCAAGAAAGCAGGATCCCAATGGATAATTTTCCTAGCTAGTCCTAGACTGCATATACCACCAATGTAAAGCATCGTGATAAGTGAAGTATCATGTAACCCTTTGTGGTTGTTTCCTGTACTGGGATATGTTGGCTACCATTAAGCAGCTAGAGCCTAAAAAGGTTCAGAGTGAAACAAAAGGCATTTCACAGTCAGCATTGCCATGTCTGAACCACAACAGGTATCCCATGACATGCTTCCGTGAGAAGCCATGTCTTATATCAGCATAAGCAGGGCAGGGCTTTCCTGCAGTAGTTACAAGGAGGTTCCAGTAGGATGAGTTCTCTCTGACATGATATTCAGGAACAGTGACGGTAGTGAATGTATTTTGAATATGGTAGGATTGTTTATGTGAAGGAGATAAAAAACTGTTAGCAAAAGCTGACATTGGCAATTGCTGAAATAATTGGGGACAACTCTTGAGAAATCAATTAAGTCAAACTCTTTAAGGCCAGTAATTGATTGGGGATCATGTTTTTGACACCACTCACACTATAACTGTGAAAGAACAATACAGGTTGAATTTTACACATTCCATTTACTGCAGAGTGTTTGAGCCATAAATTACTAAATGTAACATTTTCTGAACACTATGTATGATATCTTGCAACCTGGATCACTTCATTTTAATCCATATATTTACCAAAGGAAATAGAACCAACTTGGAAGTGATTTCAGAAAAGTTCCTCCCTTTGTGTTAAGGCAGGATTGACTGACCCTGTTTTAATCCTGACAGACATTTGTTTGGCCTGCTCTTCACTGATGAACATTCCCCATCTCTTCAGTCAGATATTTCCAAGTTTTCCCTAACGTTTAACCCAAATCCTTTTTCCTGGTTAGACAGAGATCTTTTATGTGCTGGTGCATTTGAGGAGATTTCTGGTGACTTGTGCTGTGGAAAGAAATTTCTGCTCAACTTTTCAAGAGTTAGAGAGCATAAATAAAAGTGTTCAGAATTAAATTAGAGTTTCTAGTTTTCATCAAGCCAAGCCTTTTGATGGGATACAGGAATGTAAAAATGGAAGACTTGGATGCTGTTCTAATAGGCAAATCCTGGAACCTCAGCCTCTCCAAAGAGTCTCTTCATGTGTAGGTGTCACAGAGTTTTGCAAATAGAGACACCAAAATTAAATCATTCTCATAAGGTTGCATATCTGGACTAAAACTAGACTGTATACTACGCTGACTAAAAGCAGCATTTGAAACTCAAAATCTACAAAATACCAAGATTTAACTTTTTTGGTGGCACTTCTAAACACTTAAAGAAAAAGACAGCAATTGTGTCAAACAAACATCATTTTAACTTACTTCTCCCACCCTTGCCCATAGACACACCAGTATTTTGGACAGAGATAGTGTTTGGAAACAAATGGAGGAATGCAAATTGATTTGCTTAGTCTTCCATCAGGTAAAAAACCTCCTTTGTGTGTTCTGAATATGATTTCCAGTGGCATTTTGCACTTTTCTTGCCACACTTGATTGAAATTGTTGGCTTTTAATAGAAGCAAAGTTAATTTGGCTTTCCAGCATGATTCTGATCACACACTAAGGACTTGATCTTTAAGAAAACAATGAAGTCATCAAACTGATTTAAAACTGCTGTGATATCAGAATCTTGTCCTTATTAGCTAATCTTTTTGACTAGATCATTTTCAATCTAGTTCATAGTAGCAGGTCAGACTTTTGGCTGTGCTCAAGAGGCATAAGAGATTAAGTTTCAAACAACTGGGAAAAGGAAAACTCAGCTGAGTACAATTTCTGTTCAAGTCAGTCAGGGATGTCCTACCACAAACCCCAGGATCTGAACCTGCAAGTCATGGTTGTGTGGGTAGTTTGCTCATCTGTAGCCCTAATGTTGAACAAGGAACTCTTTCAGTTTGAGCAAAGCTTGTTTGGGGTGGGTGGGGTTTTGTTGTTGCTGTTGCTGTTATTATTGTAGTTTTACAAAGAAGGCCATAAATTATGACTTTGAGGGATCACTCAGAGTTTGTTGCAGATAAATAAGTGGTGCTGTGGGACAAGACCAAAACTGAGGAAGAATTTATATCCCTGTTAGCATGTAATATGTTGTATTGGACCTTTAAAACTCTGCAGAAGAAATGTTCACACATCACTAACCTGCTGAGCAGCTCTCTGAAGAATAACAAAGTCATGAATGAGAAAGTGTGGCCATACAGTGAGAGATTGTTTAGTCTACTTGGTGGTAGGAAGGATGAAAATTTCCTGATTCTGACTGGCTCTTAAACTAATATGGAAGATCCAACCCAAGCCATTCTATGGTTCTGTGACTTGATTGAATCTAATCAAGAAGGCAAAGAAAAGTCAATGTGGAAATGGAGAAAAATGGGAAAGACAGAGAAAAAGTATTTTTCCATAAACACTGGTATTTATGTTCTCTGCAACATTTGTGTAGCTCTAAAATAATTCATGCAGTATCTCACTGTGTGGCATTTATTACCTCAGAGCTCTTGTTTAGCTTGGAATTTGCTATATTAACCAAAGCATAACCTAGAAGGTTTTTGTAATATCTGTGAGTTAGAGCAAAGTCTTCATCTTTTCTTTTGCTTATTTAGTAGATGTACTGATAGTTTAAGATTGCAACACTACGTTTTTTTCTTGAAAAAAAAAGGTATCTTAAAGTTATTTTTGCACCAACTGCCTGCCATCCTCCTGATAAAAATGCTTGTGCAAGTGAAAAAAAAAACAAACCACCATTGTTTCTCTGACATGCTTATCATGGCCGCAAATAATGCGTTTAAACAGGGAATTGTTTGAGAAACATGATTCTGAGTATGTCCAATCTTGCCTAGATGTTGGGAAGCATATGTTCTACTTTATCCATGCCAAGAAACTTCCTTGCTACTTTCTGTAGCCGCTGTATTTTTCAAATGCAGTTTTCAGCGTGAATGGCACACGCGTGTTGATTGTGAAGGTAGCATTCTTTCAGTACGGCCTTAAGCTAATTACTCTTAGTGGCAGTGGGGCTTTGTACCTCATTTGTGAACAGCTATTTAAGCTACTACACCAGTACAAAGCAATGTTTCACATTACCAGTTTACCAGACTATTACACCATTGTGTTTTTCCACTGTAGGTGGATGGAGAATATGAGCCATCTGTTTTATTTAATGATATAATCAGTAAACAATATATGCACTTTACACATTTGGTTATTAAAGATGCCCATATTGTTGGACCCTGTATTTACATTGTAAATTGGCGTATTCACACATCGGCTTGTTCTGGTGTCAAAGGCTTGCTGTGTTCATAAGCTGGTACAAAGCAAGCTCAGTAACTGCTCAAACCCAGTGCAGGTGGTCGAGCTAGTTGCCACACAGATCAAAAGTCAAACAACTGTGAATCTTCCTTTGAAAAGGCATTTAGAGAGACAAGGCTGGTCTTATCTTCACAAACAAGAGAGAGTTATAGATATACATCATGAAGTTATGAGAACAAAAGGGGGTTTCATAATCACTCTGCGTCAGAAAATCCAGTACTGCAGACTTTTGTGAAGACATCTTTGAAATATAAAGAACATCTTATTTTCCTGGACAAAATTTAAAGGACTGAGTCTGAATTATTAAATACAAGATGGTTCAGTCATTTCAAAACTTTGGAGACAAGAAGTTGCTTTCTCTTACAGTTGATATAATTTAATTTAATTTTCAGCAAAGCTTCAGCAGAATGAAACAGACAGTAACAGCAAAGCCCAATCTTATTCAAGGGATAGAGGTGAATGGGTATATTTGTGCTAGAAACAAAGGAAATTGGTTGATATTTCAGTTTCCCCAAAGTATCCGTCATGAGTGCCAAAAAATAACCACCAAAATATATTAAAAATTCATTTACAAGTAAAATCTTGTTTGCTGGCACATTTTTAAGGAGGCAAAAGATTTCACAGTCCTGTATTCAAACAGTAACGTTCATTTTACTTAAGATGCCCAGGATTTGAGATCGTTATTGGAGGACTCAGTCTTGCTTCTCATTGTGTTTTATGAGGAAATAGAATTGGGTTTATCACCAGCTGAAGGCCTGGCTGACATTGATGGTAGGCAGGGAGGGGAAAGAGCTTGTGGAATTCGTGTGGCTGAGAGTGAGTTGACAGGTCCACAAGGCTGAAGGAGTCTTGAGCTTCACATCACAGCGTGGTTCCTGTTCATTTTGATTTCTGTCCTACATAATGCAGATGTAGTCAGAGGCACTAGGGGTATACCCACTAACAAAGTGTGTCTGCTGAAGTGTGTTCACTTTCCATTTACTCCTAGAGACATGAGGAAATAGCTTTCAAAGTCTTTAAATCTATTTCAAAGACAAGCTAATTATATTATTGGGGGTTTTTTTAATCTTGAGGTATGAAGAAAGATTCTTTTACTAGGACCTTTTTATGCTGGCATGGACTTTAGAGATAAAGTATTTTCAAGTGCATGAGCAAAGAGAAGAAAACATGTCATTTTATGAGCTATTATAGATATTTCAAAATATATATTTTCATAGTTAAAATATTTAAAATTGTACAGAAGACTCAGCTATAACTATTCCTTTTATAGTCTTTTCATAGGTATTTCATGTAAGTTGAATATTAAGCATTGGCATGCTTCCATAGGCTTCACAATGTATTGCCTTTTGATTTTGAGATATTGTGTAACTAACTTATTCCTAATCTTATAAAGGGCTTGAGGTTTTTTTGTTTTTTGGGTTTTTTTTGCTATCCCAATCCAGTAAAAACAATCAGAAACTTGGCTACTGATATTTGATTCTTAGCTTTGTCCTGGGTATATCTTGGGTAACTGTGACCACATCTGTTTCTGTGCATCTCTAAAATGAGGATAATGTTCCATATCGCAGCAAAGCATTCCAAGAGCAAATGCCCTTAATTAATCTGTGCATGGTCCTCACATGACCTAATGAGAGTTTGTGAGTGATAGACTGACTGGTAGCGGTGCCCATCCTGATTTGGAGTCGTGGCTTAAATGGATTTAAAAGGGGTGAAAGAGAACCATGGGAAGAATTTAGGCTAGAGGGATGTGGAGTATTTGATTTCCCATAATAGTCCAAGTACATACCTCATCTCCTCAGCTATTGAATGTAGCTAGGAGAAAGAGGAGGTATCAATTCTTTGCTGTCTTCTCCAGATATAATTTTGAGGGCTACAGGTGACAAGCTTGTCTTACGTTGGGTGACATTTTTGGTTTGTTGTAGACAGAAAAGAGCATTTGAGTTGGTGCAACAAATAGAATTAACACATCCTTGGAGACGTAATGGTGAAGTGTGTATATATATACATATATATATATATAAAAATATATATATGTGAGCAGTAATGTTAAATTTTATGTACTAGCCCAGGCAACTTATTCCTTATCAATCTCTCCTTACTACTTCTGTCAGAAATTATGTTCCTACAGCTTGCTGCGGACTGCGATGTATTATTGCTGGCTGCTCTCAATCTGAAGTCAATCAGGACTGTGCAAATGTCTGTTAGGTATTTTAGGGTTCCTCAAAGCAGAAACAGATCCTTACAAATGCAATGTTTTACGATTTACTATCACAGCACTGCTATTTCCTTGTCAAAGGAGGTGTGGAGGAGAGACATGTAGGCTCAAGGATGAAGGTAGACAGTTTCCCTGGCCAAAATTACCTTTGTCACCATAACCTCTCACCTGTGGAGAAATAAAAAGAAACGTAGTTTGTTACAGAACATGGGTGGGGTAAAGCCACGGAGATACTCTGGGAGTACATAAAAATTCTATCTCGTGTAGTAACTCAATGACCAAAAACGTACTAGTGAGCCTTTGAAATGCCAGTATTTTACTGGCAACTCCTTGTCCAACTCCTGATTAAAAAGAAAATAAAAACATGGATTTCAATTGCATTTTGTTGAAATATCCACTGAAATGATGGTGGTCTTAGCTGTAAAGTTAGAAGAAAGGTTGTTAGACAGTTTGTGTAGCAGGCACATGTGGAAAGCTGGAGTAGAATGAGGTCTGAATGTGGTATCTGGTAATGATGCTGTAGAGTGTCATTCTCATGAAGAGTGTTCTTTATAGCACGTCTCTTGTGCTGGTGCACTTGGTTGGTCATATTTTCATGGCCATCTTTGCATAATTGGATAATTAGTAAAGCTCTACCAGCAAGGAGTAAGAGAATCAAGCTCCCACATGCCAGTTCCATCTGATGATTCCTCTTTGAGGAATCTAAGTGATCAAATGAGATGAATCATTTATAATTCTTCATGCAAGGATTGCTCACAAGGAGTTAGTAAATTCCCAGTGTCCTCTTTGGAGTAAGATGGAATATTTGGAATTATATTATACTCATATATGATGTTACACAGCTAACACGTGTAGTATTGTTTTGGAAGAAATTTCACAAACATTGTTTGCAGTGCTCAAGATCCTTAGCAGTCAACTAAGGAAATAGGTATCTCATCTCAGAGATGCTCACTGTAAACAGACAACACAGGTGGAGTAGGGAATGCTGAATGAACCCACACTCTTTTTCAGGCATCAGTTTTTGTATGCTTACAATTCTGTTCTTTGAAATCAGTTGAACACTTTGTGCCCAAGGGCTTGTTCTCTGAATCTGGGAGGAAGAGCAGGTGCTCAAGATACCACAGAAAAGCTGTTTTATAAATGCAGAGACTAGCTTACAGTACAGTTTCTGTTTTGTCCTCTTGCTCCACTGACCCAATTAAATACAGGTTTAATAGGAAAATATTATTGTGACTGAGCTGGATAATAGAGATTGGTTGAGAGGGCTCTTAAACTTGGCCCTAAACTATTGAGTTCTGAGACTCACTTCAGTTTGAGACCCACTGTACCCTGCTTTCTTTGATCCAAACCCTGAGAATATGTATCATCACTTAAAGGAATGAACTGCTTTGTGAGGAAGAAGCCAAGAAGTGGCCCCAGAGAATGCCTTCCCACATGGAAAGCCACCACCCCCTGATTTGATGGCTTGCATGCTAATGCATCTTTCAAGGGGGCCTCTTTGTCCCGCATTGTTAGTTATTTGGCTCTTCTTTTCTTTCAGTCTTAATTGTCATTAGTGTGTTGCTTTTTTTTCTCATAAAATCATCCGGGGAATACTAGTTTATTGCATATTGTTGTGTTTGTCTAAAGACAATTGCACAAGCTCGAAACTTAATCCTTATAATCTTTCCTACTAGGGAGAGCTTGAGATAAATACTGTTGTATGCTTGGTGGGAGTGGGTCTCGACTTTTTGATCATCCATGTCTAAATGTTGAGTAATACTAAAGGGAAAATGTTCTCAAAACATTCCTTAGATGATTATTAGATTATATTTTATGTTTGATAAAAACTGGAAAATTGTATAAATATTTGCTTAACATCCCACCCCTTAAGCAATTTATTTCTTTTCTGGCCTTCAACCCTCTTGCTCAGTGAAATTATATCAGTCACTTTCTGTTTATATTCAGTTTCACTTTGCAGTTTTCATGCGTGTGTAGTGCGATTCCCCACTGCAGAAGCATATTTAAATAATAAGTGGGGAATAAAGAGAAAAGAAGGGAATTTTTTAAAAAATATTTTCTAGTGTCTTCCCACATTTTAAAAGTAAACAAGTAGCTATATTATGCTGCATGCATCTGGTGTGCTAATAACTAGTGTTACGAGAAATTTAAAAAATTATTTAGTCCTGCTTTTCTATGAATTGTTTGTCACACAGTAAGTTTATACATACTATGTTCCAGTGGCTGCTGTTAAAATCAGCCTTTGGCAAAAGCAAACACGTGATAGCTTGTTCTTACAAGAGGAAATCGCTTTTGCATCCTGAATACTATGTGGTGGTTCAAGTTTTCTGGAAAGAGCCAACTTTTTCATATAGGCAGCAGTCAATGCTCACATAGGTCAACTGTTTGGCTGTTTTCTCTCATCTGAATTTTTCATTTTGGATCAATATAGAGAACAAGTCTCAATATCACAGACATCAGAATGAATGCTAGGTCATGTTTAGAGCTCGATTAGATGGGAGGAGGGGTTTAGGGTAACATTGTATTAGGGGGAAAAAAACACCAGGGTCAGTAAATTAATTTTAAAGATTGGAGACACACCTCTGCACCAACCAGCATTGAAGCATTTCTGTTGTAAGTGCAAAATGGTTGTTTTAGATGCAAGAAGTCCTGGAGTTTCTCTTGAGTCTTCTTTCTCTTCCACCATGTTTTTGCAATTAAATACTGGATGAAAATTATTTTTCCTTTCCTTTTGTTTTTTTGTTTTGTTTTAAATGTGTAGCAGCTGACTTTTCCTCTGCTGGCTCACTGGGGCACAGAGACAAACCTCTTTTCAAGGAACAGAGTTCCAACATTGTTGTTGATTATTTTATTGGGAAACCATTTCTGTGGCAAGGCAGGCTCTCCAGCTCCTTGATGAAGGGACAAAAACATGAGATACAAGTGTTTTAGTCAAATGTAAACCCCTTTTCTCTGTAATGTGGATAGACTCACAAAGAAAGTAGACATGGAGACATGCATGTCCTCATCACACTCACGAAGACCTGAATTTGAAGAGCAGCCAACCCGTGACAGACACTCCTTTGGGAACACAAGTGGCCTTCTTCAGAGTGCGACCCATTCTTGGTACTTTCCACAAAGTTGCAGTTGAGATCTCCTGCTCCTTGTGGGACAAAGAGCAAGTTTACTTTCCAAGACCTCTTTGTCCTTCTTTTTTCTGGCTTACCTCATCTTATTTACCCAAAGTTTGAGTTGCATTTCTTGCAGGAGTCTTGGGCTTCTTCTCCATCCCCTTCTGTGGTTTCCACAGCCTGTCATTTGGAGATGGTTTTGACATCTTTTGACAAACATATTCACTTAGAATCACAATGTGGTTGCTCTGAAAAAAGGCATCATTTCTTTTCTTCCTTCCTCTTTATGAACTGGAGATATAGTGTGTAAAAGCTTGGTGAGAGTTCACAATAGCACTTTGTCCTCTTTCGCATCATTTGCCAAATAACTACTGTTGTGGCAACAGCTGTAACCAAGCATGGTGTCAGCTCTTTTTGCCATAACATGACTGGATGTCAATAATTTTAATATAATGTGAAACATACTCCCAGGCTGTGCAATGAGGCATCTGATTATTAAATTGCTTGAAATGTCATCTGGGTTTTTTTGGGTTTTTTTTTTTTTTGCATCAATTCAGGTCTCAGAACTGGACTGTGTTGTGATTAAAAGAAAAAGAACAGAAATTTCTCTCATTATAGTAAGCATTTCCAAGAAAACTCTAACCCTGAAGCAGACAGCTCTGCTCTGCTTACATAGACAGCAACAGCAAAGGCTCTGTGAAGGCTGTAAGGGGTGGAGGTTATAATTGTGTCTCCCAGTTGTTTGCTGCTCTTTATTGCAGCACTTTCTCCAGTGACAATAAATGCTATTTATTTTTAGGCTTCTTTTTCTGAACTACTTATAAAAAGTGAAAGGTAGGAACCTGGTGAAGCATTTGCTTTTAATACATTGCTTACATTGTGCTCCAAAGCACAATATTCAGCGTTCTTATTAATGATTGAAATGTTAGCATTTAATTGTGTATGGCAATTAAAAAGCTCGACATTACTAGTTCTTGGGCTGAGTCCATTAATACAGCAAGTATTAGTAAGAAATATATTGAAGAAGTTGAACAAGGTCATAAATCTTCTGCGTGCAAAGAGCACCTAATGCTTTTTTTTCCGAGCCTCTAAGAAGTAGTTTAAAAAAAAAAAAAAAGAAAACAAAATCTTGTGAGATGAATAGATAAAAGGCTTTCTTGGTTTAGTTATGTCAGTTTGGCTTTTTCCTGTAATTGCTGGGGTTGTTTTGTTCCTAAAGAGGGAACGGATGCCAAGCTGAAGAGGTAATTTCTGAGTAGTGTTTCAAGATATTGTGAAAGTTCTCAACTTTTCTGTAATAAGAAAAATAACATTTCTCTAATGATGTCTGTTTATTGCATATTGTTCTTCTGTGTGCAGTTCAGTGCAGCTGGCAGCAAGTACTTGAGAGCAACCCAGGGCTGAGGAAGCAGCACAGGGGAACCTGAGTAGCCCCAAGTAACTCAGGCTGCGTGCGCTGACTCCTCGGGGTGCTGTCAAGCCGCCCTTACGTCACCGTGGATGAAATCGAAAGAGATCATTTGCGTTTGATCCCAGGTGTCTTTACATTTGAATCCAAACAGGAAAAAGCTCCTGGCAGCACGAAGCTGGGTTGGAGGTGTTGATTCTCTAAACATGTCCGGATGTCACTCTCCTTGCGTCAGATGGGCTGGCCGTGGGGCTTACTTTCCTTTTGTAATCTTGGGAGTTACTTGCACAATGAAAGGTTCAGGTTTTTCTGACCTGTGAAGAGTTATAGCAGAGCTCAGTACTTGTAAAGTATCATTACATGCTCAGAAGTAAAGAAATCTTTTACTGGGGAGGAGCTCAAACCAAAACCCTGAGTGTGGATGTTTCAACACCTTGGAATCTGTATCTGCATCTGAGTTCTGCAGGTTACGTGTGCCATTAGTGCATTAAACCAGTGTATGACATGGAAATTTCCCTAAAACTTAGAGTATTCCAGGTGCAGTATTTCTGCAGGCTCTGCTAGACCATTTCCAAGGGAAAATTTTATTTAATTTAATATCAAGCCAAATCCACTGTACATCTTCAAGTCTCAACTGTTTGAACATGGGCAGAACAGAAGCAGCACAAGGAGAAATAATGGGGTGTTTCCCAAATCAACTTCTCTGACCCTTAGCTCAGGAAAAATACCAACCTGAAGAAGGAGAAGCAAGTTCTGTCTCTAAAAGCACACAGGTTTTGCCTTCTCTAGTGATGCTACAGTCATGGCATTTTAAAAGAGTACAGTTGTTTTCAGTCCAAGAGCAAGTTGACTCTTCACGCATAGTTGACACTTCCATTTAGGCTGACAAGGGTAAATTTTAGGACAAACCACAGGAAATGGCTTGGAGAGGTGAAGGATATTAAGAAAATACTATACTGCTGCTTTAGAAGTAAAATGAAACACTTTAAGCTCTATTTTCCCATAAAATGTTTAAATCCATTGTTTTGATAATTTTTTTGCAAAAAAATATTGCAACTATTGAAAACAAATGTGCTTCAAAATATATAGTTGTTTTTATAATTTCAGACCAAGACAAGTCACAGGAAAATCCTCTTCTCATGGAGGGTAGCTTGAGGTTTTCTGAAAAGACATTTCTTTTCTCCTTCTTCTGTCCCCTCCCCCCCTGGTTTTGTACTAATTGTGCCCCCTTTCAAGTATTGCTTTCTGTGTGAGCTTTAAGAGTGAAGATTGTTTGACTTTTTGCTTATGGAAGAATCTGCTTTAGCAGACACAGCAATAGGAACAGAAATAGCACTTTCAAAGCTGAGGGACTGTATTCACTTTGGTATGTAGAGAATGGCAACAAGCAGTCATTAGGATTGAGAGAATTCTGTTCTTTCTCTGGCTCTCTGCCCCTGTTGCAAGATGAGCAAGGGCTGACCTGAACTTTTGTTTGTTTGTTCTGCTGTGGGGTTAAAGATTCATGCTCTCCACCCCACCTCCACCCGCGGCCCCCCCCCCCCCCCATGTTTATTCGGCTTTTGTAAGGGAAGGAGGAATTCAACTTCTGTGAAGGCAAAAGAAAGATCCTTTCCTTATATAAGAAACAGATGAATAAGACCTGAGGTGATAGATTGGTTTTTTTCCCATCTTCTTACCTGTAAAGAAATACAATATTTTTAGGGTAAGGGATGAATGTGGAAAGCAATGATTGAACAAATAACTTCTTTAAGGCCGGTGCTAGAAACACTTGCCAGTTATAGTAATGTCAGTTGGAGGTGTGATTTTTGGCTGTATGTGTTTATTGGCAAAAGCCCTAGTGTAGACATGGTTGTACCCCGGGAAAAAAGAAAGCTTTGGCCAGTATATTCTATTTTGCTTGGGGAGGGTATAACCTCTAACAATAAAAGCTTTTTTTTTCCATCTGGTAAGTTGCAACTCCAGTAGAAACTAGTGCCAAAATAGTTGTACTGTTGTAGTGGCAAATCTTTTTCATAGACTGGACTTCTGAGTCTGCTGTCCTAACATTAGCAACTGTGCTCCTGTTATTGTTAATTTTAACAGCAGCAACATCTGAAGGTGATTTGAGTGCCTTAGACTTTGTGGCATTGTAATGATCTTGAATTTACAGATCTGCATTTCATTTAATCCCCATGCCTAGGAGAATTGCAAACAGAGTTGCACTGGACTCCAGCATTTGCATAGAAGACTTTTCTTTAGAGTTCTCAAGTATTACTCAAGTAAAAAGGCCCATGTGTTTTGCAGAGGTCTGAAAGCAACTGTTTATAGTGCAGAGTTCTTCTAGGTCTAACACAGTGTTCAGAACTAGGTTTTGCAGATTTCTGTAGCAATTTTTTTCTTGACTTTGGGATTATGGAGGAGATGCAGTCATGACCTTGTGGGACTACATAGTCTTATGTGTGATGCCACAGGTCTTTCATGTGAACTTTCCTTTTCCTCACACATTAGGATGAGACAGAAGTAATTTTTCCTAATTCTGGAGCACACTGCATCAGCCATCTTCAATACATGCAATCAGAAGGGTTAAATACTCCAGGGAGACACTCTAAATATTTAAATATTCCAGGCCCCAGTTTCATGTCACAAGAACATTTCAGCTATTTTGTGATCTCTCCAGAGTGCTCTCACACTAGGAGAGCAAAAACAGTGCTGTCCTCAGTACTGTTAGGGAGGTGACCCCTGGAGATGTGCAGTCTGCCCCCAGTGATCAGTATCTGCTCATCTCCCGCTGGTATCTCATGCCAAATGACTTTTATAAATGAATTCTGACACCGCAACCTTGATTGCTCAGGGTTTTTTCCAGCCTTATACTGCATCTTTATGATATGGTACAAGTCAATGTTCTGGTTGTTTGGGTTTGGGGTTTTTTATTTTTGCTTTAAATTACCTCTGACTTCTATGGGTCTAAAATACAGCCAGTGCTGGATGCTTTTGGAAATCCTGCCCTTCAGCTGGTTTTGGGTTTGTTGGTTTTTTATGTCCAGTGTAGGACTCAGTAGTATGTGCTGGCATAACATCTCACTGGAGCAGAACAATGATTTACTGTGCTAATTACTGACATCACAAAACCACAGACAGTAATCTTGATCTTGGGGGCAAAAAAAAATAAACCCTAAACGCTAATTTAGGACCTATTCAAAAAGATAGTTTCTGTGAGGCTGGTAGGGCAAGAAAACTGAGCATGTCAAGTTTGAGAGTGTTTACCTTTCTAAGGTAATGCTCTTCCTAGTTTTTTTTATAAAAAGAAGGAAAAAAAAGGAAATGCTGGGGAAGGTTGGTCTTTGGTAATAGGTACAGACATCTGCAGCTGTACTTTCAGTATTGCTGGTCTTTCAGCTTCACAGCTTATCTTCTTCTAGAGTTTAGAAACATGAAATAAGTTAAAATCAATAGGGTTTTAGAATATTTGGACTTTGTGGCATTTTTTTCTTTGTTGCTCTGTGATTTGGACAACAAACATTGTGAACTGAGTAGCCTCAGTTTGTTAATCTCTCCCTTGGGTGCATCCTTTCTTAGTTCAGCAAAAACACAAACAAAAAATCTACTGCATGTGGTCAGTGCTCAGTTTGCTTGGGCTCATGTGTCATGTTGAAACCAGAATATTTTCTCTCCAAGACAAGCACAGTCCCTTATTCTTGGTAAGAATTCTCAGATTTCATTCTGGATTTTAGCTGTTAACCCTTTGTCATTCCAGCTTTAAAAAATCAACTTAAAAAAAATCATAGATATATAAAGGAAATACGTGTTGTTTAACATTTTGCTTGTTCGAATAGCTGAACTGCATTTCTTCAAAGAGAAAAACACCGCAAACAAGCAAACCCCCCAAGCAAGCAGATCACCTAGCCAAAACCAAAACAGAGAAATTTCCTTCTCAAAAGTGCAGATTTCAAGAAACTTTGTGTAATGAACTATAAACAAGGGGTTAAAATGGGGACACAATTACGTCTGATTCTTCAGTGTCTGCATCCCAGTGCCTTAGGTACTTTGGCTGAAAGCAGAAACATAAAAGACTGACCAAATTCTGGCATTTGCAGCTTCATTCACAGTTCAAGTGAGTTGCTTGCAACTCTCTGCCTGCAAATGACAGGGTAAAATCCAGTCTGGAATGAGAGCGTTCCTCCAGTCCTCTTGCTGTAACACAAACTCTCTTGGGGCAGTTGTACCACTAGAAATCTAAAGGGAAATTAAACAAAAATAAAGCTTATTACAAATACATATTCTTAGGACACCTACCAGATGAAATTGTCATGTGGCAAATTTTACCTTGTGGTGTGTCCGTTACCAGGCGAGCAACAAGAAACCTGGGCAAAACTATGGTTTCTGGAGGAATGTTTAATTGAAAGCTTTTCCCTTAAAAATATCATCTTTCCAGAAATGCAGATGTGCATGAGAATCCTATAGGGACATTGGTATTTGGCCTCTAGGATTTTAACAGTCCTGTTCCCAAGGTTAACATAGAGTGAGAGCCAAGTTTTATTTGAAACTATTATAACAAGGCAGATATGGAAGCTCATGGAGTATTACATTGCAAATCATATGTTAAAGAGAGACACATGGCTCTTGAGCTATAAAATGAGAAAGGAATGATATTTAAAAGATATCTTTAACCACTTGTTTTACTCATTAATCTGTGGTTCGGAAAGCATTATTTGCAGAAAAAAAATGCTACTATGGGATGGTTTCTGAAGAGAAAATAAATATTTCAGGCACTTTCACTGCGAACATAACTGTGTAACAATAGCAAAACAAATACTGATGGTGAATAACGTTTCTATGAGTGAATGTGTTGAACAGCTGCCACTTTCCACCCTTGAGACTTCTGCATATCTATGTTGGATGAAGTGATTCCTGTAGCAGATTTGTAATACACTTTGTGTTGCAGTGGGGTTAAAGGCAAGAGCTGAATTGTGATACTGCACCTTAATGTGGATTTCATTAAATCAAGGGAGAATTCTGCTATTGGCATGACAGAACTGCTGCTTATCAACAACACAAAAAGGTCTGAATATGCCTCATTGGCCAAACTCCTGACCCTGTGCAATGCCGTCACCACAAGGTACTGTTCTCTTCCACCCAAACTCTCCCACATGTGGTAACTTTCACTCTACCAAGTGCTCACTGGCAAACACTGTCCTGTCTCTCTCCATGTCCCTGTGACAGTGTTGTCCTTACCTGCACCTTCTGAAATTACATGAGGTGTTCTCAGATATTCACGGTCCTTCTGAGATTCTTGTTTCTTACCAGATTTTTATAAAGAAGACAGCGTCACACCTTTGAAATTAGTACTCAGGGGTTTATCAGGAGAATGATATGACTCAGATGTTGCCAACTGTATCAACTCATGGTCTAGATATTTTGTATGAGTGGGTTACGTTCTAGTAGCTAAAGAAGCAAGCAAGCCACTGAACCTGGTAGATACTCATTTTTAAAATCATATTTGAGGGTATGATATTTTGGAGAATACAGAAATTCATCTAGACCGTGAATGACAGCCTGGGACCAGTTGAATGAGGGGATGTCACAGTCTTCAGGGTAACTGTTACCATGGCTTGGGCCCATTCCTGACGTATTTGGGTAAATCCCAATATGAGACACCCCTGGGCATTACTGTCAGGGTGTGGGCCAGGACTCTGTCTCCCAGCTCAGCAGGAATTCTGCCTGCACAAAGCCCTTCTGTTAGTGGCAGTCTGGCTTCCTGGTGCGTGGGCTCTCAGTGTGCGTTTATGTGCTCACACTTTGGATGAGTGACTCTGACTTTAAAGACCCAGGAGCAACTTGTTGGCTGCCAAATGGGAGGCCTGGTAGTTGTTCCTGCTGCAACAGTCTCTCTTTGTTCTGCAGGATGGTACCACAGCAGATCACAAAGTTGCTGAGGGGTTGCGTGGGGCTTCCTACTCTTCTAGGTACAGTGGCATAACAGCTGCCTCTTGGGTCTGAAGCTTGCCTCTTTGTTAAAAATAAAATCTGCTTAAGTGTCACCCTTTTTGAAAGAATTCTTCAGAGTTCAAAGTAAATTATCTCAGGGATGATGATAATCATTGGCCTTTAATTGAACTGTGGGGCTTCAAATGTAGAAACCAGTTCATGGTTAATCATTTAAGTTCATCAGAAATAAGATTCAAGTCAGGGCAATTAGACAATTGCTTCATTACTCACACTGTCTAATGATGTTTCACTGATCTTTCACAAATGATAATACAGTAGATGAACTGTGCAGTTTAAATTATTCCAGTTTTAGATAGTTGAACAGTGACTTACCAAAACTGTTAATAGAAGTTATTCAAGATGTGCTGTCTAAATCCTTTCCAATTAGTGTTGAGGTCTTGAAGGGCCAGTCTTAGCTTTTTATTAATATGTTCAGTTTATTAATGTATTTTTTTATATATGCATAGTGCGACTGTCTGGTACATCTCAAGATGTTGCATAATTATTATCCTTTTAATTTGTGTTACTTGGGTTTTACTCCTTAGTCTTGCTTAAAATTCAGAAATATTTCATAGCTTAATAACTCATTAGAAAACTGTGACATGTACTGGAGGTTACCTCAAAGGCTATCCATATTTAACAGTAAACTTGAGATAATTCATTGGCAGGATGACTGTCATTGACCACTTTAAATATTTCAGGTTGTGTTTTGACCTTTTGCCTTACATTTAAACCATATGGAGAAACTGAACAGATTGTGTACAAAATTGGGATCTTTGCCAGATGGTTATGGCATTAGGAAACAACGAAAAATTACTACCTGATAATAGTACTACATATATAGTTTATTAAATATACACTTCTTTTTTTTTTTTTTTTTTTTTTACTTTACTGTGTTTTAAATATGAGTCTTCCCCTTCCTTATTAAAAAATCCCTAATAAAAAGATCTGCTTCCGGTTTTGGAGGAACATCTGTGGCCAACAAATTATTGCCTAAATATGATTTGAGATACAAATCAGGTTTTTGAAAAACAGGAGTAATTAAAAATGCTAATGATGATTTTCAGGTCTTTCATGATTTTAGCTTGCCACATATAAAAAGGTATTTTTTTGGATGCTTGATGTTCTCTTGGGAAGCTTTTTGCTGGGATCTAGTGTAGAGAAGCAAGAGTGGAGGAGAAATTGCATCCTAGTCACAAAATAATCAGAAGATTTAGGATGGCCTGTTCAGTTTTGATGGGCTTTTCTCGAAGGATGTCAAATGGCTGTGTGAGTCAACTTTCCTGTGAAAATGCAGCATGTCTTTAGTCTCTGACTTTTCACACTTTTGTCAGATCGTCTACTGCTGACTTGTAGAGGTTTCTTATGAGTGAACAAAACTGTTAGTGGATACACAAAGTTTCTCTAGATTGGCCATGTGACAGATTGTTTCCCATTCTCTCCCTGTTGAAATCCATGAAAAATTTTTTTTCACTGAGTTCAGATGCAGTTTTGGAGACAGAATAAGCATGTTTTAATTAGTTTATGTCATAAAATGTAAGCTGTCATACTGCATTTACTAGGATTCCACAGATTTCCATTACCATCCTGTTATGATTTAACTTGGTAATTATATTTATGAAAAAAGGCTCAGTGATAAGCTACCCATACAAAAGGCTAATGATGAAGATGGATGGAAGGAAGATGGGAAAGTATTTCATTCCCTGGCAAGACTTCTGTATTGTTGACCTTTGTGCAGACCATCAGCCTTGAATCTCTCTATTACATACCCTTCCTTCCCTTTGGCATAACTTGGTGTCTCAAAGGATCATTAGGTTGATTAGTGAGTCCAGAACAGTTTCTGATGTGCTTCTCATGCAGTGCAACTATCCTTCACACAAGGCTGGAGGTAACTTTGAAGGATGTGGCTTTGTTTTCAGCTGCATGATACCTGCAAAGAAAACTAGCATGTTACTGCAGTATTTTAATACAGGGAAGGCAGCTTGATCCAAGTTCCCCAGATGTTCCTGTGGACAATTGGTGACCCACAACCACATAATCCACAGTGTTTCTGAGCTGACAGTTTGATGATAGATGTTTATTGTCCGTGGGATGTTTTGAGACCAGGCAGTTCTCTCTAGATGCTATATGTTGCAACTTTTCTAAGTAGTTTGTTATTTTTGAGACTTCCCCAGAACGGATGCATGTATTTCTAGTCAGATATAGCAGTGTGTACAGGTATTCTTTGTCACAGCTGCGTTTTCTCTCTGAAAGCTTTTACCTTACATGAAAATGCTTAGAATCTTCTTTCACCTTTGAAGTCAATTAACTAATTTGTTCCCAGGTGGGTTGTGCATCTCCCTGGTGCCTCCCATTCCAGGATCTGCACGTGTCCTCCTGTCCCTCCTTGCACTGCTGGTCAGAAAGGCCCTCACACCCTTTCCCATGCAATGTCAGAAGCCTTTGGGGAATGTTATTGCCCTGATAAGGAAACTGAAGAACCACTTCAGGTCTTGCAACTCATGATAGCTAAAAAGCTTAAGACTACCCCTGAGTATTGGTTTCCAGTGCCGTTGTTTCTCTGGTGAAGCCTAGAGTGCAACATGTTCTCAGCATCATGTGCAGTGGTACTGGGATCTGGTCATATTGTGCAATGGCAAGTTCTTACAGTAGTGAAATTTGAGACATCTCAACGGGAAATGTTGAGGCCCCTTAATTCTTCAGTACATGGCTCTCAAAGGCCTTTGCGGACCCATTTAACATGTTTAGCATTAAGTGGTTTTTCTCTTACCACCTGTAGTTTGGTTTGCATTCCTCTCACCTTTCCTTACTGCTACACTAGTGCCAAGCTGTTTCCAGAACTGATCTGCCTCAAAGACATTTTCTTTTAGGTTTTATTCTAAATAAGTACAAGAAAGGTCTTTATTATTTGCAAATTAAAAGCATATCCTGCGTTTGTCCTTCACATGAAATTTGGCTTCATTTTAGGCAACAAGTCATAAGTAATGAAATAGAAGCTGAAGGTGCTGTGCTTCTAATTTCTGCAAGACTAAAGATCTTGTTAAATGAAGCATTTCTACTACAATTAATAAAGCTTTGTTTAGGGAAAGATAGAGGGAAGCACTCCATTTTGTGTGTAGTGCATCCACATTGTAGCCCAAAGCTGTCCTTAAAAACTAGAGCAAAACTGGCACTGAACTTTCCCTGATTGCTGAAGCAGTCCAAGATTTCTGGCTGGCTGTGAAGCTTTTCCTCTATTTATGCTATAACTTGGAATTGTTTTCTAACCATTTCCTCAGTAAGCACAGTTTAACCAGTTAGCAGACTGATTTAGAGGCTGAATTCCAGTATTCTTGTTCTATGAATGGTTCCATTGGCTTAATTGACTCCTTGGGAATTAAGGAAGTATTCAGTAAAAGTGATGGACCTCAGGTTTCGTTAGTTGTATGTAGCAGCCGGCTGAAATACAACTTCTTGTACATATGAAAACAATGGTGCTGTTCATAGTTCCATCCTCAAGAGATACAGACACTAATATAATGACAATTAAAAAGTTTTATTGATCCATATATTTCTTAGCCATTGCACATCATGAAGTACTCCTAAGAAACCAGAGGATTCTGTTTAACAGCTAGTCAGCTAACACTCTAAGAAATCTTTCATGAAATTTATGTAGTTCATGGTTGGAAAATATTTGATTTCCCAAAATGAAATGACAAGTGCATGAGGTGAGGATGCAATTTAAAATGCCCTACCAGTTTTCTAAACAGACAAGCCTAGGTGCAATGAACTTCTTGAGTCCTCAGGAGTTGTGCTGTGTGTTGACCCACATCAGGTTCTCTAAAGAGTTATTCAAGCAGATTTTGATGCATCCCAGAAAGGCGGTAGAAACACTTTTCACATGCAAGGTAACTGCTCTGATAGTCAGTTTGTTTGATGAAGACAGGATGCATTTCTGTTGTCATGACACAAAACAATGAAAACAAAATCTTAAAAGCTTTTAGAAGAAAGTTCTTAAAAGATGGCATGTTAATTACTTTAGGTATTTTTCAGTTTAATGATAGCTAAACATGGTGCTTACACAGGGTTAAATTAATCAACAGCTTCATAATTAAAACAAATATCTTCTCCCAGAGATTTAAAATGTGGATTTTTTTTGTTATTATTAAACAGTCAAAATGTTTTTGTCAGATGAGGCAAGAAATGGATTGTTGAACATAGGAACCTCCTGCATACTACTCCTGAATACATTAGCATTAACTATTTTTCCTTCCAGACAATAAATTATGAAAAAGCTCTTTAAAGTGGGGAGGGTCGGGACAGGATGGTGGAAGCCAGTGAGATGGTGGGTAACACATTCACTTGCAGTGTTTGCAGCCTCACTTCAGACCTGCTGTGGTTTGTGAATAGAGCTGTCTGTTCCCACCTGAATTTCTTTATAGGAAAGCCCAGCACAATGGCTTTGCATTGGTCATGGACTTAGAAGCTCAAACTCTATATTTGAGCTCTCAAGGAGAGCTGGCAGAGCTGTGGGAGGAGGCTTTTCTTTGCTGGCCCATGCTTTCAGGAGGTTTAAAATTATCCAGATTCTCAACTTATCTTTTTTTGAAATTATCAAATGAAGTTTATTGGGTAAGCTTTTTATGCCAGTGTCATGAAAACTCATCCTTGAGAAATATACAGCCCTCCTGACCTTTCCTGTCTCCCAGTCATGCTTTTACATTTCCACTTGGAAGGCTGATATTCACCACTCTAGGAGATTTGCTACCACTATTAATGATCTCTGTGCGTTTGGTAAACAGCAGATCAAATTGATCTGTCCCATTGTTACTGAAAACATAGCTAAATTAACAGATTAGTAGTATTAATGTAGTTTAAATTTGGTGACGTTATCCTGCATGGGTTTGATATGGAAAATGGGTAGCTGGTTCATTTTCATGTGCAAAATCCAGAGTCTGCTTTGAATGTTTATCTTAAATTTGTCTGTAAACTATGAAACTCCCTTTCAACCACATAATTTCCTTTTAGCACACTTGCCCATCAGCTGTTAAACGTCAAACAAACATTAGGAGCTTCAGCAATAGGTCTATTTTATGAGTGCATAGTAAATTTTTTCATCCTAGTAAAGTTTATTTAGGTATCATAAGCTGATAACATTCTAATGCATGAAGAAAGCATGTTTTCTTTCTTCTGAATCAGACAGTGTTCCCCTGATAACTATCCTGAGGTAAAATATAATGAAGTTGGCTTTAGTTTTACAAGCACTAGCATCATGTCATACGCTGGCAAAGTTTCTAAAATAACTGGGTATATACATTACTTTGATATTAAAAGAGAACAGGGAGATTACAAGAAGGTATTTAAAGAATCGAGAAGAATAAAGCTTCTAGATGATGATACCGGGAAAGTGTTCTCCTCTAAAAAGAAATAGTGAATTTGAGAAGGAAAATCCACAGAAGTCAGCAAGGCTCTGAAGCCTTTTCTCACAACTCTATTCAAATTTAGTGAAAGCGAGTATTCTTTCTGCAAGGCTTTGAATCATTCTCTAACTTTCCATTGCAGAAATCTTTTCTGTCATCCTAGGTAAAAATCCAACCCATCCCCACCCCAGTTACTGAATCCTATAGGATTTTTCCATAGGAATAGTTAAAACCACTAAATTTTTAACTTTCTGCCATAAATCCTAAAGAGCTGTGGGAGAAAAGTAGGCTTTAGAGAAGTGGGAAAAATACGCTCTGAGTGAAAGCAACTTGCCCAATGTCCTGTGTACGTCCTGAGTGAGGAATTTCAGATGAGTGTTTGCCTCATCCCTGCTCTGTGAGGTCTGTCCGTGGGGTGATGCTGTCACTGAGAGTGGAAGTGTCTTGCGTTTCTGAGTAGCCTGGAATGGGGCCATGCACCGACGTGCTCGGTCTGGTGTTTACACGGGCTCTGTTTGCGTAACTGAAGGAATGGAGTCTGTGTAAACAATTCCCATCGATTATGACAGCTCATGCCAGCTCAGTAGCATTAGATTCACTACTTAAATATTTCAGGCTGATATCTATTTGTTTTCTCACTATACTGGAGTGTTTATTAATAAGATTTAGTATGTAAATACTCTTCTCTAGTGTTCAGTGCTAAAGATGTTCTCCTTTTAGTGGGATTTTTGTTTTGTTCTAGTAATATTAGTTTAAGAGCCATTGATGGCACAACCTGGTGCTAATTCAAGCATCACTGCTGCCTGAATCATTCAAAAAATAAATATTAATTCAGTGTTTCAATGGAAGGTGATGACACAAATATTGGAGCAGGCCTGTAAAGGGATGGTCATTGTCAAAATCACGGTGTCTTTGACATGCAGAGAGAGATACAAAGAGAGGATCTGCAATCACTTCCGACTGGCTGGTTGTCAAGCTGACATTTCCCCTTGCTTAGTCAACTGCCTGCTTCTTAAGCTCTGCCACACCCACCCCACTTCAATTTCAACAATGTCTCTCCATTCCAGCAGCTGTTTCGGTATTGTCATTTTGCTGAAGAACACTTTAGGTGATGTATCACATGCTTGCCTGAGGAGTTTTTCCTATTATTTTATCTTACTCACAGAGAACATTTGATGAATCTGTTGCCATGTTTTGTTTGAGAAGGTGTTGAAACTCATTGTAGTTGGCATCAGCCCCAGTCAAGGTCAGTGCCAAGCTTGGTGCTGGTGCCAGTGGTCTGTTGTGCCTGGCATAGCTACACTGCTCCTCTGAAGGACATTAGCTGAGTCAACAATAGCATGTTTCCATCACCACTGCTACATTAGCACTGGAAGTTTTGCTGGAAAAGTAGTGTTGGCAGGGTTTGGTTTGGTTTTGTCTTTCTTGTTCCTGGCCAGCATAGCAATGCCAGAAAAAGACTCTGATGGAAACTGAGCATTAGCACTCTACAGCCTCTGGGTGCAGCTGATCAGTCCTTCAACCTGACCAGCATTATGTTGTGCCCTGACTCCCAGGGAGAGAGATCGTAGTGCTGTTCTGTGGCTGTAAAAACTGCAGAACCCAGCTGGGAGCAATGTCCTGTTCTCACCTCTTCTGAGCAGAGCAGACTTGGGAGGTTCAATGTAAACTTTGCTGCCTTGTTCGGTGTCTCCTCTTCTGAAGTGCTGCAAAAACCAGCAGGGTACTCTTGCCATGAGAAGCTGAAGGTGGTTCTTAAACCACTGGTCTCTCAGCAGTTCCACCCAAGCTGGACTTGGTCCATGTCCTTTCCAACCTGTCCCTCACTGAAGTATAGATTAATATTCCGAACTTAATAATTGATTTGATCAACGTGATTTGTTTTCAATTTTATAGATGCTCAGTGGCAGCGAAGCAGGGGAATTAACTGTGGGAGAAACAGCAGTAGTAAAGAGTAAGGCTGGTGTTTGGATGCCCTGACCCCTTCCCCCTCTCTTTCCACATGGCTGGGAATTGTTTTAACTATGCAAGAGCATTAAGGTAAAAGCTCATGAGGCTGTGTGTTGATATGACACAGTACTTGGGGAACACTGTCTTGCAGTACCATAACACAGTCAGGTTTCAGGCTTTACAGTTCAGGAATTCCTTCCCCTTTTTTTTTTTTTAAGAACCTTCCCATTATTATCCATCTTTCTGTGGTTTTCTAGACTGTGGTTGACTATGATAATATTGCAGTACAAATTAAATTCTGCTTCCAGGGATTTTTCCTAGGTCTCATTTGCTGCTTTCCTGCACAGGTTATGAAATGTCACAACTCAGGAGTACCAATTATTAGTTTCTTTATTTAATGGGTAGTTTTAATGTTCTAGGAGAACCTATTTCTTAACTTAATGAAAGTATTTTTAGGCTGTTGCATAGCATTTGCCTAGTTATTTTTTGTTCTTGCTCTTTGAACACGTCTAGTTTTACTGCTCTGGCATCATTGTACAGTTCTATAATCTAAGAAAAGTAAGCATTTACGATTTTGTGGATAGTTTCAATGTTTTGGGATTCTTTTGCTTGTGTTTAGTCCTAATTATAGAACATTTCTAGTGACACTTCACTTTTGGCAAAACTGCCCTAAATTCAGAAGTTTTGTAAGGTTATAGTCCATGAAATGTGCCACTAGGAAAATATTTTATGTGTGTCAGTATGTTTAAGATTCCTTTACTGACATTCTGCTTTCGAAAGGCTTTATCTGGCAGTACCATTCACTCTGGTTAACAGTAGGCATTTAAGCCCTGGTCATGCAAAGCACGTTTGCCATTCTTGTCTTTTAGAGGCTTGTTTCCAAATGAGGGATTCATAAATCTGAGCTAAGTGTAGAAGCCAGGTTAAGGAGAGGCTGAGCAGGGAGTACTTTCCACCTCTTCTGCCAAAGTTGCCATCCTTTATCTTAAGTAGAGGTGCTTATGTTCCACCTGTATGTCACATGTATATGTGCTGCATGTTTTCCAGGGGTCTAGGCGTAGTTTCCTTTGAGATGCTGAACATAATTTCTGCTCCTCATCTCCCCCTTGCCCAGGGCTGTTACACTGATCAGGGTAACCTGTTCTGTCCATCTTCTCACACTGTGGCTGGGCCTGCCTTTGAAGGGCAGGAGGCAGGCTTCAAGCTGATCCTGTTTCATCTTCTAATTTTTTTTCTTCTTGGAAATTGCTGTTTTGCCCTGTGTCCCAGTTCAGTTCATATAGGAAACCAGTTTTATTTATGCATTATATCAGGGGTTTGCTGACACACTGAACAGTGAATTAAGCTATGTGGCTGAAGCAGCTTCTACTCATGGCTGTTCATCTGCCTTTCTTTGGGAAGTCAGTGCAATCACCCTGGTGAGAGCTGAATGGGATGTGCATTTGCTTCTCCACCACTGTTTATAATCTGCTATATTAATGTAGCCTGACATTGGTTTAATTTACGGTATAATGCTGGGTTGTAAACTGCAGCTGTTCACAAATAGATTTATTTCCCATTCAGGCACCTCTCCAGTGAAGGCAATATCCTCCAGGAGCCCAGCAGGACACAGCTTCAGTCAGTCCAGTGTAGTCTGATGTCTCATGTGTCAGCACTCTGTCCACGCCATCCCCATAGTGACCTGGTTTTCTGGCCACTCAGAAGGTCAAACAATATAAACTTGAGCTGGAGTTCACACTAATCCATAAGATAAATAAGTGCTTATAAGTTATGGGCTCACATGGAGGCAGTCTTCAGTAGCTTTTCCTTATTTTAGTGTGTTGGGTAACTCAGCAGAATAGAGCTTTTGGTCACTTACAGTCAAACCAATTACTTCATTTAGGAGAGAAGGCATTACATCTACACAGTAGCTTCTCTTCAGTGAAAAAGTCATTGCTATTTAGATGTTATCTAGATTTCCTGCCTGAGAGTTGGAACAGAGCCAAACATTACATGACTCCAGAAAAAAATACTGCTTTAAAATTTTACTTGGCTTCTTAGAGGACGATTTACTTTTTACGAGGTGATGAGAAAAAGGGAGGAACTATGTGACAGAGAAAGAGACACAAATTTTTGTATTGCAAGTATCTGAGGAAAGTCTTACAGGAGGAGTTTTTTAATTATTTTTTTTTAATCTGAAGTGTATTTCAGTATGTTTCCATATTTATCAAACTGTGCTAAAGGAACATCAATACATACATTAATATAGTGATGCTAGATTGTATCTAAGAGTTCTGTAGAATCTACAAATTACCCTTGAAATTATAAGTATGCTCTGCTTCTACACCTGACTGCCATCTCCATTTTGTACATTGGGCTAATTTGTTTTCTTCCTAGTTGTTTTATCTCCATTTGGGATTGAGATTCCCTGGGAAGGGAGAAGGTGCTAACAGTACAGACGAGTGACAAGCTGGCTCCTTTTCAAAAGATGCTTTGTAGCACAATAGGATGGGAGCAGCTTTTGAAATCCCACTCATTCTGGCTTCTTGACACAGGCTTGGGGTCTGCAACAATGAAATGTCCCGTGAGATAGAACAAAAGGCCAGTTGTTTTAGCACAACCCTTTAAAATATAGTTTTGGAGAATGTGCAGAAAGATTGGACAGGGGAGAACAAGCAAGGCAATCTTTCCTAGGAGAGGTTGCTTTTTTACTGAAATTGACCCCAAAAGGAAGAAGCTTCCTGCATGAGAGAAGAATCCATGATTCCAGACTTACGTGGAGTAGGAGTGTGTGCAGTCCTATCTTAGAGAAATCCAGTCTAAGCCTAAAGAGCAGCACAGCATGGTGCATCACTGACATGCAAAAGGCTGTCCCCATTCTTATGTCTGCTCCCATGCATTTCCTGTGAATCCACAGTGATAGTGCAAATCAAAGACAAAAATGTGGGTGCATTTGCTGTAGGCATTCCTATGGCCCTGAAGGGTGAAGCATCATAAACTGCTGATCAGCTGGGAGTTCTGGGCACTGGGGAGCACTGAGGGAGATCTTGTACCCTAACAGTGGCTGGGGCCAAGAACCCCTGTGCCTTATGGTCCTGTTTTGTGAGGAGCACACCGGGTGCAGGGTTTCTATATGGAAGGAACCACAGTCTGGCAATCTATTGTAGCTTAATCTGCAAGATTAAAAGTAATATGCACTTGTAATGCATAGTGGAAGTCATCAGAATAATTGTTACCAGGGTTGTGGCACATGCAAGCCCCTGTTCTAAACTACTAATTGTAGTTAATTTCTTTATTTTACTTTAAATACCATTAATGGACAACAGAAAACTGGATTCTGCCATATAGCAATAAAACACCAGACTGGAATATGTATTCTGACTGGACTTCTTTCCCTCTCTCTCTCCACTATATGAAAGGTGTTTTCTACTAATTTTTTTTTCCTAGTTTTTGAAGTGAAGGTGACAATTCTCACAGAGTGTTGGGAGATGCTTAATTTGAAATCTGTAAATGAAAGGTATCTTCGGGTACTTCAGTTGTCATTAGTAGCTCATCACTTCTGTATGAGATGCTTAAAAACAAGTCAAACTATCAAATACATATCATTTAAAAATAGACACATTTTTAGAATACCAGCCATTTTTCTAGGTCATAAAAAGGCAGAATATTTCAGGTGATGTTATCAAGTTCAGAAATACCTTATCTGAGAGAGGGGATTCAAAAGGTACCACTTTATGCCTATTGTTTTAGCAGAAGCTAACAAGAACAGTGTTTGTTAAAGAAAACTCTTTCATATTGGGTTAGTTCTCTTAAAAAACAGCCTCTAAGAAGTCCTATGTAAAAGTTCAATTTTTGTTTTCTGTTAAATCAGATGAAACAGCCTGTCGCGGGAAAATAACAGATATTTTGAGACCCTCAAGTTGTGGAGGGCAGTTACTCCACTCTTGAATTTTAGAGGAGGTAGCTAGGTAAAAGTAACAGCCTCCAGTGGGTTTCTTGGACTCCTATAGATTGGTCTCTTAAGTAATCTGGGGCAATTCTGAATTTACTTTAGTTTGTTTCAAACCAGAAATCAAACCAGAGCAGTGACTATAAAGATATTTTTACATCCCATTCTCATAGCTTTCTCAGAAACTGTTCTTGCTCGCAATCATAAAGTCCAGAGGAATCCTATAATTTGGACAAACAGATAATTGTGATTGTCTGATAGCAGGTCCTGTGTTTTTAATTCTTAATGTTTGGGGTTTTACCTTAAAGCTTGTATCACTTCTGTTGTGAAAATTTCATGGCTTAGGGATTGGTTACAAACCCATTTTTAATTTGCCTTTTTTTGTGACCAAAAAAGGGATAGAGCTGTGGAAAACTGGTGGTTTTGTGCACAATTTTATGATGATCCTAAAAGCTAAGTGAAAAATGCTGGTTTTTTTCCAACTAGGAAATTTGTGTTCCTTTGTGGTTGCTATTTACAAGTTGCCTTTCATTTTGCTGGTCCATGCATGGTTTACTCTTGGTTTTAAGCTACAGTTTTTACCGACATGACAGGGCAAAGGCAAATGGAAACTATTGCATTTAGCCAGTAACTATGCAAACAGCAAAAATGTAAACCACTGGCATACTCTGAGTAGTCAGAACCACAAAGGCAGGTAAAAGCCAGTTAAAATTTGACACTTGGCCACATGGTGAATTTTTGAGAACCCCAGCTGTCTGAGGTGTGAGAACATCTGTGATTGTCAACAGTTCATTAGAAAATTACTGGCAATAAAAAAATGCCAGCCCCTCTCTTCCTGAAAGCAATTCAGTTCCTGATGGTCTGCCCGTCCTCAGTATCATTTTACTCCATTCACAGAGGGACAAATTTTGCAACAAATTTTTCTTCTGTGTGTCCCTGGTGGTGTAATGATCTAACATCATTATTCACTCCTTACTTACACCAGATTTGAATATGCCATTGTTTCTTGGACAATAAAAACATCATTTGCCTAGCAGTCATCACATACATTAAATCTTTGCCATATGTGTATTACATTCCTGTGTCGTATTCCTTGGACAGAGCCTGGGTAGATTCCTTTGGCTCGAGTTTTGACATGATGGCTGTAGTAACCAAGAAAGCTTCCATTAATAACTGGTCAGAGCACTCAGTTAATACTTTATCAGAACCCCTTGCAGTATTTGGGTGATATTGATGTGGGGCTGCCTGGAAGTTTGCACATTAGAGCAAAAATGTGCTGAAGTCAGGAGCAATCAGCCTTTTATACGCTTACAGAAACAAGAAAAAAGATGGCATGCCTGATCAGACCTGTCTATGCAGGGGACCTAAAATAGTCTGGCTGTATGATCTTCTTGAGATTTGCAGGTCTGTTGCTGCTTGGATTCTTCCTCTCTTTGAGTATTTGGCTGCCTGCAACAGGATTTCCATTGCTAACATTGTCTCTGTGCCACATAGCAGTGGGGGTTGGAGAATTACTATTTAGTGCTTCTTTCTCACATGTTTTTGCAGCTCCCCCTTATTTCTTTTCTTGTATTTGGCTGTAGACGTGAGGGTGAGATCACACATAGATAGAATGAGAACTGTAGAAACACATTACTCGGCCGTATTTAGTGCCAGCATTTGGAAGTGCCAAATTGCTTTTTGAGTTTGCAGTATCACATGTTGGAGACGTCACAGGCTACTACTATTCATTGATATTTACTCCTTTCAGCACTTGTGTAATACCCTTTTTGCTACAGGATGCTGATGCATTGACCTATGATATAAAAACAATGTAGTGCTTCTGATCCAGTGGTTCTGAGTTTGTAGACTTCTCCATTAGACATTTGAAATGAGCCAGTTATAAAAGAAGAGATAGTTTAACCATGACACTTGTTCATTGTTTTTGTCCTCAGCAGTTCTGTATAGACTGTCTTCATAATTAAGGGCTTTACTGAGTAAAGAAGATTCCCAGCAGTCACCCTGGAATTGGATTAACAGCACAAGAAACTCCCCCATGCTAACCACATGTTCAGTCCCTTTCTGTCTTCCCATATACAAGCCCTTCTTCAATTTGTTTAAATGAATTGCTGTAATTTGGCTCTGTAGACTTGAAGAAATCGAGCTAGGCTTTATTTAGAAGTATAGTGGTGCATAGAGTCTCCATCTGAAATTAGGGCCATGTTGTACAAATTACTGTATAAACAAAAATTAAGAGAAATTCTCTGCACTGATGAGTTAATAATCTTGGTTGTCAAGACAAAGAACAGGAGAAGGGAGTAGTGTTATCTTTGCCATGTGCTTCAGATGCACAGACTGTAATCTACCAAAGGTGATGCAGGGGATGCATTGCAACATTTAGAAGTGAACCTGCATTTCTTGTATCTGAATATTCTACCTTAAATACAAGACTGACTTCTGCCTTGTGAGTCATTACAAACTCTGCAATCATTTGAGGTTGATACTGTGCCAGGCTACATATGGCCATGAAGACAAAGTAGTTAATGTTAAACAGAACCGCATTTCTTTTTACCTGCAGATCTGTGAAAATAAGTAAATGTTGTCTTCCTGAATTACGAACTGCATCCTTTCTATGGTGGTATAAAAGAAGGGAACATTTTACTACATCCATGTTTTAAAGCTGCTGCCTGGTTCAACATATCCCAGCAGTTTCCATCCGTTTCTCAATCTTTGTGGTAACTGTACAAATACCTTTGCACAAGTCATGCTGCACGACTTGGTTGTATTCATTGTCTTTTGGGAGAAGGTTTTCTTTCTTTAGGCTCAACTGAATCTACGATTTTCATGTAAGTTGATTTATTTTTAGGAGTATCCTCTTTAGTGGATATCTTGAATGTGAAGAAGTGACTAACAGACTCAGTAGGTGTAGGATATTGGCAGATATACCCCAAGGAATATAGCTGTGGTATATAAGACATTACCATCTCTTTGCTGTCCACCCCATCCATCTGCCTGAGGTTGCCAACCCTACAGCAAACCTGACAAGATCAAATGAGAGAGGGTTTGTTTCAGTCATTTCAGTGCAAAGAACAGTGCCTTAAATCAAACTTAACCTTTGCAGGTGAAATAAACTGAACGGCCAACTTTGCACCGAGCAAACTGTTCTGTGGCATCAGCTCTGCTGAGGAGGCAGAAATGTCATGAAAAGGGAAAGCACCCCAGGGCTGGCACAGGGCATCCAAAAGGCAGCTGGGAGAAACCTGTGGCAGAGCCCTCAGAGCATCACCAGAAGGAAGAGCTGTGTGAAAGCTCCGCAGTCAATGTCACAGCTCCATTGATGGCCGTGATTAAATCACGGGTCACCTGTGTTGTTAGGGACCACATCAGAGCTTGTCCTCTCTGGCACCACATGGATTCCAGCTGGATCACTGACACTGGGGAGGAGGGGAAAGTCTGGAGGGTGGATGAGCCCTGTGTATATGGGAGTGAGGGAACCAGGCTGAATTTCCACCCTGACACTTCATCAGGGGTTGGGGTACCCCACAAAGTCAGGTGTGGGGTGATCTCTGATAACCAGCACAGCTCCTCCTCCTCCTGGAACCATTTGAAGGCTCACAGTGGGAATGTTTTCTTAGAGAGCACTTGGCATCATCACATGGTTTTGGACACGAAATTGATCTCAGAGGCTGTGCACCTTTTGTGCTGTGATTTCTGTCTTAATGGTAATGGATTGGGTGGGGTCTCTTGAGATAGAGATGATTTCCTGTAGTAATAATAATATTCTAAAATGTTAATTCTTTTCTGTGAGATCTGTGGGATTTGCAGGTCAGAAAAGACTGTTGGTGGGTTTTGTATACTGTTGATATAATTTATAAATAGGTACCTTTCGAAAAAAATCTAATTTCCATATTTAGGGATTTTTTTGTTGTGAAAAATAATGACAATATGAAAATGGCTCTTTAAATACCTCACAAAAGGGCACAACAGTGCTTCCCATGATCGGGCAATGTATTTTTTTTAATTTCTTGGTAACAGTGGGGAAAGGAAGAGGAAATTGGAGAGACATTAAAAAATGTCAATTCTAGTTCAAAAGTTACACAAGCAAACACTCTTGACCAAGGTGTTGAATTATAAAGTTTGGTATTCCATGAAGCTAAATAGTCGGAAGTAATGCTGCCAATAACAGACATTCATTTATTTACTCAAGGTGTCCATTGTTAGCACTAATAATACATTTCAACATATTGAAATTGCAAGATAATTCTTTTGTGACTTTTATGCTGTATGATATTGTTATTTAAATGAACCTGCAGACCGCACTGTAATGAAGAAATGCATGTTTTGCTTGACAGTTATCAACCAGCATTCCAGCAAAATGAGAATTTTTACCTCCATTCATTCTGAGGCGAAGCTGGGGGTCACTGTTTTCAATATGGACCTTTTAAAATCCTTTCAGCAGTGAATAATTATAAGCCACAGCCTCTGAAATTACCTGTTTTCACTGTAGGGAAGAAGAAACTTTTATCTTTTGTAATGAAGTACACTTGCTCATTCAAACTTTGTAAGACTTCCTTGAAATGGCAGTTGCATTGGGCTGATTTTGTATTAGGTGAAGTAGTAAAAGAAATGGATTTTTAAATATACGGATACCCTTGTTTATTCAATTTTAACTTTCTTGGATTTTGGATCCATCTTGTCAAATAATAGATGGAAAAATGTGTTGAGCTCTTGTGTAAATAACCTTATCTGTGCAAATTGCTGTTTACTAAAACTAATGTTACTTCATTTGCAGTTTCAAATTCATTTTGCACTTTCATTTGAAGATTGGGGTTTGAAACTGTTTTGGTCATGCTCATTTTTCTATATTAAGTTTTAGAAAAAGATTCGCTTTTTTATAGTTCAAAACTATGCAGAAGATAGGGTTTGGAAATATGGCTTGCAGCAATGGGCTTTGGACTTCTTGCTTTGTTCTTAAAAACAAACAGGTTGGCAGTATTCATTGGTGTAAACTAACAGAAAAGTCATTATCTGGGGAGTAATTTTAAAAAAATGATATACAATAATTTGTTAATTATTGCCAGAAAAAAGCATGCAGATTTACTTCTGAAAATGCGTGTTCCGGTTAATGAAAAACATTACCCTGCAGCCTCTGTGGGATTTTTTTCCACTTGTAAAAGTTGGTTTGTTTTTTTTTTTGAGGGAAGAAACTGATCCCACACTTCCCTAAATGGGATTTCTAGGCAAGGGCAAATTCAAGCCTCACCCTCAGACAATAAGCAAGTACAAAGTTAAAGGTTGAGATTTTTGCTATTGAATGCTACGTATTTGTTTCCAGAGTAAAAATACTAATTAATTTTTTTTTTAACTAAATGACAGATGAAAATTAGGTTGATGGTTTTAATCAAAGATGTTTTCCTATACTTTGAATGACTCAGAGGCTTGATTTCCCCACTCAGAGGAAGTCTTCTTCCCTGCCCCGTACAGCACCAACCCACTTCTGTTAGCATCACTCAAAACCTATTTCATCTGTAAAATAAAAAATAGCTTTTTAAATAAGTTAATTTCACAGTAGCTAAAAGTTTTAATCCTGCCTGTGAGGCTGTTGAGACTGAGTGATGCTGCTCTATTATTTGTCCAACAGGGTGGGAGATGAGGCAGTGGAAATAGCAGCCTTGTAGAGATAGATGATGTTGCTATTGAAGTAAAGCTTTTTTTTAACCCCCTGCCCATGGTGACTGTGTTAATGGATGGGTAACCAGGTAGTTTGTAGCTGTATATGTCTATCACCCAACTTTTAAAATGTTTATTAGAATTTATCCTGTGTATTAGTCATATTTAAATATAGGCCATATGTTCAATACCTTGAGAGGCCGACCCATATTTCATTCAACTGTTTAGTAAACTTTCTGTCTTCTTTCCATGTACTCAGGCTCCCGAGCTGTGGTAGCACACATATGGTTTGCCTAGAAGAGCAGACATAATCCTTGTTATATATCCAGCAATGTTTTTGTACTATGAAATAGCCAGGACCAGGACCCTTAGGCTGCCTTCAAACGCAGAGAGAGTTGCCCCCTCCAGAGGATTTACATCCAGATGGCTGAGGCATATAAAGATGTTTTCTCAGGGTAACAAGTTGCCTCATGTCAGCTGACAGGAATATGCATTCTCAGCAAAGGCAGAGTAATTCAAGCTGATTTAGCCCTTTCTCCTCTGATAAATTTTAAACCCAATGACAGGAGACAACAGGTGGGTATAAGCAGATGGGGAAGCATGAGGAGTGAATAAGAAGGTCGGCTTCATAGGTAGTGGGCTCAATATTGCAGCAGCACAGCCATTGTCAAGCTTTTTTTCTGGCATCAGAGTTAAGAGGAGGTTTGAGAGGGGATTTGAAGGAGGATAACGAGGCAGCTTTGTGGACATGAACAAGGAGCTCTACCCAAGCATGGGGGCAGCAGGGGAGAAAGCACAAAGATCCTTGCTTGAAAAGGTAACAAATGGGTGATGGAGCCTACTGTCAGGGGCTGACTGGAGGTGGGAGCTCTCCCCTCTGGAATAAATGAATGAGAATAGGTTGGGAGGGGATTAGGCTGAGAATGCTTTGAAAGAAAAATCAAGTAGATTATGTTTATATAACAGAAAAAGGGAAACCATAGCAAAGAGGAGTAACAATGGTCAAAGTGATGAGCAAAGAAAATGCCAGTATCAAAAAAATTCTTCAAGCTTTTCCAAAGCTGCTCTTTCAATAAGCAGAAGGAAGAGGTGCATTGTAAGGATGGCTTTGTACGCATCCCCATCATAACCAGCTCCTCACAGTTGCTTTCTGAAATTCAGGAATTATCGCTAGAAATTTTCTAAGCCTGGCATCTACCTTTGAGGTGAGCAGTTACATTGCCTGAGCCCAAAGAATTTTCTTGTTCTTTATTATAACGAAATAGAACAAAAGTATACTTTTCTGCTAGGGAAAAAAAAAGTCACTGGTCTCTTCATTTGTGTTTTGGTTTTTTTTTTTTAAACCAGTACAAGAATGGCACAAGAATCCTTGTTTTATTGATTTATCATATTCATTTAAAATTCAGCTTAACAGATTTCTCAGTCTGTTAAAGACGCTGGTTTTGTTATGTCCTCAGTTGTGCAGTTTCATTACTTGTTTCTGAAGAATATTGCTGGATTTTTTAAAAGGGTGTTTACTACCAGGCAGTCTTATAGCAAAGCACATATCTGTCCTTAGGCAACCATATTCCTCAAAATCTGAAGAAAAAAAAAATATAACTGAGTTATACTGTATTCTTATATGAACCATCTGTTGTTGATGGAAAGGCTGGAACAGATGATCTGGACTGGCCTGTTGGTGCAGTAGGAGCATGACTCTGTCCTGGGTTGGGGATGTGTCACTGGAGCGTTCATCCTTCTTGGGAAGAGCTCATCCAGCACTGCTGCTCCCGTGGCCATTGCCAGCTTGTGGCCATATTGCTGTGCTGAAGGTCATCTCCTTTAAGTCTTTTGTTTTTGTCTCCTGCACAGAAGACACATCTGCAGTTTGTTAGGGAGAGAAAATAGAAAAGGTTGGTGTCAATCCCATGAATTTAGCAGTGAGTGGTAAACTGTGTCTGGATGTTTCAGTGTCAGGGTGGCCTTATTACTGTACATACTTACAGAGGATTTTATAGTCAATTATGAAGATGTATGATGGTTTTGACATGTGGCATGTATACAAGGGTGCACTAATCACTGATTTAATAGAATGCTTAGCCCTCTTGTGAACACTGTCATTATTTTAAAACAAAAATCATATTAAACCAACCACCAGCTATAATTTTGGAAATTGGTGGAATATTCCTATAAAGAAGCACAAAAGACTGTAAAGATTGAATAAGTTCATTGTCTTAGTGGCCAGTTGCAGAGGGGGAGGTCATCCTCTTTAATTTTTTCTTCTTTTAAAAATACTTTGTGGTTCAGCAGCACAGACACTGCATATCTTTGTATCCCCACACAGTCACCATGTTAATAGCTGTTTGCTAGCTGTGGTCAGTTAATTTAAAAAAGCTGGCACACTGGTATTATAGGTCGCAATTGATTATTCTTGAATCAAATGTAGTATTGTTGCTTCAAACTAAACCCCCACCCATGACAAAATTCATTGTAGCTCTTTAATTTATAATGGTGTTTGAAAGGAGGAACCTGAAATGACGTGAAAGGAGATTCAGTTTCCTTAACAGTTTCCCAAGCCATGCATGATCCTGTTCCTACTTTGCTCTTGCTACACATACAGACTCAGTAAGGGGTTACTGTTGGTTCAAGAATCTAACAGTTTGTTTTGTTGTAAATATGAAAATGGTTTATAAAATGTTCACTGACATGTTGGACGTGGGTGTGCTCCTAGAATATATTTCTGCCCTGAATGCATGTTAAATACATTTCTATAATGCACATAAATGCAAGGGAGTAAGTGTCAAATATGTTTTATTCAATGTAACGAGATTGCACAAGAGCTCCAGGCCCATCCTTGACTCAGTCAGTGCAATGGAAGGTAACCAGGCTCTCAAAATTGCAATAGCTCTCCTACTCCAGGTGTTGGCTGATGTGCCAAGCAGCCTCACTTCCTGAAAAGAGCCCCAGTTATTCTTTTCAGCCTGGAATGGAGAGTTTGAGGGGAGCTCAAGAGCTTGAGGGACAATTGCTAACTGCTAGAATAAAACACAGTTGGAACACATCAGTTTCCCCACACCCGTGGCTGGGAATTGTTCTGGCTTTTGGTCTGGTGAGAGCACTGGATTTGAGAGATGACCTGCCCAATATTCAGTTCTCATTTTCAGGACGTCCTGAGTCCTGTGGATGCTCTCTGATATACCCACATGCACAGATGAGAGTGTGGATAGGGAGAGATTTTTTAGACATGCATTCCCCCGCAAAAAATCAATCACAGAACACTGCCATTTTTCACTTTTGTACTACGTTTGACAAAGAGTTTCTGGTCAAAAGGAGAGTGAAAGAGATATATACACACCTAGTGTCCATTGCCTTTTTCTCATCCATCCAAATGGCCATGTGGCTGTGTCTGGGGGAGCTGTGGGGAGAGGATCAAAATGCCTGCTTCGATGAGTAATTTGGAAATTAATGATTAGAACAGGAGAAACAGAGACACCTTCCCTCGAAGAGTCAGTAAACAGAAGCTTAAGCTGATGTGTGAAATGTGAGCATTCAGTCTGAACTGGGAACAGGATCTTGGATCTGTCAGATCACAGGAGAGCACAGTAAGTATGGAGCTGCTGCCTTTTCTAGACTAGGATGAGTGTGTGCCCGTTTCTCCTCCTGGTTTATCATATAGAAATAATTGGTTTTCAAGCTGAAGCAGGCTTGGAAAATTTTTGAAGGATGAGAAAATGGATTTCCACTCATTGGCATGTGTGAACTTTAGAGAAGGATTCTCTGCACCTGGGCACAGAATATTGTTTGCCATGGACTCAAAAGCCAGCACATGCCTTTCCTATTCAGCACATGAAGCAATGGAGACAGTCCTGTCCCGAGACTTAAACAGCTGTAAGACATGCAGCAGTAAAATGTACACCATTTTAACTCCTCATGGGTGAATCCTACACACACATAAACTGGCAAGTATGATGAAAAGGAACAAATATCAGTTCCTCAGGCCAGTGAGAAAATTCTCTAATGGTGAAGATTTCTGAAAACAAATGGATTTCTTCTATGAGGAATTTAGAATGAAAAATGTGATAAGTTATAGTCAGTCATTAGCATTTGTTGAACATTCTACTTATTATTAGTGTTTCGTGTACTTCTGGTTCAAACATTTAATGGAAAAAGAGTGGAATAAATGGGGTAACACTAACCAGATGGTCCTGTATGTGGAATTTCTAAAGCTTTTTGTGTACTTTATGTTGAAGATAACAAATCACACAGGTCAACAGCTAGTGTCAGCTAGTGAGAAATGATTGTACATTTTAAGGAAGAAAAAGCTCTTGAGGTCTTAGTTGCATCGGTGTCGGGGATTCAATTTTGTGATTTTCACATGGAAATGAAGATGCTTCCAAGTGAAGCATACTGCAGAAGAAATGTTTAAAGAGGCGTTTGTTTAGATTCCAAAAACTAGGTTATCTTAGACACATTTAGGTTCAGGACATCTCCTCCTTGCTTTTCGTTTAATTATGTTTCTATTTTATCTTTGGCATCTGCAGAGGATAAAATATAGGAATAATTAGGAATAGAGCTAGCTGATGAAAAATTAAGACTCTGCAATATTGTTTCTTTATATGCTGTTCTTAAACTTTAAAAAATCAGAAAGAAAATCTGTGATATGTTTTGCTTTTTGATAACTAGCTTCATATGTTTTAACATTCTGAGAGTCATACACTTGCTAAAATATCTCTCTGATCTGTGGCATGTCTAACTCATCCATCCCTATGGTATCTTGCCAGGTCACTGTAGTGCTGCTGAAGTATTTTGACACAGAATTTCATCCAAACAAATAAATAGTGTATGATGGTGCCATCTATAGCCCAGACAGCTCAAGGGATTAGTAATTAGTTATATAGCCTTTTACTTAGGGATCGTTACTTAAGATCAGACTCAGAATGTCACTTCTAGCCACAGGCTTGGCAAGTTGAAACAGTGGTTTCTTTCTGCTCCTTGTCAATGAGGTAATGTCTAAGTCATCTGGGGCAAAGTAGAAGTAGAAACTGAATTATAATTTCCAGAATGGATTTCTCAAACTCATTTTTACGTAAAGGCAATAGGGCAGTTTTTAACTCCTGTCTACCTGTTCCATGAGTACAAAAGAAAACAACTTCCGGATACCAGAGAACTTTCACTGGCATTACATCCTCAGGAGGAGACAAGTTTCAAGTATGTTTGCCAAAGGTTGTTGCATCACAGAAATCAACGGCAATAGGATGAGCAATTCAGAGCTAATGATCTTTCTTTCATAAGACTATCACCTTCCTGTAACTCAATAGATACATCTAGATAATGATCCAGGAGCTACAAAAATAAAAACTTCCTTAGAAATTAATTGTTTACCTAGTTTCTAGGTGGACTTCAGAGAAATGAACCACTCTGGAGATGCAGCCTTACACATGTGCAGCAGATTTATCTTTTTGGTGTAAAGTTAAAACTCCAGCTACAAAAAATCCAACTGCAGTAGAGTTCTTTTCTCTTGTTCAAATCAATCTTGGTAGTAGAAGTTACTATATTCCTGCAAAGGAGAACATATCACATTTTCTGCCAAGGGTAGACCTTCTTTTTAAATGCAGCATTTACCCTTTGAATAACTCCTCAGGCTAGGCTTGTCTCTTCTAGAAGACACTTGTCGTTAGTGGCAGAAGAAACTTCACTTTTGACACATGTAAAGTGAAGCAATGTAGAGGTTTATTCACCATGGCATCTTCAATAGATGAGACATCTCTAAGCATTTTCCAAAGCTTTACCATTTTCTAGAACCAGAGGTGGAAAACAATAAAAGAGCCATAGGCAAAGGAGGAAAGATGAGCTTCCTGGTGAAAGCAAAGGCAGATTATTGACCAAACTGTGTTTTATTAATCATGCTAACACTGTGACTGGTACAGGGTGGATGGAGAAGTGTGGGAGGATTGTGTGTGTGTTCAGTTATTTGTAATGTAGTGAGAGGTATTTATCTGCTATTTCCACTGTCATGAAATGACCATGCACAATGCATAAGGGTTCTCATTGCAGTGACTGTATCATCATACCTTGCGTGCTGAACTTGAGATGGAAGTGTTGCTTACTGTCAGGTGGTAGCTCACTCTCATTGAGGCAAGGAACATACATAATATTTATTAAACCAAGGATCAGTAAACTTACCTCAGTGATGCTTTGTTTCAGTTTTGTAGAAATTATAAAAGGCAAAGGGATTCTTTGAAACACTGTTTGAAAGAGAAACAGAAAAGAAAACAGGTTTTTTCTTGGATTTTTTTAGATTTTTGCATCCTATTTGGCTGATGGTTTCAGACTAGTAGTGAAGATTACATCAAGAAGTGACATGTTCTCTTACATACATTCATGAACAGTATTTTCTGTAGTGCACTCACATCTTTGTATTTATGCTTTGGTTCACATACGTGAAAGCTTGTGCAAAGGTGTATCTCTAAAGGTGTTCAATTTTTGCTTATTATATGAGATATGCAGTTCTCTCCGCTGTTATAGCCTATTTTGAAATGCTTCCTTGAAGCAAGTATAAAAACAGGGCAAGAGATGCTCTATTCAGTTTCTAAAATGCCTCAGTAAATGCCTGTCACACTTCTCTCATGTGGTAGACTGGAGCTGAAGAAATCACTACCACAGGTGCTCAGCACCTCAGCTGGGGACCTGGAAGGGATGGAATTGTACACAGAAAACAAGTTTGCTGTGTAGTTAAAGTAAAAAGACAATTTTGTTTAGTTCATTGACTCAGTTCAAATAATTTTACAAAATGTTACAAAATTTTGAGGTACAGCAGTCAAGGATCAGACAGCAGATGTTGTATTAAATGATTATTTGCCAGGAATTTGTTTTGATTTTCAAAGGGTAGCCCACAGTCTGGAGACTCTGCATAAACCTAGAAGTAGTGCTGTCCTCTGCCCTGAAGAGTTACCTGCACAGATGTTTCCAGATGTAGAAGCCCAGTATTCCTGACTGAATGTCCCATTATTGGTTGGTAGTAAAAAATGAGGTTGGGATATTTGCGGAGTGAAATCTCTTGCTGATTTGAGCCCTGATCTTGTGAGCAGTTAACATTGTCCTTATTGTTATGTAGATGCATACTCCCACTGAGTACTCCAAGTTGTGTACATAAATATTTTCATAAGTCTTAGAGATCTGGTTTGGTGAGTGCAGGCACAACATGTGTAATGAGCAATCTCAGCTGCTTCCGAGGTACTGAATCACTGCCTGGAGACAGACAGAGCAAGCTTTAATATGAAATCTCTCCAGATTAAGTTTTTAGTATTATAAGTTTAATTTATGTGTGGGAAGAACACTTGGATGAGATATATTGGGAGAAAATGTGTCCCATCCATTAGCAAAGAATGCAATAATTAGGGAAGGAAGAGACCTGGCTCAGAACGTGTGATACGATTCAGAATTGTGTCCTCGAGTCATTATGCAGACAAAAAAACCCCACCACTCGCTTCAGTGCAAGTTTTGCATGTGTAACAGCTGTCACAGTGAGACCATTAATCAGCTGAACCACCACACAGGTGGAGGATGAGAAACCACCTTCTGTGCTAGAGGCTGGATGTAAAAATTACTTTGCACGGGGTCCGTCTGTCTGTGCTGCTGTAGCTGCAGTGATGCAAATCTCTGGTGTAGATCTGTTTCACCACTGGCATAAGATGTTTTTGTAAAATTTCCTCTTTTAAGTAGAGAGGGAAAAATATAGACTGTAGTTAAATGCTAGAGAGACCATGATTTTGCTCTAAGCTGTGTTTCTGCTGTTAAAACTATTGCAATAAAAGACACACCTACTTTATTTTACTTCATATGTTAGTATACTATGAACTCATATCAATTGCATACAGTTAGTTAGATAAATGAACAGCTTACTTTTGATTGTGTGTGTTGAAGTACCCCAGGTTATTTTACTAAATTATGTCATTTATTATTTCCTGCTGTGTATAATGACAATTTGTGAAAAACAGAGGTTTTTCCTTTCCCTCCTGTCCATACCCAAACCAAAAAAGAAAAAAAAACCCTGATCAGAAAAAGCACATGCCTTGAAATAGAGACGCTTTCCACCTCCTCTCCATTTGCATCATGTGATATGGCAAGACATCAAATGATGCAAAGATGTGTAAAGAGACAATAAATGAAAGATAAATTAGAAGAATGTTTTTTGGATAGACTGTTCCTATTCAATTTGGATGATAAGAATTTAGTCTTAATTTCTGACATATTCATTTTATCAGCTAAATTTCCTAATTTGTATTATTACAGATAATTACCAATGTATATTTATTTTTAAAACTTTATTTGTTCAATTAGAAGGTAGATTTCAGCCTTTATCTTTGCAGGTAGCTGATCCAAGACAGTTTTATGTAAATGGCTTAATTAATTGCTACCTTTCAGTTGAAACAGCAACTTACAAAGGAAGTAATCCTTTTCGAGTGGCATAAGCTGTTTAAAAATGGCAAAAAACCCACAATACTTTTCTCAGGCACCTTGGCACACAATTATAAGTTATTTGACAGAAGTAAATATAATAAACTGCAAGGCTTCTTCCCAAATTATGTCTTTTCTAGGTAATTAAAATAGCATCAACCTTAAGTGCAGTGGCTCTGTAGTCTTCAAATCTACATTATTAAAAGACTTAATTATGCAGAATTACAGAACTTTTTTATAAATGGTTCAACATGTTGGTGGTAAAGATGTGATCTGTGTGGCCTACTTAATAAGTTTACACTCTCTCTCAAGCAATTAGTTGTTTCCAAGTGTTTGGTGCCTTGCTTTCCCTTCCAGGCTATCCTTGGAAAATGCTGCCATGCAGTGCTTTTAGAGGATGTGGTGACAGGGCTTTTTCTTTATGGCCACCAGCCAACAGCACCAGTCTCCTGGTGACCATCTGCAGCTGGGCTTGCCTGGATTGCAGCTGCAAACTGGAATCCTGACCCATAGTCCTGAGAGGAAGAAAGGGAGTTTGGGGTATTCTCTCTCCTCCTGCCATGCCCCAAAGTCCATTTGTTGTAGAAGCTGAGCCTTTAATCAGTGTTTTCCCCAGCTGCATCCTACTTTACAAAAGCAAGGGGCACTCCGTAATGGAAGTAATCTGTAAAACCCAGAAGAGGGTTGTTGAGATCCCATATGTGATGGTAAATGCCTTGATTCTGAGTGTCTGCTTGGTGCAGCATGGACCCCTTTCTTAGTCTTACGCTTTTGCTTCATAAGAATAGAGGGAGGAAATAATACTAAATCCTTTTAAAAAGAGCCAATTCTTCATGTCATTAATAAGGGAAATTAAAAAATACTCACTGTGCCCACTTATCTCCTGTGCTGCTTGTGATTCTGAACTTCATACCAAGCTGGCGATCCTGGAGGAGGGGGAAGGATGAGTGGGTGAATGAATACATGTCTAGAAATGTGGCAAGTTTTCAGTAGAGATGCTCCAATGCTGTCCTCATTATTGTCCCATTTTATTTGGCAGAGTGACTTTTTTCCAGTTAAATGTGCAAGGGTTTAATTAATACATTCCAGTTGTCAAACCCAGTTCAGCTTGATGAGCAGGAGAGTGTAGAAAAGCTAGATTATTTGTTTGCATCACTAGGCAATGGGGAAATACCTCCTCCATTGGTTTTCTTTGCAAGTAGTGACAGCAGAGTTCTGACAGAGACAAAGGGATAAAAAATGTGCTGGAAGGACTAGAAGAATTAATTTGTAATAGATAATTGGATCTGTATGGCAATGATATGAGTTTGGAGGAAAGTCAAGAGGAATAGCTCTCTAGGTTTTTAGGTTTCACTCTCTTGTCAAAATAGCATCTGCATGCCTTATGCATTTTAAAGTTTAAGAATTATACATATGTTGCTTCCTTATTTTGCTGCCCCACTGACTCTCTGACAAAGGTCTGGATATGCCTATTTTTATTATTAATTAAACCTCAAGAAAAATCTTGGCTGTTGGGAATGTGATAGAATATCACTGTTACTTTCCTCTCTTGCAAAAGTCAGTCTTGCACCAACCTCTGAGACAACTGTCTTTTGAATTTTGCAAGGCTCACCTTTGTTGCTGACAGCAGATCCTCGGGGAAGGGTGTAGTTCAGTGCTACAGGAGATTGTCTGATTCAGTGGAAGCACGGGTCCAGTGAATGCCAGGATGGAGACGTTACCTGCGTTCAGCTCTGTAGAGAACCAATGGTGAAAGCAGAGTACCAAGGAGCAGAGTTCCACAGGGATCTTCCGTAGGGATGTTCCATGGGGATGTCCCCGGTGGACTGCAGACAACTCCAGCTGCTAAAGTGGGCTGGTGGTGTCTGTACCAGTTGCAGATTTTTCAGATTTGTCAGATTTGTTCCTAAATATATCTAGATGTGGTAATCAAGCCTAGAGGCCATAAGTGGAGACAACCATGACTGGTAACAGAGCAACTGACAAATGGCAACAGCACGTATTTTTTAAAAAAAAAGTTTTATCAGAGGGTGATCAACATTGCTGCCCTCCTTTTAAAAAGGTGTTATGGGCGATCCCTGAAATTATAAACCTGGGAGGTGCCTCACTGTAAAGAAATATGGTTGAGGGAATGATTAAAGATCAAGTTATAAAGGACCTAGATGAGGATAATATGATGGGGACAAATCAGCACGATTTCTATAGCCTCTCGGATTTCTTTGAAATAGTTAACAAATAATGGATAAAGGAGAACCAGTGGATATAATTTATTTAAACTTTCAAAAGGGTTGGATAAAGTCTTTTAAAGGAGGCAATTAAGGAATCTTGCTAACAATGGGGTAGGATGTAAAGTCTTGCCATGGATTTAAAACTGATTTAAAGACTGAAAGTTGAAAGTAAGATTAAATGCCCATTTCTTGCTGCTGGAAGGAGACAATAATGGCTGTTCAGGAGTGGGGCTAGGAATGGTAGGCTTCATTATTTTTAACATATATATTTTATTAAATTGCTATTGTGCATAGAATATGATTAAGTAGTATTCCCTAGGAAATACTGTAGGTTAATATTAAGTATCTGTGTTACAGAGACTGCTCTAGTGCTGTCATGCTGTATTCAAAAGGAGAAGAAACAGGAAAATAGAGGGAACAATAGCAATAACACTTCCTCCAAAAGATGCTTCTCCACTGAAAAAAACATGACCTGCTTTCTGCACCACCTAATCTAAACCAGCACAGTTCATGAAACACATCAGCCCTGATCCAAGAACAAAATCAAATCTCAGTCTAAAATGTCCACGGGAGTTTTGTCCATCCTTTGAACTTGGCATATCTGCCCATTTACTGCAATCAGCCCTCGCTGCGGTGGAGCTGTGATCTCTGCTGGGGCTGGCATCAAGGCACTCCATGGCCAAGGCAGCTCTAGCCTCAGGTAGGGCTGGGGAGGAGAAGGAGAAATTGCAGAACATCTCTGCAAACCTGGACTAGTCCAGATAATAAAATTTTGAATGAGATTTTTCATAGAAAAGGTAAAATATGTATCACAGAAATGTGCATACATTTAGAGCAACCTTGTAAGCCCTGAATCTGTCATAACTCATCAGGAGAGTGACACTGGTGTTGTCCCACTCAGGACCATGAGGACGCCTCTGGGTGCAGAAAAAGACAGGGAAGTCTGCACCATGCTGACTGTGTCCTTATCTTCAAGACACTGGCCCCAATAACAGGTGTCCTCCCCCAGCATCTAGCAGAGATGGACAAATTTTCAGAACAGTTAGGGGTGTTGAGTGCGAAATTGTGGATGAGAAAAAATTAAAACCTGGGACTATTTTATATGGGGAGAAGAAGGATGATCAATTACAGAATGAGGACTACAACAAAGGCTGGTCAGAGGCTTGCACTTGCTATCCTGGAAGTCAAAAATCCCCTGCATTTAATGTCTGTGTGGCAGGAGAGGGAGTGGAGAACCCTTCTCTCCCTTGGTAACAGGAATCTCTTGGCACAGGATATTGCTGCAGACAGCCAGTTCTTAAATCTCATAGCAGGGTGCATTATCATAAAGAGTATCATGTAACAGAGTTAGCTGAGGTCTGCCTGGTACTGAATAACACCAAATAAAACCCTTCCAGTTAGTCACTCTACCCCCAAATTTCTGCACCTTGAATTCCGTATGCTCCTGATGAATGGGGCTATCAGGAATGAGACTCAATGCCATGGACTATATTTAAGCACAGTAGCAGAATGATATTTTGATGCTTAATTTCTTTGATCTTCTGTTGAATTTAAATTTGCCTACAGTGGTTCCCCAGTTTCAATTAGTACACAAAACAAACTTTGCGTATTTTCTGAGATTATGTTCTTCATTATATGTTGCTGTAGTTTTATGTGTTGTTGCCAAGAAATCTGCTTTTGACAAATTGCACAGGAGGCATTTTGAGATTGTGATGGAGTTGATTGAGTTTTGGCCAAATCCTGTACACTTTTATCACTGAAGACTGAAATACAGATGCTTGTTACATTAAAATATATAGAATTTGCTTTGGCCCTGAAAATCTGTGTCACATTTTAAAATAACCAATTTGGGTACAATTTGAGTTAAGTGGCAAGTAAACAATGCAAATGAAACTGTTTTGTTAGCTAGAAAGTAATTGAAAATCTGCAACTAATTATAAATTGGCAATATACAAGTCTCCAGGAAGCTGAAAGGAATACTTCGCTGATATATTGTTTAGTTATATTCAAAATTAACTTACTCTGCAGTTTGTGCAAGAGATTTTATTGCTTATTGTAACTTTACTTTTGAAAAATGAAACAACTCGTATTTCATACGAGAAAAAGTGTAATTTTTTAATCAAAGACAACCCTTGTTATGTTACATGATTTTTATTTTTTTTATTTCACATGGGTCTTGAGCTTCAGCTTTCATATGGAGGTTTGAATTTCTTCAGTGTTTATCAGTATTCTAAGTTTTGATTGGCACCTTCATTGTGTTTTTCAACTCATCACCTCAACACATTTCTCATACATTAATGTAGCTGTACAATACCTTTGAGAAATAAGAATGTGTTGTCACACACGAGAAGGAATTCTTTGCTTGTATTTGGTTTAGGAAAGTGTGGGACATTGTCGATGCCACCTAGATCTGTAACACTAGAAGCTAGTCAAAACATCCAGATAATTGTCGTGTGGGTTTGTGTTGCCAGAATGTGTGCCATGTGCAGATGTCAGGTTTTGGTGAATATCAGCTGTTGTGATTGAAGAATTGTTATTTAAAAGGAACATATAAATACACAAGTTTTGATAAATCAATGTGAGTAATTACCCAGTAACCCAGTTTACCAATCCTTGAAGTACATAACATCATTCAAAAAGCATTTCCCAGAATCTGGAGAAGTGCAGGGGGAGAAATACTTTTCTTAGAATGCTCTGAACTATCCTTTATCCCAGAGCAGCAGGCCATGATGGAAAGCTCAATGCTATCTCTATTTTGGTCTTGTCACCAAAAGCCCCAAGAGACTCCACAGCAAGCATGGACCCAAAGTCTTTCCATGATAAATAAACATTCTCAAGCTTTCCCAAACTCAGAGTTGTTCAGGTATGATGCAGAGGATGCAAAGCAGGTTTGTGGGGGAGAAAGGTAACCCAGAAGTTACTGTTGTATCATTCTGTATTATACAAATGGGCAAGAAAAAGAGTATAAAGATTAAAAATTACTTCCTTTATTCAGATAGAATATGAGTAAGAGCCGCAGGGAGAACTCCAGACTCACAGTGCCAGGGTAACCATCATTATGTTGTATTCACCCACTTGGCAATTGGTTTCTCTGAATAAACATTTCACTGATATGTGCTCTCCTTTAACAAACCTTGACTCAGAGAAATTTCAGACTGGAATTTTCTACAGCCCTCTGCTGTTTCCCCATAAACTAGTGCTGATTAAGTGAATCATATATTCTTCTGATATTAAATTTTTAATATAAAGTCTTGTAGTCAACAACTAGTAGAGATACCTTTTGAAACCTGTGAAACACCACTTAGAAATGGTTCAGCACTGTCCTGTGATACAGTGTGGGCTCAGATATGATGCTTGTAGAGCTGTGTAGGGGCCAAGCAAGCTGGGAAGATGTTTCCTAGTCAGTCCCGCGCTGAGGAAATTTGGACAGTCTGTCATTAAAAGGAAAAGGCTTCAGCCAAGCAATAGACATCTTTTCTTTCTGCAGTAAACATTCCCAGACAGGCCAGTCTCACAGTCCTTACATAAGTAGCTCCTGTGAGTACAGGTTGCAGGATGAAATCCATAAATACCAGGCTTAAACAAGCGAATCTGCATCCAGAGCATTTTAATAAAAAGTTAGCTTGGGTCGTGGGGAAGGAGGGGATGAAGCACTGGGGGAATGGAGAATATGAGTCATGGCATCCAGACTGAAACAAATCTTTGAGCACGAATCACAATATAAAATTTTAAGGGCTTGATCCTGCCTTTGGCTATGCTGGTGTGTATTGTTACATATCCTGTAAATTCGACTACTGTTACATGTTATGTGGTACTGTGCACCCACATAACTAAGCTCTGAGCTCTTGGTTTTTACAGCCTTTATTTTTTAAATCCTGTAAATGCTGCTGGACTTGGCTTTTCAGAATGTTGAACAGATGCAGCAAGATTTTCCTACACTTCCTACCCACTTACAACCCCGAATAATTAGTGGATGTGTTGCACTTTTCGATAAAGACTTCTTAGAGAGCTGTTTGGTGAATAAGGCCACACAGAATGTGTCATTGTTGCTGCTGCAGGTTTTGAGTTTATTTGTGTATTATGGGTACTGTATACCACATAATAATGAAAAGCTATATGCTCCGGTCTGCTGGTTCACTACACAGTCTGTGTGATTACAAATTGTTTGAATAACAGTGGACTATTGAAACTCTTTCCAGATGTGCATGTTGCTAATTATGGGAATACCCACAAAGGCGGATTATCTCTTTTGTTAGCATTTCCAACCCGTTAAAAACCAGGAAAGTGAAAAGCATGTAGGCAGCAAATAAGAAGTAGCCGTACATGTCAGAGATGAAGACTTTCATAATTAATTCCCAGGGAAGAAAAACTCTTGACCTGGCAGGATGCATTTCTGGAGTGTAACCACATGCAATTTAATGCACGGGACAGATATCCCAAAGTGGCAGATTCTGAAACAGTCCCAGAAATGGCATAGCATCATTCACAGCAGGGAGAGCCCAGGTAAAGAAGGACATGATGGGGAGAGGGATCTGAGCTATTGTCAGTTTTCTGCAATATTTATTAAAAAAATATTTCAATAACTTGATGTGAGGTTTTGGAAGGACAGGTAGGGGCAAATGTGATCATGTCTTTCCAGAATTTAAGTCCTTTTGATTTAGTGAGCTGGACCACTATCCAGAGGGGCCTTTAGAATGAACAGCACTCTGAGTATGAAGGACTCAGTGTGTTTCCAGGCACCACACTGGGATGACGATGTTTTCACATTGTCTTCCAGAAGTGCTGTCTACTGGCTTTGGACAAGGGACAACATCATGTCTAGTCATAAAGTGACCCTCAATCACTTTTTCTCTTTGCTTCGTTTCATGAGTTGCCATGAATCGCACAGGAGATGAAATGCAGGAGGTAGAAGGAGAAAATGCCAGTGGCAAAAAATTCAGTGTGGGATCCAAACTGTTTGAGAAAAACATAGGAACAGATGAAAGAAAGGGTGTTGAATGGCTTAGCTACCTGTCTCCTTAACAGCTTGTGATGAGGGGGTAAGTAGTTTAGCAACCTTCACTCAAATTTCTTTCTTTTTCTTCTTTTTTTTCTTCTCCAAAAGGTGGGAATTAAACTACAGAAAATCTGTCTTTTGCAGGTTCTCTGGAGGAGAGAGAAGATATCTGAATTCAGACTTAACCCCATTTTGTATAGCTTAATTTAAATAAAAATGATGTGTTTCCTCCTGAGTGATTAATAGCCAAGTGTGGTGACATACAGGAACAATGAGCTTGACCTTCTAGGTAAAGGATAACTGCTATGTTAAGTTGATTACACAATTTCCCCTAAATAAGTTGACAAGCAGTAAGCATGGTTTTCATGACTTCTGATCTTGTAAATGCACACTTACAAGTGATTTGCCTATTCCTCTGAAGCAAGTCTTGCGTTCTGTGGGACACATGTTAAATAAATTCCAAATGGTCTAATGTGAGATGTTGAATCCCAGCAGCCAAGGTCTGTGCAAACAGGCTGGCCTCCCAGGGAATTGTAAAGTGTGAATTACTCTTAACTGGAATCCTGAACTTAGAGAAGTTTCATATCCTCTGGACATCTCAGCAACTTATTAAGCAGACCAATAATTCTTCTTCCTCCTCCTCCCTGGGCTTGTAGACTGAATTTTTCTATTACATGGAGTGAACCTTTCTTTCTCTTCTGTCTTTCTTTCTGCCCTCAAAACTGAGAGCATCAAAGATGCTAAAACTATCCATATTGCACTGATAAGCTGTTTATATGGAAACAGAATCAGCCTACATGCCAGCTAGACCTTACTGCATAACTTTATATTTATCAAGCTTCAAAATCTACAGTAGAGGACAACTGCTGGCATTGCCCTGGGCATGAAAAATGGGAAAGAAAATGAGTATTGATGGGAAAGCAGTCATCTCCATGAGTTGTTCCAGTGTTAAACTTTCATTACTTAAAAAGAAAAATGTCTCTACTTGACTTCAAATTATTGCTTTGGATCAAGCAAATGCTAAAATCAGTTTCAGAAAAGCACCTTGCCCAGTGCTTGACTTCTGCTTTCCTATGGGATCTGTGGTTAGCACTTTTGACTCACTCAGTGGAAAAATGGGCAATAGAATGATTTGAATTTGAAGGAAAAACATCACAGATACTGCCTCTGTGGTTTTCCTTCACTTGTAGAGGTTTAGACGATCTCTCCTACCACTCAGGAGGTCCAGGGGACCGTAACACAAGCTTCCGCATCCCATGGAGATACTTCACTGTGCTGCCTATGGTCCTAATATCACTATGTACCTAGAAGAGCTCTCTTCCCAGCAGGGCTCTCCATCTCCAGCCTTCTACCAGTTCTATATTTCCCTTGAGACTGCAAGCAGTGTTTTGCAACAGCCGCATCAGCACCAAATTCAGCCTATGTCCTGCAGAGTCCCTTTGACCCATTGCTGTGTGATTCAGCAAGTATTGAGTCTCCCAGGAGTTGTAAGACTCAGTAAAACACTCCCCATCTGCAAATCCCAATCCCCTTAAATTAGGGTGTCTCCCTTCAAAGTCCCTGGCCAGGTTTTGCTTCTTTAGTTCCTTTTTTCCGTGCTTTGGAAAGGAAAGAACTTTGTCAGCACGCTGGTGTGCTCTGCCCGTGGTCAAGCAATGTAACAACCCCAAACTTAAAACACAGGACAATCCAACTCCAGTCAAGTCCATGACCCATGGGCTCAAAAAGTGAGAGGAAATTACAGGTGCTACCTTTGCAGTTAATCCATCATAATGGATAACTTTTCTCCCTCCTTCTGTCTGTCCTTTGCATGCAGAATTTTTTTTTCTGAAAGATTCAATTGAAATGTTGCCTGTCTCTTCCAGAAGGGAAGCTGCTGAAAAAGAGACGCTTTGTGTAAGGCAGCATGAAATGCAGTAGGTACACTAGGCTGTCTTGTCCTTTCTCTGTGATAAGCACTACACTGAAGTCTGCTGTCATTTGTGTGTACGTGTGAATATCTTTCTGTAATGGAATAAGAGTGTTTGCAGAAATGGGTACTGAAGTGCCCAGCCAGTGCACTTACTGCAGGAGAGTGACAGGATAAGAGAAGTGGCAGAAACAAAGATAGGAAAAGAGATTTTTGCACTAACAAGTGTGAACCGATAAGTTTGACCTGTATGGGAAATGTAGAGAATCCTTAGTGCACTTGTCAGGCCAAAATTAGCAGGGCAAATTTGTTTTCAGCAATGCTGATCTCTGAGAGTACTTTACTTCTCATTTGTGGAAGAAAACTGCTGGCTCACTGCACTCCACTTAAGAAATTCTTAGCAAGCTAATTCAGTTAGGCATAAATAACTTTCCTGGGGTTGAAGCCTGGGGTAGGAATCAGGAGGATCTATAGAGTTGGATGGGGAGGTGTTGTGTGGAGATTTTATTGGCCACATGGATAAGTTATGTGTGTCATCGAAACTGAGTGCCTAATCACCTCCGACATGTCATCACAACTGCAACATGCTCAGCAAGGCAAAAGGGAGGGAAGAAAATACATATTTCTTTCTCAAGTATGCACAGCTAGGAAAGAGTCATCTCATTTTTCATCTTCCTCCAGGGTAGGTGTTCGGGCTGCGTCTCTGCCAGGGAATGGGGGCTGTGTGCTTCACACAGAAGTGTGGTGTTTTAAAGAAGAGAATTTGAAGTGCTGTTTAGCAAGTAAGCCCTTCTGATAAGAGTACAGAGAAGTAGTCTGTACCTGATTAATTTAGGAAAATTTGGAAAAATCAGAAGCTAAGGAGGAAAAGTCTATAGTAAACAAGAGATTACCAAGTTTCTAGTTTAGTCTGTTTATTTAGCTAATTCTTCCTTGGGGGAACAAGGGAAGAAAAGATGAGTTATGCTGGCATAGAATGATAGTCTGAGTATCAGTATAGAAAGAAAGAGAAATGTCAGTGCTTATGAGTCAAAAGTGGCTGTCGTAGCATCACTGGGATGTCTTCTCCAACTCCTGTGTCAGAAAAGGTTCCCCAGTTGTAAATTGGTGGAGGGTAATGAAAAGGCAAATGAAACTGGTCTTTGAGTGGATGAAAAAACGGCAACTCGGAAAGATTACCCCCACAGAGGAGGGGGACATAACAGAAATGAAGGATTAGAGGTGGTGTCTGCAAAGACACCACAGGGAAATGAGCCTTTTGGCTGCTGAGAATCCAGCAAAGAAGGAGGCCAGGAGCAGGAAGGGAGTAAATCAGATGCCCTGTCTTGAATCAGTGCAGGAGGGAGTGGAGGGAGCAGACTGGTCAGGGGTGAACATGAGGCTCAGCAGAGCAGTGATTGCATTAGGCACATGCAAAGGAGCAAAGAGGAGGCAGCTCATATTAGGTTATCACAATTAGATTCTGCTGGGGGTAAGGAAATGTTAATTCAAGGGATTGGTTGTTAAATTAGGATTTCCTTGCATAATTTTATCAGATCTCACATCATCAAGTCAAACCTTGTTCCATTCAAGTGGATCTTAAGAAATTGTCGAAACAGGAATTTTACCTAACGTGGAAATAGGAGCAAACAGAGTGGTCCAAGGATGGAAAGGAACTTTTTGGGCTAAGCTATGATCTTTCTTGTGTCTCAAAGGCTTCTCAGGAGAAGTGTTTTCCCTCCAAAAATTTTTCCCAGACAGGTTTTTGCCTCGTTTTTGGCTGTTTGAATTTGTATTCCTTGTGCCTTCCTAGTATTCTTATTTCTTTTCCCTGATCTCAAGCTCTCACTTCTGAGAACAGAAGGTGATACAAAGATAGCTGCAGCAAGAGGCAGTGTGTCATTAGGGCCTTGGAAGGAGGCTGGCCCTGTGGGAGATCTCTTCCACGTCACCATTTTCCCCCATCTGTGGAACTAGCAGGCTATGACTACAGGACTTTGCTGAATAGGGTCTTGGAAAAATCTAGCTGTAAACTCACAAAGTCTGGCTTTGTGTCCAGAAATGGTGTTTCCACACAGTAGATCTGATTTCCATAGCTTTACACTCTTCAAAATACCAGCCAAGGCAAGTCCATGTAACCATGTTAAATTCCTTTCTTTTCTCTTTCTTAAGTCAACCAGTTTGTGTAAACCTCTGAAGAGACAAACTGACACCACTTTGACCATAGAGTCAATGTTGATTGTTATTAATTGCTTTAAACTTTTTTTTTTTTTTTTTTTTTTAATAAGGCCAGGTCTGTGCTGCAGATTTCTATCAGCACAGCTGTTCTGGTCAGACTGACACCTCTCAGTGAGCAAACACTACACATGTAGATGCAATTATACCTCAAAATGGTGCTTGTTTTGCTTGCGGGGATGATTTTACTGTACCGCTACAAAGAGCAGATTTGCCAGTATAAGTTTACACCGCCCCAGGAATGCTTTGTCTGTTTACTGTGCTGGTATTCCTTTATCAGTAAGGCATTTGCAGTGTAGACATGGTCTTATTTGGAGGGCTGGTTTTAATCCTGACACATGCTAAAGTGATTACACTGCTGATTGAGGACTCAATAGAAGGACTCCAACTGATTTGCTCTGGATCAGGGCCTGAAAGGAGAGGAATTATCTTGTGGTTTGAATACAGGGGTAGGAGCTCTTCCTGCACACCCTGGGTTTGATATTGACTTCATTTGTCTCTGCCTCTAAAATTGGGGGTGTTACGGAATTTGTCTTACAGGAGTTTTGTGAGATGTAGTTGTTTCATGTTCCTTTTCCAGGACACAAGTAAAATTTATATCCCCAAATGGATAGCCACTATATTTAAAATAAAAATAAAAAAAAAAAAAAGAGAAATATAACAGCCTAGCTATTTCTGCAGCTGTTCCAATGGCACCAAGTGCTATTGCAGCAAAGGCCCTGGTTCTGGGCCAACCTGTGTGACTGCTTTGAAGAGGCTCCCCTGCCTTTATGAGGTGTGTATCACAGTTTGGGATGCATTGCGTCACCACATTTCCCATGGGTGTTTCCTGGTAGCCCAAATGCTCTTTCCCTTCTGTGTTTACAGTATCCATGGTTTAGGATTCTCTTTAAGGGCCTTAGAGCTCTTGGATGGCCAAGTCAAACAACAAGCAGCTGCAGCATGGGGACATGTGTGCCAGGGTAGGGCTTTGTGGTCCTGAAATGGGTGCTTCTCCTTCTACAGGAGATTAAAAGCCAATAGCTGAGAGGGAGCAGATGCAGAAGGGCACTTTCCCCAGGGACTGTAACACCAATGTGCTTTCACTGCTCTTTCATGCCAGACCTAGAAGCAAGATTAGAAAGGACACATCTGTTGGAAAGTCCAGGTCAATGGATGCCATGTCCTGTGGTAGTCTGGCATGGTTAGGGGAGACACATCCCACCTTCAATTTGTCAGCTTCATTTCTTCATCAGTCTTTTGCAGAGGCAGTGCCAATGTGTTGAAGCTGAAGGGGTTTTTCCATTCTCTTCGTATCATCACACACTGGGCTGTAGACTAAGCGGGTTCCAGTTGGGACATACAATCCCTGAACATGTGAGATCACACCAAGGAACAAATCCCTACAGGAAGCAAAATTAGCAGGAAATAGCTATTACTCACCAAGTTCCTTTCTACAAATAGTGCATCCTTTAAAAAAGCCACATCAGGGAAATGGAAAACTAGTGTTTGGAGCAGAAATCTTCATCTCTAGGAAAGAACAAGTTTCATTTTTTTATGGTTTAGTACAGAATTTTTGGACTGCTCTTCACTCTAATCTGCAGCTTGCTTAGTCTGTGGCTGTTTTTACATATATTCTCTCAACTGTCATCTATTGGCACCAGAGACAATGTCAAGGGAACAGATTTCTATGACAAATTAGTGCATAGAAGAAAAAGTTAGTGTGTGGTTGTGTCTTGTGCCAGAATGATTAATTCCAGAAAGACCCCTTAAATTCCAATGAGTGTTTCAGAAATCAGAGTATTTTGATACTGGCCAGCTTGATTTAAGGCTACTAAAATTATTCAATTATGCTTCTACCTCATCTGAAGTACTTCTTGGCACTATTGTAGGCTGCAGGGGGGAAAAAAGGTCTATGTAAAAATTATTCTTCTTGCACACTGCTAGAAGAAAAGCAAGGCTGTGTTTGGTTTAACTTTGTCAGGGCCTGGTAGAACTGAACACAGTTAAAGTAAGCAAAAATGAGACTGTCGTGTGCAGCGAAAAAATGATAGGTCTCCCTGGTTGTAACCCACAATACGATGAATGAAAATCAAGAGCACTGTAGAACATTCTTTTCAAACTAAGTCTTTCTGAAAGTTAACAGCACGAAACCATTGCATGCACTTGCGTATTCTACAGAAGAATTTCTGCACTTTGTTCAGGCTTATTAACAACACTTTGGTTTGCTTGATAACCAGTTGCAAAACTGAGACATGGGGTAAGTTAGGGCTGGTCAAGAAAGCAGTCAGAATCACAATTGAAAAACAATATCTAGGCTACAAAATGACACTTCTGAACCTAGTCCTGCAATTAATCTTGGAAAGATTGTCTTGCACAACCCCCATTTAATTTGTCAGTATTTTCTTGTTGCTGTTACTCTGAAACCCCAGTTTTCAGGTGACAGTAGCTTGTGAAGAAATACAGGGAAAAGAAATAAGTGAAAAATATCACTAGAAATGTGTTAACTCATTTTTTACTGCACAGAAATTCAGGAAACTTAGTCTTTGTTTCATGAGTATTACTCCCACCATCAGTAGTGCCAATGGACGTGTTGGACACAGGTTTCTATCCATGGTGTGACTTTCTTTTGTGAAGTTCAACTGGTCATGGGACTATATTGTCAAGGAAGCAGGCTTACTTTAAGTCAGTGGCTGTTTTAACTTGAATTAGTTTGCAAAATCTGTGGTGTAGTCAGAAACTCTTGACACCAGCATAGTTCTTTAGGAAGGACTGGCTACTTAAGGAACTACTTTTAGGTAACCTTGCTTCTGCTGGGTGATGGCCTGCTTTGAAAGGCAGCCTGCCAGGTTGTTGTTTGAACCAGGACTCGGAAAGGAATATAGGGATCCTAAAGTAATTTAAATTTTCACAGAGGAAGAGAAGTTTAAGTGTTTTTGTAAATATAGTCTATAATTTGAGTTTTCGTCTATAGTATTTGCAAGACAAACATTTTGTGAGCAGGGGTGGTGCAGAAGTAGTTCGCTGTAGTTCTACAATCTATGTTTGCTTTACACAGCTCTGGATTAGAAGCTTTGGGTTCTTCTAGGAGCAAAAAACAAATCTAAAAAAAATAGTTAAATATAGTGAGAAATATGAAGGGTTGTGATGGGGGAAAGAGAGGGCATGGCAGGCGGAAAGAACCCCCAGGGAATGTTAAGTGCACATGTAAGAATAGGACATATGATCCTTCTTTATTATTGTCCATTTAAAATTACAATGTGTTCCACTTAAACTAGACATGCTAATAAAATAAGAAGAGTCATTTATAGTGGACAAATTCCAAAGACCAAAGCTGTGTCCTCATTTAAATTCTGCTCTTTTGTTAGGGCACCCTACTGACATAATTCTCTATTGTTTCTGCCATTATCGCTTGCTTAATGCAGGACATAGTGTCGGGAAATTCCTGTCTGGCACTTACAAGGTGTTTCTAAAAGGGGGAACAAAAGAGTCAAGAGCACACAGGGAGCAGGAAGAAGCTGCGAGGGGAAGTGGCAGCAGAGGGAGGAATTCGAGATAGTAGCAGGGGCTGGGCGAGTCAGGCAGACCAAGGGAAGAGGAGCAAGAACTGGGGGCAGGCAAAACCTCTCTGCACTCCCTCTACAGTCCCAGCTATTACCTGCAAATCTCATAGGAGACTTGGGAAGTAGCTGAAGGATGGTGAAAATGCAACATTTCTGAGTATAGAGTGGAGAGCCCCTCGGCTGGGAGGATGTGGGACAGAGCAGGAGGATCTGCTGGGGAAGAGAGGCTGTGTCACTGGGAAACTGGGGTGGGAAAGCTGCCTCCAGGAGAGTTTGATGGAGGTCTGATGCCGAGGATTTGTGGTGGTCAGTGAATGGGGAAAGAGTTGGTGTCAAGGCCATCCACTTCTCCTGATACTCTGGAAATGAGGAGCAAGACATCCTAGCCTGCACTAGCCTGGACATAAGAAGATTACTCTGCACTGTCATTTGTTAATAACAATGTTGTTTTCTGTCATATAATTAGAAAATACATCTTGCTTTGCCTCCAAGCTCTGTCACCTTATTGCATTTGCACATTTTTCATAATATTTCAAGCGAACTGACCAGATAACATTAATGAATATATTAGATAGGCAGGCACTTTTAAGGAAAAATAATAAACATACTTGTATATTAAAAAGTTAATTCAGTCTGGAGCCAAACAGGTAATTTTCCCTTCAGCATTTTTTCACTCAGCTAAGACAGGTTGGACTAGGAGTGCAGTCACCCTGTCTACGCTCTTGGCTTGGCTTGCATACCAGGGGCGAATTTTCTTCAGAGACAGACAGCAAGATGATCTGATTGGCCTCGGTCCAGGGCATGCTCACAAAGGGCCCTTTGATGGAGGGCTCCTTGGTGAGCCCTGTACCAAAAGCTGCCTGCCACCCTCCTTTCAAAGATACCCATTTACAGTAATTCGGGGAGGGGGAGAAGGGAAATAAATAAAGAGAAGTGAAATAGGGGGGTTGCCACAGGAATAATTACGTTACTGGGCTTGGAGGGGGTAGGGAAGAGGAGGGGGGAGTTATTAAGTAAACTGCTGGATGTTGAAGTAGCTGTTTGGCAACAATGCAAGAACATAAGGCATTTGCAATTAAGCTCATTAAAGCTTCATCATTTTGCTTATCAATCTTTTCTGAAACGGGTGGGGTGAAGCACCATATATTAAAACATGGCTGCTTTTATAGATAAGGAGTGATCACTGCCTGTTTGACTCTCTCAGCTGCCCTGTAGTACCTATCCTGTGATGGCATACATGATTAGCTGATTTAACTCCCTCTTGTACACAGGCAGGTCATTTATGGAAGTTTGTTCTTGTGTCCCTTCACTCCACTGCTGCAACATCCAGTCCAGGCAACTGCTCCTCCTTGCCTTTTTCTCAGTCAATATCCAGATGTGGTCTCCTGCCTATCTGTCAATTTTGATCCTATTTGTTCTCAAAACAGTGGCTTTTGGAAGAGTATTTACTGAAGCCTCCACAGCTTGGAATAAGGGGAAGGTGAACTGGATTATCAGAGCCGTTGCTTCCTCAGTCAGTGGGGGATGTCCTCTGACTGGAGCCCATACTATTCCATGCTAATCAAAGGCTTTGAGTTTCAATGGAAATAACAGCAACTTGAAGATACATTAGATAGAACTGATCTGGGCCATTCCAGATCTCTTGGAGACCTCAGCCTGCCTGAACTGACTTTTTACAGGGCCTCTTCTGGCTGAGGGACAGTGGAGTGTGCGAGTTGAGTGGTAAAGCCATCAGAGCAACAGTTTTGGTGTGAAAGCCTTACAGTAAGAACAGCAGCAACACTGCTTTTTGCTTTGAAGCTGCTTCCCAGGGTACAAGGTGTGAGATCTGGGAAGAAATCAGGTCTGTCTTCTTCTGGTAATGTAAAAGTCAGTATGTGCCACTACAGATTATTGCAGGTTGTAGGTGTGTAAGGACAGCATTTCAGATATAGATACCTCTGATCATCCAAGCACTGCAGGCTGAGCCCTGCACTGTCCCTTTGTGGGAGGTGAGCTTTACTTTCTTTTTCCAGATGGAAATAAGTTCTGGCACAGAGGAAACCCCGAGAGGCATACTGGGTGTCTGAGGCAGGTCTGAACTCAGAAGTCCTGGTTCTCAAAAGTCCAGTCTCTCCAGTATGTCCTTGACTATGCAGCCCTGAGATTTCCTCTGTGTTTAGGTTGACAGCAACTATACTGAGCTTTGGAATTTTCTTGCAAAAATGATCGATTTTTTCTTGCTTCATTTGTTTCTGGTAGCAACTCTCTTCCATTTGTGATACTTAGTGATGGAGATGTGGCATCTTGTTTAGAAGTGGCTCTTTCTGTAATAGGTTTCTTTAATTACTTTTTCCATTCTCTCCACGATATATGGTCTGTATAGTGTTAAAACTCACTTTAACTTTGAAGGAAGGGAAAGGAAGCAAAAAAAAAGAGAAGCTGGGGGAAATACTGATATGAAGAAGGGTATGGAAGGAGTAGCACCACTCATACAAACATGTAGGTCATATTGCCATGTGGGAATGGAAGCCAGCTTGAACTTTAATTCTTAGTTTGATCAAGGTAGTGTAAAACCAAACCTCAGAGGATTTCCAATGGAGAAACTGGATTTATATTTTACATATGAGCTGTAGTTGAAGCCAAATGTTCATTCCACTCAAATTGTGTAGGTGGATTACTTTACTTCCAGCCTTGAAGTATCATGTTTTTAGCTGCTAATAAACTTTATAAAATCCATTTCTTATTTCCCCTGGTGTACTGTGTTCATGAGCCTTGATGTGCCATAAGAGCAATGCTTTCCAGAAAATTCATTTATCAAGAAACAGACAAATGATGTGTATGAATAAGTCAAGAAGAAAAGGAATATATGTACCACTCTTTCAGTGCATTGCTCTTACCAGAATCGCCAGCTTCCTTTTTTCTTCTGATTTACAACTGGACCAAAGAGTTGAGAAAACTTAATAAATTGTCACATCATCAGCCTAGCAGAGAACTAAGATATGTACAGGTTGTTTTTTCTCATTTTTTAAATTGTTCCTTTCCCAATTAAAAATATCTTTCCATACCAACAAGCTTCCAGCTTTGGCTTAGCTCCCAGAACCAGACCTGCCATTTCACACAATGTGTGATCAGTCTAAGGGTTCGTTGCCACTGGAATTCACTGAAGCTAAGAATTTACAAAACTGAATGAGGGATTAGACATTTATGTAGATAACAAAAATATCTAGCATTATTGTAGCTAATACAAACAAAGAGAGCACTGAGAAGGAGATAAGACCTCACTTTTGAAAAGTGTTAGATAATGTGTAATATTTTGAATAGGAGTGAGACTTCCTGGGGAACTTCCTTCCAGGAGGAGGTAGACTGTCACATGGTATCCTTGAACTTTACTTTGACATGTTCAGTCTTGGATGCTGAGTTAGAAGAGCTGTAAGTGGTTATACACAGCAATAGCTGTCTTTCTACTCAGTGCACGTTTTCTGATGTCCCACAGTTAGCTAGATGAGATAATTGAAAGAGAGCCCTTTAGCCCACAGTTTTAAATTCAGTCATTGGCCAACAAGAGGTGCCAGGAGAACTAAGACATCAGTGAGGGTGAGCAATGTAGTGATTTAAATATTGTCTTCAAGACTTGGAGGAGTTGAATGGAAGCTTCACTGCAGGCAACATCACTTCTTTCAGCCCCTTCATATCCCCCATATGCAATGAAATGTCACCCCTTTCTTCAAAATGTGGCTGTGGCACATTGCTGGAGCACCATGAATTCATCACTTCACTTAATGGATTTATTGGGGAGAGTTGGGAGAGGAAATAATCTTTAAAAAGATTTAGGGTAAACAAAAGAGTTAAAAAGAGTGAGAAACAAACTGCTTTATGGTTACAAGGAGTGGGAACCAGACAAGGAAGGAAAGCAGAGGGGGTAAGAGGCCTCAGGTACAGAGGAAGAAGTAAGACCTTAGGTAGAAACAGAAGGGAAAGGCAGGGTTGAACATATAAACAAAGGGTTTAAGAGAAAAAGCAATATGACTTTTTCAAGCTTTTAGTGCACATCTGACCCAAATCATCTGGCCTTTCAGAGTCAGCCCATCACCTCCCTTGTTTAGACTTTATTTTTCCTTGGAGATCTGTAATCCTTGCTCTAAAGAGCTCCTGACTTGGTGGACATGTGTTGTGTTAGTAAATGCTGCTATTGAAGTCAGCAAACTTGTTAAAACTTGTGCTTTTGCTGCAGCAATGGAGTTTGTGGTGAGCGGGGAGTGCAAGCCCGGTCATTCCTCCTGGTGTGTGTGCAGCCCGGAAGGGGTTCAGGGAGAGGGGGGAGGGCCAGGCAGCTTGACAGCAGTTTTCCCACCTCTCTGTTGGCCATAGCAGAGGGTTTCTCATGGAATCTCTTTGTAGGGGGAGTAGGGGCTATCAAGAGCACAGAGTTTTTCTTTCCTGCAAACAAAAATTGCCACTGAAAACTCTTTCCAGAACTTAATGCAACCTGAGGCAATATTTCGTCTGCAGAAGCCACAAACAAATCCATGCACGTGGATTTAAGAAAGGACTCCAGACTCATCTGAGCAGATCACAGGGAACTGTAGGGTTGCAGGGAGTGCTAAAGCCACTGTTGATGGCATTGGGCTCTGTTGGCTTTGGTCAATCATTGAGGGCCAGTCCTTTGACTTCTTCAGGACGGCCTGTTTCTGTCCACTTCAGTAGAAAAAGTGAAGGAAGGGGTAAAATAGAAGTTGACCATGTTGCATTTAGAGTTTATCAGTTCTCTTATGCAAATGTTTTCACTGGGAAAATTAAGTTTCTTTTAAAGATTAAATCCACTCACAAGTAACAAGTGCACATAAAGTGACAGACCCTACCAATGTATTTGCAGAAGACAAGCATTTACCAATCTTTTGCTGGTACAGGGGTTTTGTTTCACACTGAATTTTTTTTTTTAAAGTTTGTTGGCTTTTAAAAGACATTTCTCTTTTCAGTTTCCCTTTTTCCCACTTTCCACTGTATCCCTGATAGATATTATGTATTCCTTAGAAAAAGATTTCATTTGGGAAGGGTAAAACCATAGTCCAGTTTTTGCACATCGTTTTCATTAGGTTTGTGTAGCTGTTATGTGGACCAGAAAAAGTCAAGGTGCCATCACACTGTGTTCTGATTAGTGTGTGCATGAGGGAGAGAAAGAGAAAATGGAACCTGTTCTTCAATACTAAAATCCAGCATTGTTGGAGAATCTAACCCTGAGATTTTAAATTGAGCTTTTGCATCTATTTCTTTCTCCCTGAAGAATCTGTTGGCCTGAAGTTGTGTAACTCTCTAATGGAGTCATTGTGGGGGTCTTTGCTATCCTGGAAAATAAAAGACTAGAAAATTGCAGCGCAAAGCTCATGTTTGCGAAAGTGATCAACCTTAAATGGTGTGCGGGTTATCTCAGAGTATAATCAGCATAGCTGATTTGAATAGAGCTGTCTTCAAAATAGAGATCTGCTGGTAAGATTTGTTTTCATTTAGGTCTTACTTTCAGCAATAGGATTAGCCTAAGGTCTATATATCTACAGGCTCTTGTATAAACAAGCAGCTTAAACAAAACTACCATTATTATACTGATTTAAGGAGAGAGAAAAGCCTTGTTTGGTTTATTGAGTTAAGATCATATGTGTGACAAATAAAGCCTTCCTTTAAATGTAAGTTTTGTCCCATTCAATATAGTAAGTTTCTTGAGAAAAAAAAAAAATACAAAGGCAAACATTATTCTTAATGCCAATTCAATTTGTCACCTCCAAGTTGTAATCCCATAGGCTGGTGAAATACGTGCTATTTCATCCAGTTGAACAACAAGGCAGCTGATATCACCATATTTATCACCATCAGGGTGATATAATCAATTTACTTCTTGCTATAAGAACTGCCCTTACACTTCCTTTTTCTACCTTTTACTCAATGGCCTTATTAAACTCTTTTCAATGCTGATTTATTGCAGCCATGGATAATGTTGTGTTCTGTGGTGCTTCCCCCACAAGGAACTTCAATTGCTGTTGTCATTCCTTTGTCTTTTTTGTTTTATTCGGCACATCAGGTTTTATTTACTATCTTAAAGTGTCTCATAAATAAAATAAGACGTGAAAGTTCTGAGCTCAGTTAGCAGCTTGAGATCTAACGAGGGGTGGCTGATCATTTATGGTGTGGATGCCATGGGTCTTATTTCATACAACAGCAAGCAAGGCACACATGTTTCTGAGTCCCCATCACAGGAGGTGCTGTGAGCTTTAAATTGGTTTGTGACCAAAGAAGGACTGAAAAGCGAGGTGGAAAAGTGCTGCTGAACAAAACTGATCTGAAAATGTTTGGGGTTTCCTTTAATGTCTGTGCAGGTTAGATGCTAAATTTCAAACAGGAAAAAGGTTGGGGAGCTGTTTCAAATTGCCACCAAACCAGTCAGGTTAAACTATTGTTAAATGAATGTGAATGAACTAGTCTCCTTTTTAGTCCAGTCATGCCAGGTCAGGTCTTAAGGCCCACAGAGCTGCATCTTTACAGAATTCCAAGAAGTAGCTGAAGTTTAGTGGTGGACATGTGAATTTCCAAGTGCACAAGTTGGCATCGCAGTTCAGGAGGACCTCTGGATAAAAGCAAGCATACCAGCAATGATCATCTTGTCTGCTCTCATAAGTGCCTTTTAAAGTATTTGGAATTTTTATGGATGATCCCTAAAACATTATGCTAGCAAGATAGCAATGTATTTAAACTGTCAGCAACTGACCCTGGACCATTGGTTAGAAATATTGCAGTTGTTCGTTGCGGTCTATTTGCTGCTGATGGTTGCAGCTGAAGAGCTGAGTGGACTTGCTGGTGTCACCTCACTGAAAGTAAGTTTCACCTTCACCACAGAACTCGACTGCAAGCTGTGAATATTATTTAAATGGAAATTATTTCCTTATAAGAAGTCTCATAGAAGCGTTGGGTTTTTTTCCAGGCTGACTTTTTAATATTTGTTTTGTATTGTTCTCGCTTTTATCCTTAATTTGGGGCTAAATTAGATCTGTCAGTGTCCCTTTAAATTTATTCCTCACTGGCTAATTTATTTTAGCTAACTTGTTTCAGGACAAGTGTAGAATACTTACTGCACAAAAGAGAAAATTCAGATCAATCTCAGTCTGCTGAGAAAATTAATCAATTTGCAAGTTGCATCTAGCTTAATTCTGTCATGTAAAGCAGGCGTTGAATTTCCTTTCCCATGTTACACAGACACGGGAAGGTAACGCAGTCTCCATTGGCAGAGGACTAATTCACTTGCCCTGTGCTCTGTGTTGAGGCCATTAAAGGACTGCACTTAGGAAGCAGCTGCTTTATGTGTGTGTGCCAGTATCTCATTTTCCACATATGTAACACATCAAAACATTTAGATAGGGTTGATCCAGTCTATCATGACGGAGAGATTTTGAAGCGAAGTGAGTAAATAAGAGCCTCGCTTGGCGGGAGGACGCCTTTGCCCTGATCCTGAGGAGCTATTGGTGGGCACCACCCCAATTAAAGCAGACTGGGCCATACCAGCTTTGCACAGATTCTTTTCCAGAGCCAATTAGCTGCAGAACATTTGGTAGAAAGGAGAAAATCACTGAAAAGTCAGCCCTGTACAATGTTATCATTTATGTTCAGTGCTAGTCTAGTGCTCAAGAGTGTTTCTTTTTGTTATACCTCTGCAGACCTGCTGGAAAGAAAAATATTTCCTGCTTCTTGTTTGGCCTATATATTCTAGAGCCACATTGTTCAGTGTTATCACCTTAAGAAGCAGTTAAGATTAAAGTGAGATAGCACACATCTGAGTTCAGAAAAGCAGCCAGAGAAGCTGTACAACTTTTATGGTCTTCATCCAAAGTGCATTTAAGTGTGGGACTGTTTTTCAGAAAATTGAATTAAAATGTAGTTTTTCAGCTGCTCTGTATTTCCATTTATACTCTTCATCCTCTAAATCTGTGCCATGATATGGCTGTCTACTGTTGGCCGGGGTTCCTGGGCCAGCTCTCAAGAATATGGAAATCAGAGAACTAAAAAGAGGAAGAGGATGCTTTGGCAAGCTTATGTTTATTGGTTACGGATAGTTGGCTATCACTGTGGTACCCCTTGGGATTATCACCCGCCAAAATCCCGAACTCCATTTCAGAGGGGATTATTTCAAGGAGCAGAAGCAATTGCAGAGTAGTATAGCAGGCAGTGCTGTGAAGAATGATGCAATTTTTTGGAAGTTCTGCCTTGCTGTGGCTGTATGCCTGGGAATTACTGTACTTATTCATGTACAAGTGAAGAAACCTAGGTATTTAGAAAAAAATGCTGTTATTTGATTACTAATATGGACAATTGTTACTATGCTTAAGAATAAAACCATCAAATTAGTTTGTGAAGAGGGGAGAGGGATTTACATGCAGTGCACTGAACAGGGAAAGAACAGACAAGGAAAAAAGTCAAATTTTTAGCCTACACTTGATTGGTGTTTGTTTAAAATAATTGTAATTTTTTTTTCCCGTGATTGCTGAAGGTTACCAGTTTTTTAAAAAATTTTAAATAGGTAGTATAATTGCACAGTAGACCCAAATTGGGAAGCTATTTCATGATCTGTGGGTGTCACTCTACAAAGTTCCTGGTGGACAGGCAGCCAGAGAGACACTGTAGCTTGAATAAGAGGACAAGCACAACTGAGCTGTGCCAGCTGTGTGCAGAGCTGGCTGCAGTGAGGCCAGGGGGGCCTCAGTGAAGAAGCTGAGCAGTGAAGAAAAAAGCAAGTAGGCTGGATAATGCTGTGAAGCTGATAATTAATATTTCTGAAGATGTTAGGAAATGAGAGGTTGGGAATCCTTTGGTGTCTCTGTAGTTGTCTTCTTCTGTATTGGTCAGATGCAGAATATGGGCAAGAACTTAATGAAATTCTGCATTGCTGTGCTCATAAACAGCTATTTCTCCTTCTACAATCCCTCTTCGTATGAGTTTCTTAAGATTGGCTAATGAGATTCACTTTTATCTCAGGATCTTTAACGACTCCCAAAAGACCAGGAGCTTAGTTTTAAATCTCATCAGCAAAGCAGGGCAGCTTCCAGCAGCAGAGTGCTTCCTGACAGCATCGTGGAGCTTGCTGCAAAACTGGCTCAGAAAGAAAAAGGATGCCAGCACTAGATCCAACACTGTTGCTTTTGGCAGGTCCTGGATGTTCAGTCTCTGCCTTCCGCACACGGAGCTTCCAGCATTGCGTTGCTGTGTGCTGTGTGCTGCCACCCAGCCTGAGTCCTACTGCCAGGTCAGGAATTGGCATGCATGCTAAGGTTTGAACTCCACTGTCACGTTTGCACATGCAAAACAAAGGTGAAGGAGGTTAGATACCATATTTGAAATAGCTGCTTGTAAAATACAGATATGTTATTGCCTCCGCTCGTTACAAAAACTGCATCAACATGTCATAGTGGTTGACTGAGTCTTCAGAAAGTTAGTGAATAAAAACAGTCACATGGCACAAGAAACCTCAAGGATGACCCAGGACCCAGAAACAGTGCAGGTTTTTTTACTCAAACACAGAGTAACTCCATTTTGCTAACAAGGTGCCAGAAAATGGCATATGGTCACCTCTGATGGTACATTGCCAGAAGAACTGTAAGGCTCCAGGTGCATCCCTGGTGGGTTTGAATTACTTTCAGTGAATTCTGAATCCTAAATTTTCAGATATGAATAGTGCTTTTGATGACACAATTTTGGGTACTGAAATTGACCCTGTTAAAGAGAAGCTATGTTTTAAAAGGACAGATATCTGATAATGAAAATTAAGCCCTTTTTACAGGACTGAGCCCTCAGAAACTCTGGTTCTCCACCTCACTTACTATTCTTGAAAATATGTCCTAATTCCCAAGCAGCTCTGTTATTTGATGCATATATGCTTTACATATGACTCTATAGAAAGGGATATTTTAAAACAAAGTAATTTGGCATATTTAAAAAGGAAAAGGAATGGAAGGGAGAAGGGGAGAGCAGTACTCAGAAGCAATCAAATAACCTCAAATTTGAGGTCATGTTCTAAATGAAAGGTATAACTTTTTTTCCCAAAAAGCTCATGAGTCCTTTTGGGGCAGGAGGACTTAAACAGGATTTGGAAACTTCAATAGAAATTGCTTCCTCAATCCTTAGAAACATTGAAGTTCCTGAAAGCCCTGCTTTTGAGTTTAAAAGTTGAGACTTAGTGCATTTGTCCATAGAGGAGAAGAACTGAGAGCTGTGAAATGAACTTCATCCCTTCCTCTCTGCTGGTAAGAAGCAGTATCAAAATGACCATTGAAAATCTAATTTTTTTGAAAAAACTGTGGCAACCAACCATTCAGGGTGAGGTTGTCTATCTTCAGGGTGAGAGTATGTTCAGAATATATCCATTCCAGCACTCACATGCCCTTTTGTATGGGTTGGGATCCAAACGTGACCCCTTTCCTTAACAAGTTGAATAACCAGGATTTTCCTTCTATTAGAAATGATGGATAAACCAAGTATCCCAGGGTGAGCTAATGCTTAGTGGGTTTTCCCTTGTGGATTCCCAAGAATCTTCTCATCCAAATGAAAAAAAAAAAATATTTCCCTTGCTTCCAGTGAGATTCTTAAGATTCCCTAAAACCCAAAAGGAGCAAAATGAGTATCCATTATTGAAAGCCAGTTGGCTTTCTGTTCGCTTCTCAGGGTTGCTTCTTGAAGCCCTTTCCTGGTTGTGGAGGGTGAAAGACACCTTAGACCATGGTCACACCTTCTTTTCCACTCAAAAGTGTCTGTGCCCTCCTCCATCTGCTTGCTACCTCCTCCTCAGATGGAACAGTTTGTTCTGACCTCCTTCACTTCACTCATGAGATCATTTCTGCCTAGGCCCAGGACAGATTTTGTTCATCTTTCCCATGCTAACAGCATGGTTTAGTTCTGCCTTGTTACCCAAGCCTTCCTTCCCTCCCTAAAAGTCAAAGGCTGCCACAACTCAGTCTCAGGCATTGGTCTCTGCCCCAGGTTGTGCCCACCTCCACTGGTGAGGAGCATCAAGTGCCAGCCTGGCGGGTGCCCAAGCCCCTCCTCGCTTCCCAGCAATGCAGTGACCCTTGTTAGGAAAGCTGAATGCTCCCAGAAAGTACCACTGGGGCAACTAATCATTTATAAGAGCCTATGATCTGTTACATTTGTTTTCAACGTGCAGAAAGGAGGTTCTTTTGTTTCAGGGCTGGCACCAAGCTCTTGCCGCAGTGGGTTCAGCGCGTCTCCGGACACTGCGATCAGGCGCCTCGCAGCTGAGTCTGCAGAATATTTGCTTATTACAGGAGGAACTGAAAGAACCTGGAATTCACTAGTGACCAACCTCTTACTTCTTGAACAACTGTTTCCCCCCTTCCTTTTGTTTCTGTTTTAATCACTGCATTACAAACGCAATTTAAGTCCCCCTTGCAGATACCAGCAGACAACAGTCAACATTCATCCGGTTAAAATGCCGGCACTGCTTGCACTGAGTGGTCAGTGGTTGCTGGGCTCAGTTCCTTTTAAATCAAACTTGAATAATTAAATGGCCACAGCAGTAATGCAAATGCAAATTTTTGCACATCCAATAATCAAAGGGAGGAAAAAGTAGTCTGAAGCTGTTTTGGTTTAATCATATTTGATTTTTATTTTAAATGAAAGCACAAAGGTAATTTTTCTGTTGCTCTATCTGTGACTCCTTAAATCATGGTAAACGTGCATTATGATCTTCTTAAAAGAGTAAGAACATTCCTTGTTAATTAATTTATACAGCTGTCAGTACAGCTTTCTATGTTATTCATACTCTAAGTGTTTGACTGCCATAGATTTTCTAGCAGTTCCTGGCAAAGCTCCAGTGAAAGCCTGGGATTTATTAGGCTGACTTGGTGCAAAGTCTATTGATTGTGGCCTCGAGGGTAATAACTAAATAGAGCTGGAGCAACAAGTCAATAACACCATTGTTGCTACAGACTCCATTCACTTGAGGAGTTAGATTGTTTTACAGTGGCAAAGAGTAATCATGAGCAGATCAGCATGTTCAACAGGCTCTGTACCATGTTAGTGCTGGGGACTGTTTTAAGGCTTTCAGCAGGACTGTGGGAGAAGTGAGGTGTGGTGCAGGGATTAGGAATCCTGTAAACTCCTTCATTAGGACTAAAAGGTTTAGTCTTTATCATCTTGCAGCAAGGAGTCCCCGTGCCTGTGTTGGTCCAAACGGGTGTTAAAATCCCCTGCCCATCAATCCATCATGGCACAGTATAAACCTGATTTAAGTTTTGGTTGGGGATATATGTGCAGTGTGTGCGTGTATGCGTGAATGCAGGTCCATATGCCCTAGCATGAAATAATATTTTAGCTAGTACAAACTTCACCTCTGTGCATTAGTATTTCCTGGCAATGGCTGGAAAAAGGCTCCTATTTTCTTAAATTCAAAATGAGGAAATGCTTTTGTTTATTGCTTCTCTAATCCTCCCATGTGTTTATTTACTCTTAGAATTCTTTACTTTTGCGGAAATATATACAAACCTACTAGGGGAGAGATGTTTATTTCCTGAGAGTTGTATCGTTTATTTGACAGCCTTTGACAAGTCATGTTATATTAAGAGCAGATCATTTTGAAAAGTCAAAATTGTGAAGACGGGAGTTTCAAAAACAGAACTGGAGGATTTTGCACACATCTTGTATCCGTCTCAGGGAGCTGCAGAAATACTGAGTAATTAGAATTAGTTTCTTCCTAACGCCAGTTAGTAGCAGCCTACTCCCTTGGAACATGAAAGATGGTACAGAAAGTAATAATATGAACCACATAATATTAAAAAAAGGCAGATGTAATTATGCTTTGTAAAACGAACCGAGTGGTCAAGCAGCAAGCTTTTCCATATTCAGCAGCTCCACAGACTCTTCCTCCCTTCACCTATTTCTTCTTGGAAGTCAAGTTTTCCTTTTTGTAAGTAATTTTGTAAGCCCACATTTTCAGAGGTTATAGGAAACAGCAAAGCTTTCTTCCTGAGTCTGCAGTCATTTTAAAACACCAACATTTTAGACACCAAAATTTCAATAGAGGGGTTGGTTTTTGAATGTGGTGGTGACCATGACATCTGACGCCAGTTTATTGAAAATTTATCTGCCCTTTTTTTTCACTGCTTCTCTTGCTTCATTATAGATCATACTATTTAAAGCACAAAAAGGGGTGGAACTAGTAAGGAAATCCTGTGGCCAAATATTCAGGAGGGTACTGGGCTTCCCTTGGCTGCAGGCAGTCGATTGAATGTTGCAGTTAGCATGTGCTGGGGCAGATCTCTGAGCAGGAGAGATGCAAACGTGGTGAATGTGTCTGTCTTTTTCTTTCTGTCTGTCTTTCTTTCTTTCTTTCTTTCTTTTTCTTTTTTCTCTTTTCCATAAGGAAGCAGAGAGCTTGGCAAGTTTGTAGTGCTTGCTCAGAAGCTCATTTAAAACTTTGAGAGGAGTGAACTGAATTTAAACAACTCCCAGGAATCTCTTTACCCCCAGGCCTCAGACGCTGCCTCCTATGGAAAGAAATGTATCGAATGGTTCATAATCTGTATTCTGTCAGGATATTTTAATGAGAGGTCAGTAAATACCACCTATTTGGAAGCAAAAAAGCCAAAGCTGGGCCTTTTCTTTATGACTTCCACACAGTCAGGTTTCTAGCAGATGCTTTCACTTTGAATGAAGAAATTTTATCTACTCTTCTCGGGTTCAACTCTGCGATCCAAGCAATTTTTAACATATCAAACCAGCCCTGAAACTTAATTAGCTGTGGCATAGGAAGTAAATATGCAAAAGAGGTTTTGCGGAAGTCTTAACACTTTTTCATTAAAAAACCCAACATTGATTTTCTTGGCTGATTGAAGTGTGATGTGCCACCCCTCTAGTGATTAGGTATGTCATGGAAGCACTGTTTGCACCCCACTTCTTTCAGAAAGAAGAGAAACTTGTAAAAGGAAAAACCCCTTCCCAAAATGTGAGGATTGACATTTCTTTTGAGTAGTACTATTGCAGTATGAACTGTAGATTTACAGGAATTAGAAACCAAACAGTTGAAGTATTCCTCTCCCCCTCCTCCTTCCTCCCCTCCTTTTTTAAAGTGTCTTCATCAATCAAAATCAACACAAATGAATAATGGAGGCAGATAGAATGTGAAGAGACAATAGCTGTGTTGTTCAGAATTGACGGCCATAAATCCATTGTATCCTAAGAGACTGCACGAAGTAAATACCTGCCTTTGCCCACCACCAGTTAGCCCATGGTTCAAAATATCATTTAAGTAAGTTCTGATGTCCCATTGAAACTTCAGCCCATTAATACTCCCTTTATTTTAGAGCACCAGGGCTGCAGTGAGGCAGGGGGACTTGAAGGGTGAAGGTTTGGAGTGACAGGAGAGTTTCCCCTCTCCTCATTCATTTGTTAATTTGGGATGACAGAAACAGAAATGGTGTTCTTATGAGTGGGTCAAAGGGGTTTTTTAGAACCGGCAGAGAACAAGGAAGCTGGTGCAAAGGAAGTTACAGACTGCATTGTTTGAAATCATTAAAATTTGGGCCTAGCTGAGGTTTTCTCTGTAAGACAGAAAGGGGAAGCACATCTCTATTGGCACTGCAGAGGCATGCAAAAGGGTGGAAAAGCCCAACAGAAAGCAAAGCCAAGAGGATTATGTACCTCAATTTCAGAGAACGTGACTTGTGGTGTGGATTTGAGCCCTGACGTTTTGATTCAGGTATGACAGAGCCGAAGTCTCCCGAGCTGCTCTTGTAGGAATTTGACACTGAGGGACAAGAGCCTCCGAGGTCAGCTGCTCTTTCTGCCATTCCAAAATGCCAGCTCGCAAGTGGAAACTTTCTTTCCTTCCTTCCCATTAGAAAGGTCCCTCCAGTTTTGTATGCCTTTTGGAAGCAAGCCTGTGGGAGCAAGTGCATGTATGATTCTTAGGCTCACACGTTCAGAAGGTTTAAAGTTGCTTGTTTTATTTTTGGTTCTTCTGTAATTGCAGTTTGTTTGGCAGAGCATGCCAGACACGGATCACTTGCTCAGGGCTCGTTAGCACCAACAGCATTCCAGCTCCATTAGAATCTCTAAGTTTATCTACCTCAACCGTATTTTCACACCTTTTATTATTTTCATTCTCCTCAAATTGAAAAAAAAAAAACCAACCAAGGCAAATAAATGACTACCTGGCAGGAAGGATTGATGACCTTTCTGATGGGTCTGGGGATTGCTCTTTGAGATCACAGTATGAACGAGCAGAACTCCTGACAGCACAGCACCTCACTGCAGAGGGGCTTGAAGGTGCCAGTTCTGTTGTGAAAACAGTTTATTTAGTAGTTAGTGCCTTGACTTTTCTGTCTTTGTACTTTTGAAAGAGGATGTCTTGCAAATGATGAACCCTTAGCCTTCACAAAGTACTGATCCCTCCATAGCATTTTCTTAATTGAAGCTTAGAAGGAAAAAAATACAGTGTAGTATTTTAAGAGTGGCTGCGTAGCACCTTTCCAAGTTTGCATGCCTGTCAACGGGATGTCATCCTGTAAGTGTGAATGAATGACTCTATTTCCAGTTCAAGTTTCCATTCCTAGGCAAAAATAGCACCAAATACACTATACTTCCAGAATAGATTTTTTTAAACTATATAAATCATACCACAATAAAAAGTAATCTGTAGTTATTTCTCCATTAAAAACATTCTATATGCCCAGTACCAAGTGAAAACTATGAAAAAGAGAAGACACTGCTTCAAATGACTGAATAAAATGTCAAGAAATGACTTTTCATTCTGTTCTAAATGAGCAGACTTTTGTATTTTGTAAGGATAACAGTTAAATTTAACATTCCACAAGTTTTCCATTGTCCGTTTTTTTTCCCAACCAGCATGAAGCACTGAAGCTTTAAGCATCCTGTCATGATGCTGATGGTTTGTTGAGGAAAATATGTATTCCTCAGCTGTTGCAGTTACTGCAGCATTTGTGCCTTTTCAAATGACACTTCGCCAGCTTTTTAAAATTGCCTAAATCCCATGTGCACAGTGATGAGGACTGAGATTTTTAAGGACCTTGAATTATCTAAATCATGGCAGAGGCCAATTACCTCCAAGGATTTGATTCTTGGGTCTGATTCATTTAGTCTAGGAGTCTCAATGTCCTAATTATCTAACCTATTCCTTACGATAGGATTTGGGGGGTTTTTGTTTGGATTTTTTCTGCTAACACAAATAATTGATAAAGCGTTAGCAGAATATTCTAATGGTGTGCATTAGGGTTGGATGTAAGGTAGAAAGCAATAACAAGGATTATAAATAACTGCTTGATCTGTAGAATTCTAAAATAGCCTCTTAAATTTGATTAACTGTCTTAATATATGGTTAATCATCTAAATCCTTTATAAACTATTTGTAAATGCACCCTTGACATAAAGCATGACTGGTTTGTCTGTATTTTATGAAACATGGCAATTCTATTGAGGAAATGGAGCAGTATTTCTGAAATACAGTCAGTGTAACTGAGAAGGCAAACTTGGTGTTCCAGGTCTTAATTGTGGAAAGTCAAATACTTGCAGTTTCTGAATTTTCTTGTGCAAATTTGTTGTGCAAAGGTAGTGTGGAGTAGCTATTCTCTTTCTCAGAGCAAAGCAGGCAAAGGGAGGTAAACAGAAGGAGAGTTATAAAAGCGTTAAAACACAAAAATGGAATGATTTCAGAATGGTTTGAACCTCAGTTCTGTGGTACAAAACCATCGACATCAACAACAGGGTCTCCTGCCCACAAAAATACCCACTCCTGCCCCTAGGCTGCATCCAGCTGCTTTCTTGTGCATGGGCACTTCTGTTTTCCAGTCAATGTCTTCAGATTGAATTGATCCAGTGCAAAATATCTCTCCTCACCTCTCCACCCTTCTCATTTTTCTCTTTCTTTTTTTATCCTGGATCAATTCCTTGATCTGGTTCATCGCATGGACCCACAAGCTGTTGAGTCAGCACAACTGAGGTTGGCATGCTGTAACGAGATGGCAGAAGTGAACACCAAGAGGAGGAGTACAGGTGGAGGAAGGGGCAGACTTGAGCATGACTCCTAAAATTAGTATTGCTGCTGTTTGCTTTGCACCTTGGAAACATGGTCTTGGCTTGAGTCAGAACATTTAAACTATAAATTCCCCTCTAGCCTTTGACACCCTTAAACTTTACTTTTGCCATCTGCTAAGTGGGAATAACACTAGTTACCTCAGGGATATGAAGATTTACTAGCAGTTGTTCAACCAATTAGCACATGAAAAATAGGGAAAACTGCTTTTTACACTCCTGCATTTTGCTGAAATAATTCTCCCATGCTAATGAACTGCATTTCATTTGTAGTAAAGTAGTTGTTTTCAACTTTGTTCCTCCTATCAGAAATATGTTGCTAGAGCTAAGACAGGTCCCTGTTTTTGTAACCCAAGTGCCTCTATTTTTAGTTTTAAGATGTTGGCTGCATCTCTCTCTTTTTTTTTTTTTTTTAATTATATGTATATATTTATAACTCTTGCTATTGGGAGAGAACTTCCTGCAGACAGATCCATTTCTGTGGTGCTCTGCTCTGACATGGAGTCCCTTGTGTTCCACCAAGAGGTTGCTCCAGAATAAGTGTCTGCTCTGGTTGTAGGATAAGCCTGGTGAACTGTAAACTTTATATTGCCTTCAGCACATAGTAGATTTGCATGTGCAGGAGGTATTAGTGACTGGGCATCCAATACTTGGCAATGTCACATCTGAAGACGTGAGTGACAGCAGAGATGCAGCCCAGCCCCAGTGTCCTACTGAGTCACTTCCTCTTTGGATAATTACATTCTCAGCTTTCTCTGCAATTTTAACTGGGGGGGGGGGAAGTATCTGTCCCTCATTTACAGAGGTGAGTCCTGTAACCATGCACCATTGAACAGCTGCCACATCTCACCCAGAAGGACTTTTTACATAATGTTCATATCTGGTTTGCATTCCGAGCTGCGCAGATCAGCAGTAACGCTACGTGGGTATCTGAAAGCAGGATTTGACCTGTACTTGGGTTCTGGTTCACATGCAGCAAGGAGCACTTAAATAGTTTCAGGAACTTCAACAGGAATACTGGTATGCAGAATCAGGCCCCTAAGGATCCTTGGTAATGAAAGGTATCCTGTAACTGTAAGGTATTATTATGGTGACTACTCTGGAGAACACAGAGGTATTGAAGTTGGCAAAATGAATTACAGAGTTAAATGTATAAGTAAACCAAAAAGTGACTGATGCTTTTTGCATAGTAATAATCTTCATAATCGCTTCATTTGCACAGTTATTTCATTTTAAACTTTAGGCACAGTTTTGAAGCACAACTCAGTGGAGATTTGTCCTGTAATCTAGAAACTTTAATGAAAGCTAATTGGAGGACAAATTTTAATCTAATTAAAATGTGGCTGCATAAAACAGAAAGGATGAATGAAGTGAAATGCTCTATGGGGCACAGTTTTCAAACAATGACTACCCTGAATACTAAGTCAAATGAAGCTTTTGTAAAATGATGATCATGAACATTGCCAGCAACAGAACAACCTTGAGAAACTGCAAATGAAAGTTTTTATGTATTCAGTTTAAAAAGTGGACATTTGAATCACAACTGCATAAGGACTTTTTAAAAAGAAAACAAAAGGCAACACAGTCTCATCTAAAAACATAACAAGTAAATTAGCCAAAGGTGTACATTCCGTCCAAGTTCTCATGATCAGCAGATCCAAATGTTTGCAGTGCACCGATGAGTTATGAGCCCTAATGAGATTTCAATGCTGAGCAAACAATAAAAATTTATGCATTGCATAGTTTTAGTGGCCTTTGGCTTCATGGTTAGTGTTACACCCTTTCAACAGCTTCAGTAATATAATATCCAGCTGGCTTTGGAGGTAAGGAAAATTTTAGGGGTGAACTGAAATTGTGAGAAATAACGTGATTGATTGCTTTGTCAGAATAATGTATTTCCACGGTATAATTGTCCATAGTAATCTTAACCCGGGTATGGATACATAGGTTCTAGTTATGTTCAGACACAAATTTTGAAGGATTCAGGTGAAGAATGGCTTTTCCAGCATTTGAGCCAGACTGTTTCCTGTGCCGGGTATGTGTCCAGGGGTCTCGCAAACAGCCCCTCTAACAAGAACATTCCTGTCATAGTCTGGCAAACAGGAGAATGAAAAGCTGCACTTTCCCCAACAACTGTCATGTGTCGTAAGAAAAGAAGCGGAGCACAGGCACAAGAAGAAAGGCACAATGGATATTGAAATAAATGTGTGTAATGGGGAGTGGGGGGATGAACGGGGGAATTCAACTGGTGCAGTGCGAGAGTGAGCTCAAATGAGTTAAATTTAAAAGTCCCATTTGTGGGTTAGGCTGTTATGCATCCAGAACCTCCACCATAATGATTGCCTGCATTACCCTACATAATATTAAAATCTTAGCCTGTGATTAATAGCAGATTCCCTGCATACGTGTCACAACACACATCTGCAGCAAATCTGCCAGTATATTTCTCTGCTAGTTTTACTTTGGGGCCATAAAGTAATTCCTGTTTTGTGAATGAGAATAAACCTATTATGCACTAGGTTAGCTACACCCAGTTTCTTCTCTTCAGGGAAAAAGAGCTGCTTATTTGATACAGCATCTCAAATTTCAGTGTTCAGAAGTGAGTTTAAGCCTTGGCTAGATTTGCTTGAGCAAGCTGTTGGGATTTACCTTCACCATTTCGTTCTGTGTTTTCCAAAACCTTCTGTGCAAGGAGTATTGAGGAACTTCTGGACAGCAGTAAACTAGTGGACTTAATTGCAAGGTGTTTATTGCTAAATTTGTTAATGAGTCAACATGCAAAAAAGATATATTTATCCCTGTTTCCTCTTAAAGTAGTAGTAAAAAATAACTTCAAAAAATCTTTTTCCTAAGCTGTTGGTGATGCAGTTTTGCTGTTCACAAAAGCCCTTTTTCCCATCCACAAATAGCTACCTTTCACTTTGCCCCAAGGGAACTGAGCATAGCTCAAATGAAGCTTTAAAAAAAAAAAAGATATTTTTCCCGGTTGTAGCTCAAAGCCTCTGCATATTCACACATGCACACAAAATAAAAAGGAAGATGCAGAAGCATTCCTCCAGTCTGCCCTCTGAAAAGTCCTGTCGACCTGTTTTACTCCCCAAAATGAAAGCAGAACCCCATGAAAACAACTTAAAGGACAACAAGAAAACATTAGGAAATCAACATCTGTTTTGCATTCTTGGCATCAAGTCTGTCCTTGCAACACAGGGTCTGACACAGATGTACAGGGTTATGACACCACTGAGTACTGCTTGATTTAAAATGGTGTAACAGAGCAGAATCAGGGCACTGAGCTCTTACAACTCTGTGCAGAGCTGTGGCACTTGATCTCCTTTGCAGATGTGGGACTCAAACCCCACTGAAGTTTTAGGCATCTTTCCATTGATTGATGCGGACTGTGGAGCAAGTCATATTCCTCCTCCAACCATTTAGAATTTATTATTGACTGCACTTTCTCATCGTGTGTGTTTTGCTGTCTGTAAAATCGCATTGCCCCGGTGTGTTCCAGTCAGCTGCATTGCGCGTAGCCACGCTCAGAGAACCTTTCAAATGATGTTACACAATTCACCTCTGCAGATTTTAAGCTAAATAAAATAGTAGCAAGGAGAGAGCCATTTAGAGGTACTCAGAAAGACAAAAAGAGCTCTGATTTAATTGAAGAGAATCAATAATAATGTAAATTTGGGAAGCCAGAGTTGCCACGAGAGCAGTTGTCTTGCCATGACTACTGGGATGGCACGGAGGGAGCAAATCTTTCCCTGTTTGGTTGACCATCATAGTGGTAGCAAAGTTAGCTCACCTCACCCCTGGCATAGCTTCAGGTCCCCGTGGAGCTGTGCCAGGCGGCGGTGCCACCGTGCAGTGTTTTCACCTGCCACTAGATGTCTGTGTGGGCTCTGAAACGTTCTCGAGGGGGTGATGCCCCTGGTAAACAGGACGGGCAAAACTGGAGCACAGGCTGTGGGGAAGCCTTTTAGTTTGTGTTTGTAATTGTAACAGCATTACTTTAATTAGGTCTGTGTTTAAAGCAATTTATGCTGTCTAAAACTAAATTCCAGCCTTTTTCATTTGGGGCAGATAAGGAAAAGGTTGAAGAAAAACTGTTGAAGATAAACTGTTTCCTTTCTGTTCATGTGAAGAACTGAAATGTATCTTACTGTTGCGAAAGTTTTGGAGGAAGTTTCTGACATGTAAAATAGGTTCATCTTATTTTTATTCTGAAATTATGAAATACCAAAATATAGAATACCTTTTTCATGAGTGAGTTGGTAAGACACATACATCAGCACATCTGGGCTCATGGAGGAAGGTAGCGCATCAGATGTTAAATTCAGTATATTAAAGGAAAACAAATAAACAAACAAAAAACCTCTGGACCTGGGCACAGAAATCTATTTCCCAATTCTGTTTCTCAGCAACCCACTGGCTGGCCAGGGCAGCTGCACCTGTGACCAGCTCTTCTGCAGAGATCTCCCGAGAAAAATACAAAAGTAATCAGCATATGTTTGACTTTCATTTATCTCTGTCACCCGGGAATAAGATACAGATAGTATCAGGAGCAATGAAAGGTACATTCTGATCTTATTTTCAAGTTTTTTTGTCTAGACAGAGAGGAGCAACCACATGTATCTCTGTGGAACACACAGCCCCACTCCACACACTCGCATCCTAGGCTGAAGGCCAGAGGGAAGTAGTAGGCTGTCTATATTAAAAAAAAAGTTTAAAACCACCACCCACTCATCAGGTGACTGGAGACTGTGGTTGTAAAATATGCTGCAGGCAGAAGTTCTGAAAAATCCCAGAAAGTGTTGAAAACATCTCTAAACAAGGTATTTTTCTCCTGCACCTTTCTTGCTAAAGGTCCCAATTGCTGCCAAGAAAGCTAGTGAGAATGTTAGCTGCCAAATAAAAAATTTATGACAGTGTTTGGCAAGGAATTGTATCACTGCTTGTTTTATACATTTCCACAAGTCTCTTGAAGGGCTGTTGGACACATACAGCTCACTGATCACTGTGCTTTATCTGTTCTTTAATATATTAAAAAGCAAGTTCCAGTAAAGTATGGTTTAAACAATAGTTTTTTCTTTCAATGGCCTCCTATAAGTACTTACCATGGTGAGAATATAATTTCTAAACAACCCTCCATATATTAAAGTTGTTTTAAAAGCTCTTTACCTGACAAAGTTGTTATTTGAGTCACTTTCATAGTAAAAACACATTAACTTTTCAATTCAAAATGTATCACTTTTGCAATTGTGTTTGTTATATGTAGGAGTCTGGGCCAATAAACTGTCTGTTAAAACATAAAGAAGTCCATTCAGTCAAAGTTGTGTCTGCCATTTATGTTTCAAAATCCAAAAAAATAATGTGTTGGTATTGCATTGCTCACCAATATTGATTAGGTTTCTGCCTCTATCATTAAATTAATGTTGGGGGAGAAAATTTTTCCAGTGGATTTAGCAGAAAAAATATATTTTTGAATACAGAGTTAGCACACCAACAATAATAATTAAGCTGGACAATGCTGAAGCAACAACCTTAAAAATATTTTCCTCCACTGAAGAAACAAAATGGTCTGTCTCTGTCTTTTCAAGCCCGTTATCAGATTAGGCTTCCAGCTGATAATTAGTGCTGTTTAACACGGATCTCGTTTCTCGGAAATCTCAAAGCCTGAGCGGTTTACTTTTTCTCATTATCATGTGCTGCTGGAGGTGGGAGCTCTGGAGCATGGAGCTGTACCTCCCTGCACCATTTTGTCAGGAGACAAAGAGCCTCCTCTTCTCTCTGGTGGCCAGGAGGTGGTGGGACACGGCCCTGGCGTGCTGTCCACTTCCAAGGGGACAACCAGAGCTGTCCCCAAGCTGCCCCAGGGCCCCACAGCTCTGCACTGTGCTTGTGCCTTCATGGCACAGCAAATACTCTTGAGCAGCCAACAGCACTACAGATGCTGTACGCCTTGTGTACGCTTGTGTATTTCATGGTGTTTGATATAAAGTACTCAAGACAGACCAGCATTAAGAGGATTATTTCAGACAGTATTAGGAGTTAATTTACAGAAGATTAGCTCTAAATCAGGCAGATATCATAAGCAAATTAGCATCAGTTGTAAGAGATTCAGAATCAAAATGTGTGGTGGTTTTAGTTTTTCCCTACGTGGGCTTAGTGGAAGAGTAGTATCTTTATTAGTTTCCCACACTAAGGTGTTACATCTCAAATAGTGAAGAACAGGTATTCTTTTTTTCCTACATGCTCACTATTTATTATGATGCTGTTTATTGGCAATGAAACTGCTTAGTTCCAAATACCCTTCCTCTGCTGAATATTTTATATTTCATGCCATTTCTTCATTGAGTAATGTTTTGTTTGGCCCTAGAAATGATGTCTCCATGGTGTGTTACAATATTTTAAATAGGTAATATGCAGCTTTACTTCAGAGTAAAGTACTTGATCCTTTTTTTTTTTTCTGTTAAAATGAGTCACATTCTAATGCCAACTCATAAAAATAAAGGAGTGTATAAAATGCTACATACCAGAGTGAAGATTATAGCTACTTAAAAATAGCTTCCTTAATATTTAAGCTTGTAAATTATAAATTCATTTTATTTCCACAGCAGTGATGGTTAATTTGTATTAAAAAGCAGATTCTGTTCTTCAATCAATTTTCCAGACATTTTTCTGGCTGCAGGCAGACAGGCATGAGCACCTATCCCATCCCTTCTCAATATGGCAGTTTTGAGAACACTTGCCCAGTTAGTGGAGAAGATGATTAAGTGGATTGGGCCATGATAGTAAAGCCTGTGCCCTGAGTTGTCCTTGGGATTCTGAAAGTTTTGAAGTCTACAAATGGGATTCTCATCTTTGGAGAAATTTGTGTTCTGCTGTCCAAGAGATTAAACTGCTTAGTCTTCAGTGTGCTCCTGAACACTTGGGGTTTTAACAGAGGAGGGAAGTCTGAGCAGTGTTTTTTACGATTTTTTTCCTCTCTTGATGGACCAAATTCCTCTTGACAAGGTTGGCCTGAGGTCATGAATGTCTGAATCTTTGTGCTTTCCAGGAGATCATGAAGACTTACACCCACCCTAAGCCAGTTGGGCTTGCAGGTCCCTCTGGTTGCAAGACCTGCAAGGGCTCTTGCACTGTGACTTTGTGCCCTGTGGTTTTACCGAATATTTGGGGGCTTGACGTGGTTGTTAAACCGAGGTGTCAGGTCATGACAAAGTAGAGGCTCCTCTGCTTCCCTAATAGAAATACTGTAACATGCTGAAAAGAAAATACTTTCATAGTGGCAAGTATCTCCTGACAACTAATTTGATAGTTCTCTATCAGGTAAACCATTTGTGAATACATCGATTCTTTTTATTTTTCAGTGTTCTGTCTTTACTGTTCCCAGGTTTTCTCTGAACCAGTTGGGCAAAAATTGATTTTTATTTGTTCCACTGGCCTTGTGGAAAATTAGCTTATGAACTGGTTTTTATAGGAAGACTCAAAGCCCAGAAAAGGTTGAAAAATAAGCCTATAGCAGTCAAAATTGTTGTCTGAAATGTCTTCAGACTGGAAGGCTGAATTTATTGCTCAAAACAAGTACTAGCATTGTGGAGGTGTGCAGTCCTGCTCATTATCACTGGAAAAGGGGGAACCAAAAAGCACAGTAAAAAATTAAATTTTAATAATGCTAGTGATATTTTCTAAATCCTTCTTGACAGAAAGATTCTCATTATTTTTATCTGTCTCAGAGTAGGCTCTTTTAATGCCATCTCACAAATGGCCTTAGCCATGATTGTTTTCCTTTCTTTTATAGCATTTGAAAAAAAATGAATATATACCAAAAAAAATTCTATTCTATCATTCAAGAAGTGCCATGAAATGGTAACATTTTGGATAGCACATCTTCAGGAACAATTGCTGCGAATGCCTTCAGGTTTTTACAAAAGAGGTCAACATTGTTAAGACAAATGCAGAAAACTTGCCATACAAAAAGACGCCCAGTCAAATATGGTGTAATAAGAAGAAAATAATGCAAGAAGAGAGTGTGTGTCCAGTCTCCAGCTTTGTCACACCTAAAAGCTGTAGATTAGTCATTAATTAAATTGAGACAGGGTGAAAGACATTACTTCCTTTCATCTGTTTAAGATACATCTTTTAGTGGTTTCTAATGATTATGGAAGTTGATAAGATGCAGACTTTTGACATTTTTGTTTTCTTTAAATTGCGCAGAATGTAAATTTAACTATATTTATCATAAAAGCCAATATGAGATCATGTACGTTCTTGTCATTTTATAGCTTGCATACATTTCTTCTGCTGGAGAAATAATTGCTTTTACCTTTGAGTGCTGACGAGGGGGTTGGGGTTTTCTTTTTCCTATTAACTGTTTGGGGACCAGGGTTTCATGTACCCGACGTGCTGAAGAATGCCACTGCACCGACAGCTGGGCTATCCACCCTCCCTCAGAGCTCTTGCTAAAGCTCTCCTAATGTTTGCTAAGGCCTATGGTTCTTAGTCATGCTCAGGTGACTAAATGTGTGATTTGTTCTTCTTGATACTTCAGTACCCTGAGAAAGGCTGGTTGGAGATTAGGACAACCTTGACTCTTTCCACTTGCAGTTGCCACTGTGCATGTGATTGTCATTTAGACTTGCCGAAGGGATCTGGTGTTGCCTGTGCTCTGCATGAAATGAGTTAATCCCTCCCCTGTTTTGGTTGGTGAGTTTCCATGGCCCCAGAAGCCCCACTGTGCCTCCTAGTGATGGTCATAACCTAATTGATTCCCTCTGTGGAAGGAGTGGCCATGGAGATGGGAGAAAACTGAAGTTGCATCAAAACTGTTCAGAGACAAGTTCTATGTCAGGGTCTCTCAGCAGCAGAAGGATACTTTTCATCCTTCAGAAATGCCTTCCCATGTGTTTTAAAAATAAGCAGTGAATAAAATCTAGCTAGTACACAATTTTCAGCACCCTTCCATTTTGTGTTTTTGCCTTTAGCCCCACATCCATGAGGTCCTCGTTCAGGCTTTCCCTGTTCTCACGTTTGATTTCCAATCGTTCCTGTAGATCTCTTTCCTTCCTAGGCCAGCCAGTGCCCTCTCACTCCCCACACACTCCACTGATCACCTGGGTACAATTTTCACTTCCTGAGACTGCCAGCTCCTTGAGAGAAGGCTCATGCAAGCCATGATAACCCTGATGGCTACCAAATAACACTATACTCCAATGCTGTTCATTTGGAATGTGTTGCAAGATTTCTATTATGAATTAAATCTCTCCGTAAGTATTTTAGCTATCAGATATGATGAAAATAATTCTGAGTTTTAATCTTAATGGCAAGATTGTCAGAAGATGGCACAGCAAGGTAAAAACGTAGTCAAGGAAGGCCAGTGTGTTTCAGGAGGCATTCAGACGAGAAAGGGATATCTTTTCTATCTTTTACTCCTCCAGAAAAACTGTCAAAGGAAAAATATATTTGCTTCTCGTCAAAAATTAATGTGCAAATATAGGATCCATTAAAAGGAGATGATGGATCAAGGTATTTACTGGCTAATTATTGATTAGCATCTTCTGCTTCACTGGTGAGTTTCATCTCTGCAATATTTCTGATTAATGGGAGGTTACACACACTTTACAATATGCTAACGCTTTTCTATATGATTTTGCCTTCAGAGCTAGCAAGCTTTCTTGCTTGGGCCTCATGTTCAAGCTTTTAGGGGTATTCGTTCCTATGCTGTAGGCACCTAACCTGGCTGACCAGTGCTGCTGGGGTGCATATATGGCCGGGAGAAAGCGAGAGCAGTTCAGAGCAGGAGTGGAGCTTATATATACAGAGAGCTGAGGGAGATTAGCTAGATATAATTTAGATGTTTAAAGTGGGATAGTGTGACTACTTCCCTGCACCTGTTATTACATGACTCATTCTTTCATTCGGGGCCCAGGTGGAAACACGTTGATGTGGTTTGAGTGTAATGCTATAACTAGAGATTGGTATCCATGTTATTACAAGTAGACAGCCCCAGTCCTTGAGACTGAACTTTAAAGCTAGAGGACATAGCTCTGCACAATTCCTCAGCTCTACCAACAAAATCTTAGGCACCTTGCATGGCCTGGCTCTTTCAATAAACCCTGCTAGAAAATCAGCTAGAAAAAGGTCTTCCTTTCTTATTCTCCAGGCTTCCATTTTTGAGGGTTTCATTTCATTATCTGCTCAGTTTTCAGCAATTTTTAATGGATTTTCCCAGGGTCTTACAAAGAGGCACCTTCGGGAAGGAATTCAGAGAACATGAAAGAGGCTTCTGCTGGGAACAGTGTGCACACTGGAGGTGGACCTCAGGAAGTGTGGCCTTTTTGTCCCCAGGAAGCCATGGGGAGTCCCATCCCCTCTGCAACACCCCCAAAGCCTTTTCACCTCTAAATATACAATGTCAATTACAATGTAATTAGATCTTCTGGCTTGAGAACATAAAGACTTGGACATATTTTCAGAGTTTGTGGTTGGGAAGAGGAAAAAAAACTTGAGTGTTTTCCAAATTCCTCACTTTTTCCAGGGTCAGCTAGAAGAGGACCGAAAAGTCATATGCCAGTTGCGCAGATATTTTTTTCACTGGTATTTCTGTTTGCTAATTTCAGTCATTAATGATGAAAAATGTCTCAAGTCAGATACTTCCAGCCAGCTGTAATTCTGCTAGGCAGAGTTCTCTTACTGTTTTATTACAGTAGGTTGCCATGTCTTTATGTTTTTGCCACAGCCTGTCTCATTCTTTTCAGTTGCTTTTATTTAAGAAAAGCATTCTTAAACCTGAATATGGGAATGATGGAACAGCCCACAGATACCCTGAACTTGGGATTCATCATTATGTATCTAAGGCTTTGCTTTACTAATCATAACATTTTATTCCCCCATGTGGGTGGGGTTTAGTGCTTCCATTTGAAAACTCATCGTAACAAGGATGTCCTTATATATAGTAATAATTGTGTCTGTTCAGAAGGTATGTGAGTATAATTGTATTACTTTAAATTCACATTTAGTTTCATCTGGTATTAGTTTTTGCCTATGTGACTAGACCTACACTTTGTGTTTGTTTGAATCTGCTGATTTGCACATGAATATTGGACACTTAAAAATCACTTGCCACTGATTTGCATGCACCTATTTTCTTTCATGTTAGCAAAAACTGCCAACCAGAAGTAAAAGGGCACAAAAAGCGCAATAGCCAAGTATTCAAAGTGACCATTTAAAATGTGATCTTGTGTACAGAGAACAAGCCTTTCTGTCCAGTAAACTGATAGGAATCCTTCTAGTAAAATCATAAATACATATTACAGTGAAACAGTGTTGGACAGTGCTCTGTCATCAATCAGTCTGTGTTCTTGAGGACACTTTTTCAAGATGCCTCCTTTAAGAATAAAGCCCTGTGTTGTAATGAATGTGTGCTAACTGATCCCCCAAGCCATTTGTTTAGGTTTTTTTTTTTTTTTAATTTGTATCAGTGTCAGAGTTGAGCTTCAGTAAGAAATTTTTTACAGTATTCTATTTGTAATCTTCAAGTTAAGGGCACAAAACTCTTTATGCACCCAGAGTCTGCACTGGTTCATTTATATCCTGCATTTTGTTAACATGTTACCGTGATTGCTAATTTTCATGACAATTGTTATTGTACCATCAGTGCTTAAGGGCAAGGCATCATTATTCAATGCTGGTCAATCAGGCACTAAGACATGTGCAAGACATCAGGCTGAACCCATATAGATGTCGTGCACTCCCCTGCTAATGAATGCAGTTTTATAAAAAGGTTTAAACACGGTTGGCATCCTTAATGTAAGGTTTGCAAAAGTGCTTTGTGTTTATATGGAGCAGATCTAAACATGGCACAAACAGAGTTAGACCCATTGTGTGTATGTGTGTGTGAAGCTACGGACAGAAGCAAATCCTTTGGGGGTTTGAAATGTGGAAAGGCAGCACAGTTTCTGCCAGGGCAAGAGTGAGGGGAACAGATTTGCCACGAACATTAGTGTTCAGTAGCAGATGTGGGACCTGTTCTGCAGTGGTTGCCCTGTGCACCAAGGAGGTGATCCTCAAAAGCAGATGGTGTCATGAATTCGGCACCGGCTGGAGGCACCCTCCAGCACAGCAGTGGTCAGAGATTAGGCACTGTGACCAGAAGCCAGGATAAAGGGTCAGGCATCTGGAAAGGTGGAGCAGAAGGAAATTGGAGAGGAGAGGGATGTGCTTTCTGTGTTATTAGACCAGAGTGCTCTTCTAGTGCACCAGTTAGCATTACCCTTGCGTCTGCTTTAGTTAAGGTTTCTGTGTGGTTTTGCACCCAAATATTTCGGGCTGCTGTCCATAATAAACTAGATGGAGCTTGGTTTAAAAGCACAGATTTTTCGTCTCTTCTAACTCAAAGTAGAATGAGCCCTTGTGCTCATAGAGCCTTGTATGAAAGGAACAGTAGACATTGGCTGTTAACGAGCTCCCGCACAGGGCTCCAGCAGAACTTGGTGTGAATTCAGTGCCTAAGCGGCATCAACTAAATGGTTAATTCTTCTCATATCAACAGCACTGTGATTCATAATGTAAACTTGAGGAATCCTTGATGTTTCAGTCACACATTCCTCTTAATTTGGCCATGCATTCTTTTAAAGCTACAGTGTGCTAACTTAATAAAATGCAGCATGCAAATGCACAAGTTTTTGCCTTCAGGCATTTTAGCCATGGATGTTTCAATGGGTGTCTTCTTTCAAGTATATATTCTTTCCTAAATTATTTACCCTGTAAACATGCTTTGCATTTTCAAAGAAAAATCTGGGCTTCCTCATTCACCATATTTTGTTGAATTTAAGGTGTAATGGAGATAAAAGACTATCATCTGCTTCTTGTGAGCATGTTAGCCTTTGGGATTTTTTTGTAGCGAGTGTTAGGCCCCATTTTCTTCTCCTTTGGTATTATTGCTCCCTCCCCCACTTAAATTCCTTGATGCTTTGCCTAGAGCAATACCCACTGGCAGTGTCTGGCTGTGACAGTACTATAGGCTTCCCTACAGATGGGTCCTGCCAATGCCAACCATTGTTCTACAACTGTGAGCTGGCTTGACTGTCTTGGATCACTTAAAACCCCCTTTCCTCTTCATTTTTTCTTTACTCTAAAGGGTCGTCCTTGCCTATTGACTTTGAGATCTGAAATATGCTGACACCCAGAGCTTGTGTTCTCTGCCTTAGCAGCAGCAGCTCCCGGACTTGGATTTCAACAGGCACCACTGAGTCCTCCTCGGGACTGTCCTGCTGCTGCGAAACAGCTCTGTCATTCTCCTTCCAGCCTCATCCTTTGGGCAGTATGCAGTTAGTTTAATTTTACTTGCTCACTTGAAAGGAAAACAGTAAAATTCAATGTTATTCTTTTTTAAAAGATATAAAATTAATCTTTAACTGTGCGCTTGAATATTAAAAGTGTATAATGCTTCAATGTAGGAATCTGTTGATAACATCCATCCTATTTCATGATTAATTTGTTCCTTTTAATATGATATTCTTTTGCTGCACTGTGCAGACTAATTCAGATTCCTAGAAATTGAACTTTGATATGTATTTCCTAGATTCACACCGTAAGTGAACCTTCAATTAGTAGATACAGGTGGTGGCATGCCTCACTCAGTGTTTTCTTGAAAAGGATTTTAGAGACATGGACACTGATTAAATAATCTTGCGATCAGGTGTGTACTGACAGGGTATTAAAAATAAAGCATTTGGGGGATTTGATGCTTCTTTTTTATTTTTCTTTAGTTTTGTGTCTCAGATGATGCAATAATTTTTTCACTGGGCCAGAGATAGGAGGAGTTGATTTAAACACTCAGTATGTTATGTATGCCTTTGCCTAACTATGTGTTAGATTAAGCGAGTTTCACTCACAGTTAATCCTTTGTAAATTAGCATTATGGATGCCTTGGGGCCCACATCCCACAAATAAAATGGTTGTCAAGCCAGCTGCACTGTGTATTACTTAAGGCTGAATGTTTTAAGAGTTTTCATGCTTTTAATCTATTTCACTGCTGAGTTTCAATTTTGCTGAGTGTCTTTTCAGGAGTGATGAGGGCGAGTGAGTAAATATATATTCTGGTTTTCATGCATTTGCCTGGGCAAATCGTTTGTTATCAGGTGTTTGGCAGAGAATGTCACACCCCGCCACAAAAGAGAAGCTTGTAAGTTCAGGTGTTAAATTGAAGTGCAAACCAACAAGAACCAAAAGCCCTTAATTAGCTTTATTTTGTTAGCCTGCTACACTTTTTTTTTTAGGGGAAAAAAAGAGTGAGAAACATCCCTCCCTCCTCCTCATCCTTTTGGCAGAGTAAATATTGCCTGTTAAGTTTGAATTAGCTGTCATCGCGAAAGAATTAATGCTGTGGTTGAGCCTTTCTAGTGAGGAAGGGAAAAATAAACGAGACAGATCTTAGTTCAGCTTTAAGTGATAAATGAGGACAAAGCAGCCCATTCATCTCCTGCTAGGAAAGTGGACACAAACACTAAAGCAGTTTTGCGGAAGACGTGTCAGCAAATGTGATCATTTTGTAACCTGTCAGGAGGATAGAGAGCTAGTCCTTTTAGAGTGTCACAGGGGAGGGTGTCTGTCTGATGTGACAGTTTTCATCCATCCATTTACTGCTTTTCCTTTAGGTGGGGGGTAAGCAAGGAAAGAGCTGGAGTTGGTTAAAACTGCATTTTTCTTTACACTTTCCAATATAATTTATATGTATATCCACTCGCATCCAAATGAAAAACATTTACCAAGGAAAACTCCCCTCTGCTCTCTGGAGTTTCTTCTCTCTTTCACTGCATGAAATATGCTCATTTTAGCACATTACACTCCCTGTCTTCAAGTTGTACTTCGTTTGATGTTTCATAAAACAGTTTTACCTCTTCTTACCATTGTTTGCTTCTTGAAGACTTTGTTTCGTTTTGTTTTGCAGAAGCATGAGAAAAAAATGTGTAACTTGGGGTGCTTTTGTTGCATTTGGTTGTTGGGGTTTTTTTTGCTATACCCCTCCAATTCTGATGATAAGGTTCTTGTACGTTTTGCAATAGTCCCTGTTAGTGAAGAGCCCTGAGAAAATATTCTTCCTTCTCTGTGAGAATGGCATAACAAATGCTGAATTCTCACAACCAAAATCCTCACGTGAAATGCCTCAAATTCTACTGTTTCTCGATTTAGTAATTTTAATTGACCTATTAATTCTAGGAAAATTCTGAAGTGATGTGATGACTGATTTTAGAAGCAGGAATTTCTCCCAGCAAATGATTGAAAAATATTAGGACTTTCTACTTCTGGCATCTTTTTATTTTCACTAATCTCCATTTTTTTCATACTACATAGAAATGTAACATTTGCCTATTACCATAGGTAAAGGTATGCTACAGAGACAGGAGATGCTTTTACAACACAAGCTTCACATTTTGACACTTGCTTCTTTATATCATCCTTTTCTTCAAAACTACCTTTTGTACTTTTCCCTTGGTATTTTAGTACAAGTGAGTATCTCATTGACATGTGTTTCCTTGAAATATTGTTCCTTAATAGTAAAATCCCTTGAAAATTAATAAATTATTTCTTTTCAGTTTAAAAAACCGTGAAGATTTCAGAATGATTTTAAAAAGTATAATGATGTTTACTATTACAGACCACCCTGCTTGGATTGCATTGACTGAACACTATTTTTTTCATTTGTTCTTAGAAGGTTAATAAATTGGAACATAATTTATTTTATTTATTCTAATATGTATATAAATGTATGCATAATTCAGAAAAGTCTACTTCTTTCTTGAATACAAAAGTCGGATTTAATAGTTACATAAAGAAGTGGTTGGAAGCACTGGAAATGGGAGAAGTAAAAAATAATCAGGATACACAGAATGGTTGAGGGAATACTGAGTTTGTGGACACGTGTCTTTTCTCCAATTTATTTGTGCACCTCATTTTATAATTTTTTATATATATTCTGCTATTTTGGTTTATTTTGTTTTATTCACTGTGGTTTTCTTGTCTCTTCTGCTTTTTTCCAGGATCATCCAAAACCGGATTTTGATCGTTGTTCTGGCAGTCGTCATCATCTTCACCACCATGATGGCTATTTTTTTTTCTGTCAGGGGACGCTGATATCTTTGTTCTTCACTAAACAGCAACAAACTGCTTGTTCTGAGTAATTAAGACAAAGTGGTCACATGAATCATTCTCTTGCACTGACAGAGTCTCCCTCTCTTTTCCACTCTTCAACTCAGGTGCAAGTGGTGTAAAATATTTTGTATTATTGATGGCATAGTTGACGGCATGTGGGGCTATTTTTTTCTTACATATTTGTCTTTATCTGAGTGTTTTCGGAATCTTAATATTGTTGGAGTGAGGGCTTGCTCTGGTGTAAAAAGACTTAATGTGTGTCGAATTCACCCAAAGGCAGTTAGCCTGAAAGTTGCCAGAGTTTAGTGAGGGAAGAGGGGTCTTTGCACTTTTCTTGTGCTGTGCAGGGTGTATGAATATCAAGCAGTATCTGGCCTTCTGTGATATAGAATATAAGTAAAGCAGAGACCAAATGATGTAGAAAGTGAACCTGTCTCCTGTGACTAACTCCCGATCATGCATTATCGTAATAGATGTAACCTGGTTAAGAACAGTAGCTAGTATTAAAAAGAGAGCAACCTTAGGATGATGTTTAATATATGATGTGAATCCAAAACTCAATTTAACAATTTTTTTGTTTAAAATTAGGCTTTCTTTTCTGCTATTCAAAGCAATTCCACTTTCATCATGATCATGAAAATGCATCACTTACCTAAAATGTAGTTGTGGCTACGGCCCATCTGTTGAATCTCTTTTAAATCTTCCAGTGTTGATATATGTACTGATAAGCATTACGCACTAGGCCCTTAATGAAGATGTATAAAGACACTTATCTATTTGTTGCTGATTGAAAAGAGATCCTAAGTAATAGTTCAGCAACAAATGTGTGATTATAGTGCATTAAACAATAATCTAGATTTTTAATACTGACCTGACTGTGTTGAGACTGCATGTTGGAATATTTTGAGTGTGTTAAATTCTGATGTGATATTCCCCTTTTTAAACAGAAACTGTAAAAATGTTAATTTATATATGCTTTTAGCTGATATAATATATCATAGTTTCATCTACCTGTGTGTAAATGAGCTGTTTCTCTTTTCCTATTGGCTGTGTTTCTCCTTTAGACAGGTTGCGGTCATTTGGCTTATAATTAAGCTTATAACTCCAACAAAGGTCTACCACTGATGATGTGATAAAGTTCGTATTTTCATAATAACTTCTAAATTCATTATTTGCAATCCCTTACAAATATTGCAAATGGAGAGAAATTTTAAGCCCTTGAACTTAAGCCATAAAATGTTTCTGAAAGATGTTCAAAGAAACAAAAATCTGGTGACTTTTGTTTCCCCCACATTAGGCAGGATCTGAGCACTGAGTTTTCCTGTGTGCCTTAGTACTTTTGGGGTTTTGGCATCCCTGTGGACTCTGCCAACTTGCTGTGCTGTCCCTGGGAGCTGATTTGGGGAGCTGATTTTGGCCCTAAATGTGTCGCTTTCTCTACATGGAAACAGCTCAGTTAAAAGGATGTGGTACTGATGCCACAGCTAAGACATAGTAAGATGGTGATAAATGTAGAATAAAAGGATCCACAGGAAAAATGCTACTCATTGAAACAAATGGAAGCATGTAGGGTCAGCGCTGCTGTCTGTTACATGCAACTCACAACGAAGTTTAGAAGTGGTTTATGTGCTGGGTTTCTCTACCAGCTCATGTCAATGGCTGTAGGATGGTGCTGGGACAAAAGTTCCCGGATAATCCAGACCCAGGTTTCAGGAGGTGTTGTTCTGTGCAGCACAGACATGTTCACCTCCTCACCTTGGTGGCCCTGCACTGTCACAAGGTCGTGGGACACCCTGGCTGCCTCCTGGGGCATCCTGTCCTTTCATCCTTGCCAGGTGTGTGGCATTTACCTTGTGGCTCTCAGACACAGAAAGATTTGGGTGTTCAGCTTCCAGCCTTCAGGCACGACGCGCACTCAAACTGAGCACTTTGGGTTGTGCAAGCAGAGCTCTGGCCGTTAGCTTCAAGTGATGGCACAGAGATGAGTTCAGACAAATTAGGATGAAGCCTGGCAGCATTAGCAGATATTTATCCTCAGCTCAGCAAATTAGGAGATGCATATTTTGTAAAGCAGAAAACTGTCAAGAAGGATATCTTAAGCTCCGTCTGTTGCCTAGACATTCTCTGCATTGCCTCAATAATTTAACTATCATGGGAATTGATTCATGACTACTGATCTTAACAGTGACCTATGACTAGGTTTTGCCCTCTATCTAGCCACCTGCTGGAATCAGCAAAAAGCTGAAAGGAAGCTAGTTTTCCTTATCCCAGTATAAATCTAGGGCATAGTGTCACATCAGATACATCCACTCAGATAGGAATGAGGGAGAGAGAGAGACTGCCACGCAAAGCCTTCATCTTCACTTTTGATGAGCCCGCCATCGCTATGTTTCTCATGCTAACCTGTTAATAACTCTTCCGTGCCTGCTTTGCATCCTCGTGTACTCCCCACATGTAAAACAGTGCTCAGGTGGACATTACACTCTTCAAAACACATTATTACTCCTCTCTCACCCCTGTTCATCTGGCCCGGGAAGTGTGCAGGTGAGATTCACCAAATCCACACATTTTGGTGGGGATTGAGTGACCTCGACTGAGAGCACAACCCCAACCACCCACAGAGGTAGGGTGATACCCCCAGGTCCAGACTTCCCCTGGCCAAGTTTGGTTGCATTTATCATCTGTGAATGAATCCAAGTGCTTACAAATGTAAACCTCAAAGAGCAAAGTGTTTCTAATGTTGCCAGCCTTTGTGGAGAAACGACAAATTAAAAAACGCACGCGTGGTGCTGTGTGCGAAATCCATCCCTGCTAAACAGCTGGGCTCACATAATAAATAAACTAATTCTGCACTGATACAAAATCAAAAGCAAATTAATTAAAGACCCTTAAGTTTTAAAGGGTTTTAAATGCTATACATTTTGGGGAAATATCAGAAAATGTAGCTTGACTGACGTCAGTTCCCATCTCTGGGATGGGAGGCCATTTGCTATTCTGTTTAAGGCAGGTTGGATTGTCTTATTTTGGAGCCAGCTTGGTGGGGGGTTTTCTTTGCTGCTGCTTCAGAGCTCTGAGCTTCAAAGGCTGAAATTAATGGTGAACAAAATTGTGCGGCTCTGACCATCCCATGCGGGGCAAACCCATCGAGGGTTATCATTAAGTAAAGAAATAAAGAAAAAAAAACCCTGTCAGTTCCAAGAAAACCTCATCAGATAATGACCTCTGTGATTGGGTTTTCATTACCAAATAGCATCCAGAGATTGTCTGCCCCATAGAAGAAAAAAAAAAAAAGAAAAAGAAAGAAAAAGCAACTGTGTCTCTCTCTCTTTCTCTCTCTCGCTCTCTCTCTCCTTTTTTTTTGCACATCTTTTCTTTAAACCTGTCAGATCATTTCAGTATTTCAAATCCGAGGAAAACAGCCTGCCTGCTGCTGTATTTGAAGTTGTAATGGTGTCAAAAAGTCACGACTGACTGACAGCCGTCAGTCCCAGAGGAGCTCATTAAATCATAAAAACTTGACAAGGAAATAATTGAGCATCACTGGCAACTTGGCGCCTGTTTAGACGTTTTTATTTTCTTTCATTATTAGTCCCCACCATTACGTTCATTAACAAATTGCATTAAACAACTGTTAAGGGCTAATGATTTGTTTATCGCTTTTTTTTATTATTATTATTATTATTTAAACATTAGCTGTGTCATGTGGTACCTCAGCAGCCTCATACTATCATCTGACTGAATATTTTTCCACTCAGAGCTCTGGGTACTGCTGGAATATGAAATAGATTATTCATTACCCTCCTCTTTGCCACTGATTTGGTTTCATGTAGCGTCTTCCACAGAGAAAGATGAAAACTTGTCAAAAATAGGTTATATCTTATTCTAAGGGCAACAATAGCAGCAGGTACAGGCACACTTTAATATTTAATTAAGGCTGATGTTAACCCCTTTAAATGACTTTAGCTGTGAGTAATATTCAAGTGCAGAAGAGAAAAATAATGGTACTTAATTTGCAAACTGTACAGCAGGCATTCATCTTCGAGTTACTAGCAAATTTATAGAATAATTTTAAATAATGAAATTTCCAATCATAAATATTTATATCCACTTTTTTTTTTTTTTTACGTAGTCATAAGTGAACCACTTTTGCACACATCCTAAATAAAAAAAAATCCATGTCCCTTTCTTTTTTTGTTTTGAACTGCATGTGGATCCCCACTAAAGTTGTTAGCTGTGGTAATGACTTACACAGTTCTGTTTCTAGCAACTTGACAGCTTATGATAAACTCAAGGAGGATGTGGGCTCAGCCTTTTTTTTTTTTTTTGGAGGGGACAGCATGTGTTTTGGCATTTTTTTGGTTTTTGTATGAAACCATGGGAAGATTTTGTTTTGAAACAGATAAAAATAACTCCTACTTTTTATGGAAAAAAGAGTATTTATCTCTAAGTATATTTCCTCTCTGTAGTTGCAGTTGTTGGTTGTAAATAATCCTCTTATGGAAGGAGAAGCTTCAGGAGAATTTTAAGATGGTAAAAAAAGAAATGGTCCAAGGCAGGGTATGTGTTAGGCTCCCTTTGCTTTATAATAGTCAGTCTTTGATCTTTTCTTATTCAGTACATCTGAATGCAGTTTGCATTCGGTGGGTCCCTGTGCAGGGATGACGGCAGAAATGGCGAGCAAGGTGCGATGACGTATCACAGGATGCTGCAGAGCAAATCCATCCAAGTCAACAAAGGTCCCTTGCACTTTCCTGGGGTAATTTGTCACTTCTGGAGTCACGTGGGGAAAGAGGCATGTAGCAGGTGAATATTTCATCAACTACTGCGTGGCAGTGGGTTTTTCATGCGTGTTAAGCAGTGGCACACTGGCTCTTCACTGTGCCCACAGCCTGGCCTGGGTGCACAGTCCCAGCCTGTGCATGTCGGGAAACAGAAGTGCACATTGAGAAACACTTTAGCATCTTCCACTACTGTCTTTTATTTGTCACACATAAATAATGAAGGCATCTACAGGAAGGGGGGCTGGGAGGGGAAGAGTTTATACGCTGAGAACCAGTGAACTTGTGCACTCTTCATCCCTTCATCCAAACAACTGCCTTTGGCATGAATAACGGCGCAGCTGATATGAAGCTCCGTATTGATCTGTTGCTCAGGAAGGTCCACTGGTAGTTCCTTGGACTTTTCCTGAAGGTATGGCTGTAACAGGTCGGTACTATTGGGATCTGTTGCTTCTGTCTCCATCTCTCACCAGACAAGTTCTACAGGGACAGACACAGAGAAGGGGAGCTCCCAGCCCTTGCTCTGTGGTTCTCTGTCTCTCACTAACATACAGACGTGATTACCTCTCCAGGTTGGAAAACCTGCTTGGGAGATTGTTGTGCACAAGTATAAGTAAAATGGTGTCTGCAGCTGGAGAGGCATCCCCAGGTGGATTTGGGAATAGTCTGCTTTTCCCTAGGCAACAATAATTTGGTAAAAAACCCTAGATAGCCTACAAATGTTGCCTATTCTATGGGGTAGGCTAAGAGTGAGGAGTTGTGTCACCCACAGCTGATATCTCTCCACCACCCAGGCACTGTGGTGTGCTGCAGATTTATCCTGCAATTATGGCAGTGCAGCCTGGGTGTTCCCTCAGTGTTTTGGCTTATCACAAGAAGAGATACCAGGTCGTAGTGGTGGCACAACTGATGAAGGATGTGGACTCTGCAAGCCAGTGTCAGGTTTCTCACGAGGCCGGTGCCTGTTCATTGATGGGATGTTCGGGAGCATGCGAAGTGAAGGCATTGGCTGGATATCTGTCCTGCCAGAAAGCAGCGTTGGAAAGTGGAAACATTTTCAAGGGCCTTAAGTGGTTCTGAGCCATTAAACTCTGTACAGGAAAGGGGCTGTCCCTGCTGTCCTGTGGCCAGAGAGGTCTCTGGAGCAGGCTGCCAAGCCTGCATTGCCAGCGTTACGTGTGCATCCTGCTGGCTGCCATGTTGTGACTGCTCTCCTGGACCAAACCCAAAGAAAACCTTCTACTGCTGCTTCTTTGTTCAGTTGCTTTCTCTGTTCAGACCCATGACCTTGTCCGGTCAGCACTGTCCCCAGTGAACACGATTGCTGCTTCTGTGGATTTAATGAACTTTCCAGTTCTCTTCTGTAGCCAGCTAAGTAACATTGCCTGTTGCCTGAGCTGCATGTCCTGCCTGCATGTATTTGTCTGTACATACTCCTTTTGTTGATACTGCTTGCTGGAGTTGCAGCCAGGCATGCCTTCCAAGGCAGCAAAAAAATACCCTATGAGTTTACCACACCACTAGAAAACTTGCTTATAAATAAAAAATAATATTTAATCTTCTCTTCTTAGAAGAAACAGGCTTATGTATTTGCTCTGTCTTGTTTGATGAATTTGTCTTCCCTGCCAAGTTGGAGCCTTTGACCAAATCCAGCCAGATGTAATAGAAGTGCAGAGCTCTCAAAAATTTCTTTCGGTTTCAGGAAAATGAGCAGCCAAGAGGAGAGATGTCCCACTGGTGTCCTCACCGAGAAAGGCTGCAGCATGACATCCACCCAAATTGGACACTACCTGGGAGGGAGAAATTATAAATGCCTCTCTCCCCAGGAAAAGTTCACATCCCATTTAGATACTAGAGAATCCAACCCTGAGGAAACAAGGCCTCATTAGTGTCATTGCTGGAGGAACTACTTAAGTAAAAGACAACAGAGTTAAGAGCATTGTTATGTAGGCCTTTGTTCCTTACACCTGGTCATTTCCATTGATGTAAAATGTCATCTTTCTGATCTGGTAGCATTTTGCACCCACTTTAGACAAGTATTCCTGGTCAGCCGAGGAGGTGAAGAGCAGGGAAGAATCAGACCTTATTACCAAGGTAATTATAGCCTCACCTACCCATCAGGCGAAGGGTGTACACTTCTATTAGCCAGGACTCCCACAAAGAGAACAAAGGCTGGCTGGAAAGTGGGAGCCACCCAGGGAGCATCCCTGTGTCCAGCTACACCACTCTGGGGCAGCAGACCTGCTGGGGAGGTCATGACCACGGGCTCCCGCATTGCCTGTCTCCTGCCTGCTTTCCTGGCGTTAAATCCAACTTGCCTCAGCAATACTGGTGAGGGCCATGAGATGGGGAGACTAAAACAGGGAACAGTACCACCACCGAGGAAAGCAGCTCTCAGTTAAAATGCTGAAGGAGGTAGGGGGTGGCTTTCAAAGCTTGTCTCAGCAACTAGCCTAATTCTATTTTCAAAAGCCACTGTTGAGTGCTTTTGAAAATTTCATCCTAGATGCTTGGCTCAAAGACCTTAACCAAAGATTTTTTTTTTTCTCTGCTATACAAAAGCTAAATATAAACCGACGTTATTGAACAAAAACCTAACAAAACCCCTGTTGCAGGTCTAGAAAAATCTTTACTCAGAAAATCAAATTATTGGAGACCAGCATCTGAAGTGTCCTTCAGTTTTGGATGCCTCTTGTTTTGTGTACACAGTTTGGTGTACAAAAAAAATATTTCTAACAGCAAATATTTGCTTTCTGTTCTTTTTGTCTTTTCCTATTTGCCTTTTGTTCTCCTGCCCTCAGAAAATCAAGACCTGAGTGTCTCCAGATGAGCAGCTGAAGTTGCTTTAGAACGCGTGGATCAGCCTATTTTACCCATACAAGTAGGTGCATATGTGTGTCTGCTGCTTGAACAGCGTCTTAATGACTTTTCCACTGATTGCCTGTGGACCACAGGCAAGTAATAAAGCTGGCCTGGGCCTCAGTTTACCCACCACAACTTCATTAATGCTAACCTACCTCACGAGGTGGTGTAATGTTTAATATATAATGTGCTCTGTAATCCCTGGATTAAATGTATTATGTAAGTGAAAAGCACCCATTTGATGTGTGTGTAAATGCTGCAGTATTATAGGTAGGAGGGTCATTTGGGTGTAAGTGTAATACAAGCGCTGGCAAAAGGCAAAAGGGATTCCATTCTATTGACTTATTTTTAAAGAGCTTTTTATTTACTGAAATGCTCTGGACACCCAGAAAGAGAGACATTCCTCACTAAGCAGCTCTGCTGTTTCATCTGTCTTGGAGTGCTTTGATAAATGGATTGAAACTTGTCAGCTTTTCCTGTAGTTTCTGAGACTCCCTCTGGAAACTCTGTTGAAATGTTATTATTGTAACTTCTTAGAGCGCTACTTAATGAATTGTAACAGATATCCCTGCGAGTCCCACGGATGCTGTGAGGACTGCACTTCCTCTCCTTCCCACAGCAGGAGCAAACCAGTGCCAGGCAAACACATGGTCCCCAGCCACCCACAGCAGCTGGGCTGTCACAGGGACAGCACTTCTCACCTTCATAAGGCTTCAACCCCAGCCGTGTGTCCTGGCCTTGTGGTCAGCAGGGCTCCAGGGACATAGGACATAGCCAGATATCACTTGAGTTGGAGATTAATTTTATCTTTTAAGAACCTTAAGGAGGACAATGAATTAGCGTGGGGTTAGTTCAGTGTTGGTTATTTCCTCTGTCTCTAGGATGAGATGTTTTGGCTTGCACGCAGTGTCTGAGCTGTCCTGCAGCTTGGACTGGTGACTTGGGTGCAGTTGGACAGTCTGAACTCACACTACCCACAGGTGTCACCTGCCCTCAGAGCAGCTCTTTCTCAGGCAATGGTTACGTGATGTTGCCACATGGGCACATGAGATGGATGGAGCAGGGTGTGGCACCTCCTCTGAAGCACAGGACTGACCCAGTAGCTCTGCTTGAGGAAATCTGCAGAGAGGGTGGTCAGAAGTGCCTGACAGGGACGCATCTATAGTGTGGAACTAGAGGGTAGAAAAAAGTCAACCATCTTGAGGTCATCTTGGACCCCAGTAATGTCCTACCCTGTTGTGTCCCACAGTGGAGCAATGGGATGCCATGGTGACCTCTTACCTCTTACCTCCAACCTATTCAAAGGAATCTTGTTCCTCCTCTGCTCCCTCTGAAGGGGTGGTATGACCCCTGATACACTTGGTCTGGCAGCTTGGTTGTGCTGGGTAGGCTCAAAGATCCTTGTCCTGATGCAAGGGTCACTTGAGAGTTTAGAGGATTTTTAATTTTTTTTTTTTTAAACCTTCTGACTCGGTTTCAGTTGTCCTTGTTTTTGTAAGAATACAAAACTGAGCTGTTGATACTCAGGTTGTCATGAGGTGCAAGATGGCCAAATGCACACCCCCCACAGCATCACAGCTGTGCCCCTTGCCCTGTGTGGTTTGCCCACAGTAGTCAGTGCTGCCCATCTCCATCTTATTTTTCTTGTGAAAAATAGGAGTGTGCCTTCTCCTTGCCTCCAAATATGAATGTGGGTCATCCTGAGTGAGGTCTTCAGGAAGAGAGGAGGGAAATTTTGAAGGAGGTCATGGCCCATGTGGTGTAGGATCAGAACTGTGAGGCAACTGGTTATAGGTCACCTCTCCCCAGCAAGGCCTCGGAGATGCCTCCATTGCCCTCAGCACTTTGAGGCCATCTTTGATTGTTCTCAGCCTTTTATTTCACTTTTTATTAACATTTTGCATATTAAAATTTGTGTAGGCAGCCAGAAGAGAGCAGCATCTACACAATACTTGATCCAATGGAGAGGATTAGGAATCAGTGGCTCAGTTCTTTGGGACCTGAACTGGGGGGCTGTGGGGGTGGTAAAGTGTCCTTTCTTTACACTACATTGGTACTTCCAATTTCTTTTTGTGTGTCCTCACTAAAATACAACCTAGGTCCGATACTGACTTGTGGTCTCAGCTGATCGTTTCAAAAAATTAAATATAACCAGGGTTACCGTGGAGTTTTTGCTGAGCTGTTCACATTTGCTTTTAAAGCTTCTTCCCTCTTCTCATCCAGCCCAAACCTCTTAGTTCCCATACCTAGGTACGGTGATGCCAAAGTAAGAAATTATTTTCATGATAACAACTAGTGAATTGGGATTTTTCAGCTGCTCTTGTGTGAAATTCCTCCAGTATTTTTATTCACAAAAAATTTGTGAATAAAAGGTTTGCTCTGGGAAGCACACCTGCTAAAGTTGCCTCTGTTTATTCCTCTCAAGGTGAAATTATCCATGTGTTCTTGTCCCCCATGAGATCCTGGAGGAAACTCTCTGTGCACACACACTGACACATCTTTGGTGCATTCCACACGAGCCAGTGAAATTACACCAGAAATATGAATTTTAGCCCACACAGTGTGTGCATGCTGTCCTGTCCATACAGGACTTACACAGACACATCCTGGCAAACCCTCCCATTTAAATTTCAGAATAAGCCATTCAAGACAGTATGATTCTCTTCATGACTGTGTTCTGTACACTTTTCTCAAAGCAAAAGGGTGTACTGTGAATTGTACCACTTTGGAAAAATATTTGACGTGGGTTTAATTGTTTTGAATATTGGGGTTTTTGAAATCTCAGTAATTGTCATGATTACTGTGTGTAACAGAAATTAGAACGAAGCCTGTGTTTTGGCTTTGAAGCTACCTACTTCTAAGACTACATTTTTTAAAGTTTTCTTTTTAAGGTGCTTCTTCGTGCCCCAGCTAAACTTTCCCCAGATTACATGTTAGCTATCATAGCTGTTCTATAGTTAGATTTTAATCAGCCTCCGTACACACTAATGTTAAACACTGAAAGAGCTACTAATTAATCGCCTTTCTGTGTGTAACAGAGAGATAAATATCCATCCCGGAGGAATTGTAATTTCATGGTTTCTAATGATGGTTAGATTACATTATCTGGATCACTTAGGCTGTGGGTGTCATAAAAAATGCTCAAAGTCATTTATATTCAGTTTAATTTTTTTTTTAACTTTGTAAGCCTGAGAAAATAATGCGGTGTTAGCAAGTCTGTTTCATATTTTAGTTAAATATACCTTTGTTGCACTGACTGAATGGATTCAGATGACAGTGACAAACTCAGTTCTTTTCTATTTAACATGCACCTTCTGCAATCAAATTAACAATGTACAAATCTTCATCGGGCTGCTGCAGAAGGATCTGTTGAATTCCTCAGTGTTGTTGAGCTTTGGGGAAAGGTTTTCTTTTTGGATGTCCATTTGCAATGAGTGTTTTCTGCTAATTCTTGTGTGTTCTGTAAAGTCTCAGTTGTCTGTCTTGAACCAAGAATTAACTGGATTTTTGGATCGTATCTGGCTCAAATAAAATAATACAATCCAAGAGCAGTGTGAACCTCTCATTTTCCCCTCCCCACTTCTGGCTGATTGGAGTCCGTGCATGACTTGGGCTCCTGCACATCTGCATCCATGTCACACTTAAATTTGGTAGTCACAAGAATAATAAAAAAAAAAATCCTACTCCATGTGTACATTGTACTAGCTAATAGTTGCGTATTTTGAAATTCGGCTCATTCATATTTAAAAGGCTGGGTCTTCTTTGAACTGCTGTGTTGGAGGGGGAAGTTAATTGTTTCTGAATGAGGATGATACTCCCTTTCCATATCAATTATGTGTACTGCTCCGAATTATCAGTAATGCTCACTCCCAAACTCCGCTGGTTGCAGTTCCGCACCAGGCACGTGCACTCGCACAAAGTTGCCTGGGCTCTGGGGCTGCAGCCCCTCCCTGCATCCGGTGGGAGACAGACGTGGGAGAGAACCCCAGAGGAGCAAGGTGAGATGAAGAAATATAGTATTTCCAAGAGAGAGTTTGTCACCAGTTAGCTAAAATTGCTTCTGAAGTTTTGCTGGCAACTGTTTTACATGTCTGACTTGGTGACGAAGGAACTGTACTATCTTAATAGAGAACTCCAGAACTTCAGAAGGGTTTCTCCTTGTTTGAATGCACAGCACAATGAATTTGTACCCACAGAGCATTCACCACTTACATTTCAAAACCTACAGCACACTAAACGTGAAACTTTTGTTCAAATTTCAAGGATTTTGATAGCCCAAGTGAATAGACACTGCCTATTGATTTTTCCCTTACAATGACTCTTGGATAACCTATTTTCTCATTTATTTTTAACGACAGCTCATGAGATTTTACAGCAATTCTGCCCAACCTCCTAATATCAAAATCCCTCCTTGACCCTGAAAATTGTAATTCTGCTATAGATCACAGCTGCTGAATATTACCTTTTACTAAGCTGGTTAAATAAAATATGTCCAAATCACTAGATCCCACAGGCCATGACTGCAATTCTAATTATACAGGGTCTGTATTTCTGCTCTACAGTACAGAAAAGCACAGCTTTCTCTGAGTCCACACCAAAGTGTGGGAATCCAGAATATTGGTTCTAGTTTTGAATTTGAAAAAAAAAGAAAAGTTACAGTGCTCTTCAATGATTTTCCTGTAAAACTTTTACAAGGGAACCAAACCCTTTTGATGTGTTCCATACAATAAAATGCTGTGTAAGTCTGGAGGACAGAAGCATGTGGTGAGAATTTTCTTGTGTCTGGGGGATGGGTGTATTTGATGTGTACCCATTTCAAAATCAAAAAAAAAAAAAAAAAAAGTCTCTCACTACTCTTAGGCTGCATATTCTGCACAATGGCTCAGGAAACCAGTGTAAGGAAACTAATTCTGGCCATTAAACATATCCTTTCCCCTCCCACTGCTTATTCAAAGAGTGATCACATGCTCCCTGCTGCAAGTTACACCTTTATAGAATTTAGATATGGAAGAAAACTATTAGATTAGCCGTTCCACCTACTGGTGTGGGATTGTTCCCTGGAGAACCTTATTCATTAGTGCATCACTGCCTAACCTTGTGGGCACACTGTGCCAAGAACATCTTGGTTTTGTTCTGCTTTTTCCTCTTGTCCTTTCCTCCTGGTGCTGAGGGCTGAGGGGGTAGTTTGGTGAGGAGAGTGGTGGAGAAGGTGGGATTCTTGTTTCATAGTCATGGTGGTTTGGATGCTTGAGTGTGTACGTACTTTTGTGGATGATGAGTTTGTATACTTTTTTAATTAGTATCCAAGTGCAGAGGACCAGATGGGGGGTGATCTTATTCAACATAACTCACTGTAAGATCTTCTGGAGCCCAGTGGTCTCCTACAGCAAATTACCTTCATGGCTTGCCCTGATTCTGCGATGTCCTCAGATGTAGCTTCCATTTTACTTTCTGCTTTCACTCTTCTGTGAGCAGATAGAGCCAAACTTTTAATTGCTTCTCTGCCAGTGAAGGCAGCTTGGCATTTTACTGCTTTTCCAGGACAGAAAGTTTTTATTTCAGTTGTTCTTTGGTCTGATCCCATAAAACTCTGAGCTTTCAGGGCAGCTGTGGGTGCTTGGCATGTCTCACAGTAGTGCCTGGTATCGGGTCACTGTCAGCTGGGTTTCCTGCTGCAAATTTTTCCTCTCAGAGCTTCACTTGTACCTTTTGTCCTGGTAACTTTTCTTAGCAATTCCCCTATCCAGAAACCCTGTGAGGACCTCAGCACCAGCCCCTTCTCTGGGGTCAGCCACTCATTATTTAATAACCTGATTCAAACCCGCTATTGAAGCACCTTCAGTCCATCACTTTAGGCAAGTTCATTTGTTCCTGCCCTGTGGGAGCTGCCACCTCTCCCACTTTCTGGGCCCCTGTGGGTATTAACTCTGCACCACACTGCAGCTGTGCCTTTCCTCCTTGGGCCACGAACACCTGCACTACCTGCCCCAGGCACATGCCTCTGCAAGGTTTCCAGAGGTGAAAGCCAGGTCCAAAGAGGTCTGCACACAATCAGACATCTGCTGACCCCAACAAGGACCACCATGAGACCAGCAGAGCCCAGACCAGGGACGGGGAGCCATCACCACACAGGATACACTGCATCCTTTGGAGATGCACTCCTGCTTTGTCTGAGGACCTGGTCCTTGGACCTTCACTTCGGTTGATGGAGACTGGAAAAAGTGTGGGAAAGGGAGGGGAGCAAAGGCTGCCATTCTGCAATTTCAAAGTTCTGGCTTCCACCCTCAGACTGTAATAAATGGCTGCTGGGTTACTTGACATGGAGCTAAAGTCTGTAGGGTGAATTTTCAGAGCAACGCACAGGAAATTATATGCACAATTACTGTTGTTAACAGAGCCTGGGCATGTAACTCCCTGCACAGCAGGCTGGAAATCTTCCCCATGCATGTTTAATGGGGTTTGGGTTGCTACATTCCTGGGGCTGTGTCCCTTTTCTAATGCCTACTGTCCTGAATGAAACAAAGGAAGTACTGAATGTAAAAGAGGTTTGCTTTTGCTGTTAAAAATAATATTCTCTTGATCTGCAGTTTTCCTCCAATGCCAAAGCACTTCTTGCCTCACTCAGTGATCCCTTAACCTTTCTGTTCTGTGAGGGGGAAAAAAATCACTTATTTATTTATTTATCTTCTAAATGTGTTCCACAAAATGTGCCCCTCGATGTTCATACAAATGAGTATATACATGTTCATGCAGGCAGCACAGTTATTCTAGAGATGGATGTTGTTGAAATAAGTGTAGGTCAAAACACAGAAAATATCTGCCTAAATCTTAATGTGTAAATGCTCCTGAGTAAATAAAATATTTGCACATCTTTATAGAAAAATGAATTTTGTGTGTCATTTCACTAATCAGGCATCTATTTCAAATGCCTCCCTGCTCAGGAGGTTTTTTATGTGGTATTTAAACTTCAGCACATTGTAAACTAGGAAGGGTCTGTAAATTTGGGACTGTCTTTTGCTTCCTTGCTGTTTATTTAGCTTTATGTGCCATAATTGTTGTCCTTTCCCATAAGGAAGGTTATCATCTTCTGCATTTAGATCAATTCAAATGAATTTTAATTAACTTCAATAAAAATTAAACTACTCCTCTAAACTAACAGTTTTGCAGCTACAAGGAACTTATATTTGCAGCTGTGTCATCTCATTGACTGAAATATTCTACCATGGTGGGCTCAACTCTCCAGCTTACTGCAAGGTCTGAGGGCAGAAAGGTGCTGTAAAGAGAGAGTAGAAACAGCAAAGTAAAAACACATATTAAAAAAATAATATATATATATATGTAAAAAAAAAGTAAAAAAATACATATTCAAGTTTCTGAAAGGTTTCAATCACTCTAAAATTGCGCATGATGGCTTTTAGACTCCCCAGAATGCTTTCATCTAAGAGCAGAAAAAAAGTGTAGTTTTAAAAGCATTGTTGGGGCATGTCTAATAGATTTGTCTAACTCTCTCCGTCTTGATACATGCAACACAGTTGATTGTATTCTCCTTAGCACAGATCTTGAAACTGTAAAAATATTTTTGAAGTAAATAGTCATGATAATTGCTTAATGAAGTATCACACACCAGCAGTTTTCAATATAAAAAAAAAAAGTTCAAAACTACTGTGTGGTGTCTCTTTTTACTAGAAATGGGCTTTTACTTTTAAACTTCTGTTATATTTGGAGACAAGCAATCCCACCAAAAATGATACCACTACTAATAAGGAACATACTATCTTTCATGTGTCTATTTTTTTTTTCATGTTTAAGGTTTCTTTGTTATTATCTCAGTAGCAAGACTCTCCACAGTCTAAGGCAGAAAATCAAAATATGCCTTAAAGCAATAATCTTTTAATAAGTATCAAATGTCTTTCAATGAGATAAAAGAATTCTCTAGCATGTTTATACACACATACCCACACACACACACACTTACTTCACTATTAATCTTATTTTACACCTTTTCAACAATATTTTGGGGAATATTTTTTTTAACCGACTAAACCCTTCTAACAAATCTTAGATAACTGAATTTCTAAATGCTACTAAATATTTTGTTAAAATTGTTTTCTCCAGTTGTTGGGCCTCCTTGTCCTGAGGGCTTTGGGAGGTGGGACCATCTCCTGTGGTCTCAGGTGTTTCCATTGGCCAAAACAGGGGTGGTACTCCAAACTTCTTTAAGACACCAACTTGAGGAATTAGGTCTTTTTGCACTGATTTTTCAGGAGTGCAGGATTCACACAGCCAAAATCAGAGGAGATGCTGGGAGCCTGCATAACTCTGCTAATGGACACAAAGGGACACTGGGCCTCATCCCGCAGGCCCAGACTTGTCCCACACAACTTTAGTCCTTATCCCAGGAAATGCAGCTGGAAGGTTAGTGAGCTGAGGTGTCTTCCCTAGGCAGCAAGGATACATGGGCAAGATTCCCAAAATTAGACTGGAGAAATGCCCTGACAGTCTCCTGCCAAGGAGGACAGGGATGAGCAGCATCAGGGTTAATCTGCAGGGGGAAGCGGAGGAGGTCTGGATGCCACTGATGAGAGGCACAGGTTCCTTTGCTAATCAGCAGAAAGAATATTGCATACTCTTACTTCTCATCCAGCCTTAGAGTTTGACTTAATCTGTTGAGAGAAGAACAATGTTTATATTTATATTTGTATTTATATCCATCTGTGTCCGAGGTCGAATTGCAATGCAGACTCCTTGGTCCCACCTCTTCCCTGTGGCTGTGGTGTGTGGAGGGCAGTGCTCCCTGTGTGCTGCTGGAGGGCTCATGCTTTGTGCTCAGTCTCTCCTCCTCGAGGCGAGAACCTGAAATATTTTCACCCCACAGAAAGTAAGTGTGAAGGAGAGGAGGTGCTGCACTGCAGAGTGCAGAGGTTCTGTATTCTCCAGTAACTTAAACAGGGCCTTGAGTGAACCAGGAAAAAGTTGGGGGTTTTGTAAAATGGTGCCTCTTGCACCTCACCTTCAGTGACAGCAAGCTGCAAGTTGCCTACATGCCACAGGTTAAGTTGTCAAAGTTGTTCTCTTCCCTAATGCTTCTTATGACAAATACTCCTAATTGCTTCTTCCTTTCATACTTTTCCGTGCCTCCTGGCTAAGACATCCGTCTGTAGCCTTTATGGTTTGTCTTTCAGAGCTTGGCCTCAGTTGTGTCTATCTGTGTTTTCTGTTTCTTTCTAGCTCGAGCATCCCCTCCCCGTCTCCCCATCCCTCAGTGCCTGCAGAGCAACGCGTGGGCACCTGCCAGCTGCTGCGGAGACCGAGCTCTTCCCACCTTTCCCGACAGCTGAGCAGAATGTTGTCCTGTGCTGTCTACACCTCGTGCATAAAGATGCACAACTTCCCTCTCTCTGAAGAACCCAAAGCATGCCTGCCACACTGAATGGGAAAACAGAAATGCCCTCACCAGCTACTGAGGGGAAAATGCAGTGAAAGGGAAAAAGAAAATGAAACCAAACGTGGTTTGTGTCTTTTACGGAGGTGGGTCCAAATTTTATACCTCCTGAGCCAGACCTTCCTAACGTGTATGGTGGTGCTAATTTGAGTTGCGAACTTATGATTACTTATTTAAGAAATCTACATACCAGTGTTGCAAGAAGGAGACTTTGAAAGCCTTTTAAGTATCTTTCTCATTAATTTACTTAATCCTCTGATCTTGCCTTCTTTTAAGTTGTTTATTTTTAAAAGAAAGACAAAAATGAGCTGGAAAGCTTTGTTACTAAAAGAGAAGTTTTTAAAACTGCATGGGATACAAAGTAATTAAGAGAATATAAATATAGGTGCAAACAGTACACAAACACATGGATTTGGTGTGCTGGGAGAGATTCTACCACTGGCTTTAAAGGGAAGCAGAGGACAGGGTAGCGGAGTACAGGTAGCAGACCTCTGCTCAGCCAAAGTAAAACTTTGCTTCCAATGTTTATTTTCATTTTTCAGTATTTTTAAATGCTATAAGACATGAAAATAAAAGGTTTTTTGTAGCATAGAAGGTGGAACCTAATTCCATATCTGATGAGAAGTTCAAAATTTTCACATTATTTTTCATTCTGAGCAGTTTTATGGCCATTTTCAAAAGTGCCCTGACATTTCAGATTCCTGCACTTCAGGGTGCTCTGCTTGGGATGTGTAAGGAGATTTCCTTTTCAGAAAGTAAGTTGCTCAGCCATCTCTGCAAAGCAGGTCCCTCCACTGTGCTCAACACCCCAAAAAAAAACCACCAGAGGCACCCAAATCCATTCTTTTCTTGTAAAGATTTTATTCAGCTAACTGGGACAGGGCAGGCCTGAATTTTGGATGAAAGAAAACTTGCAGAGCAGGGAAGTTGTTCCCCAAGGACTATATCCTCAGTGATACTATGAGCCAGCAACCCCCGTAGCTTTCAGCATCTCTCATGATCAGACTGGATGTCTTTTGCCCGAGGCTGAAAATCTCTTCCTCTCTAAAACCAAAGAGATGTTGGCTGTGAGTTATGATTAGTAATAGAGTCCATTTGTGGTGAGGTGGGGGGAAGGGGAGCTGATGGACCCAGAATCATAAGACTTTATATGCTCGGCTTATTTCCACAGCCACAGATGACTACCCTGGTCTGGGTAGTTCATTGATTGAGGATAAAAACAAGGAGAGAGCACAAGCAGAACAAACAAACAAATTATATGTAAGTAGTTTGCACTCTTTATAAATGGCATAATTGAAATACAGCATGTTGAAGGATAAACTCAGGGAGTTACACTGACTAAAAGGCCTCCTGGAAGAAAGATCAAAATTGCTGGGTTGTCAGGAAAACAACCCCAAGCAAGAACATTGGCAAAACAAAGTGGGAAGATATCAAAGTGCCTGCCCAGAGCATCAGCACCCAACTCCACTCACCCACTGAGGAAGAGGATGACAGCAGGGTGGTGCTGACAAGGGTGTCAGATACTCACTCCTCTGAGATCAACACTCACCAGCATGTCTGGGTGAGCTGCTGAATGAAAATGTTCCAAATTTGGAGGCCCTGAGAGGGGGTAAGTTGTGTTTGGCCAGGCTCTAATTGCATCCTTGCATTACTATGCAATTAATTGCTGCCGTGGTCTGCTTGAGAGGAGGGAGTGTGCCAGCTCCATTCCTGGGCAGCTCCAGAGGCTGGAGGAGCTCATGGCTCTCGCTCCAGGGGGTGACCTACTCGAATGGCTCTGCAGCTCTCCTGCCAGCCCTGCTGGCAATGCTGGTCTTCCCAGGATGATGTGCTTTCCTCCTGCAGTGTAGTTTTCTTAGCAGGCATTAAAAGTTTCAGAAATTGCATAGAAAATGTAGGGCAGGGAGAATACATAGATTTTTACTGATTTCATGTATCTTAGGAAAGAGATGACTGCAGAAAAAATGCGAGCACAGTTTTCCACAGCATTTTGTATTGCTGTTTTCAGTGCATACCTCAAAAGGAGGCAGTGTCTTGCAGAAAATAAAAATAATTCCCTTACAGAAGGGAAAAGAAGAATAATTTTGCTTTTGCTTTACAGGTCACTATAGTTCTGATGTCAAGGATAGCATAGAAAAAGCACAAATTCCTGAATGCAAGGAAAAGAAATGTTTAACCCCCAAATTGGGATGTGCTCCTCATTTCTAACATGTCCCTCACTAAATTCTTGCCTGTAGGAAAGAGATGAGAAGGATGGGAACAGATTTATAACTCCCAATGTCTGATTGCCAGTGTTGGCCTCAGTGATTAAATGGTATCATGGAGGTTGGGGCACAAAGGGTGGGTGCAGAAGATGGAGGCAGAAGAGAAGCTCCCCATGAACCCCTATATTAAATAGTCAGTCCTTTGCTTGCCTGGTTTAACTCTGGCAGCAGCACCAGGGATTTTTCCCTGAGTTTTCCTGAGGTTTCAGGTGTAAGCTGGCTCCTGGATTCTTGCAGGAGATTCCTTTTATTCCTGGCCATCCTCCCAGTCTCCTGGGGAGCAGCTGCAGCACACGACAGTTTTTCCAAAGCCTGTGAGCAGTAGACAGCCTTTGGCCAGCCCAGAGGAGCAAGCAGCCTCTGCCAGAGCACATCTGGGTAAAAACTAAGAGGGTAAGCCTGGTTTGTATGTCTGTTCATCTGGAAACCCCACCAAGGGCAAAAGGAGCTCAAGGTTCCTGTACCTTGGAGCTCCTCTGTCCTGGGCACCTGGCAGCTGGTGCCAATTCATGCTGCAGGCAAGTGGTCTATGAATCACAGAATCATGGAATCATTTAGGTTGGAAAAGTCCTTTAAGATCATTGAGTCCAACCATAAAGAACACGTGTGGCCTGATTCCACTTGTTCATTTCTTCCTCTGTTTAGCAGAACCCCCTTTGGGTTTATGAGCAGTAAGGAGGTACAGGAGGAAGACAAGCAGATGGGTGGGGGACATGTCAGGTTCTGCCTTTGTGGGTTTCAATATTTATTTTATTTTAAATGTAGACATTTGCATAAACGTAATGCTATGCTCAAAAAACCAACTGTGTAGTGTCACCTCAGTGTATATGACTAGACACAAAAAAAACAAGGTTCCCTGGTTACACTGGGTGGGACCAGCTGGCACTCAATCCCCTCATGTGAACCTAAAAATACTCATAGGTCAGGGCCATGAAAGAAAAGAACCTTTTTCCCAGTCAAGCTTTTTGTCAAGAAGTAGAGGAAAAAGGTTTTTTTATTCTAGTGGTTGAATTACTGCACAGATAACGTCCCCACAGTGAAGAATTTTCATGATTGTTCCAGGCTGAGGCACCAGTTCAGTCCTCTGGGAAGATGCTGGCCTAAGTGGGCTTTTAGTAGGGATATCTGTCACCTGAAACAAGTAAACTAAGTCCTGCAAGTTGAACATCTTAGACAGTTATCACCCACAACCTACCTGAGAACTAAGGTTCTTGCTACAGCTTGGCAAAGTTATCTCAAGTATGAAATGATGAGGAAAAGTGTGTCTGATCTATTTTAACCATTTTCTTTGGGGACCCTCTGGTTAGCTGTTTTTCCTGCTGCATTTTCACCCAGTTGCATAAATGAGCCAGGCACATGTTTAAGTTTGATCCATTTATCCATTTTATAGTATCTAAGTCCCCCATGCAGATGATGAACAGCCTGGGCTGGCCTGCTGTTCTGCCTCATCAATCCTTTTGGAGCACAACCTGTGCAAGGGATATGAGGTGGGGTGGAGTCAGTTTTGCCAGGGGAATTATTATCTTAGGGTTTGCTTTTTGGAAAAGAAAGGAGAAGAATGAGAAGGGACTGGATGTTCTCTTCACCCTTCCCCACCCCACCCACTGCTGGTGGGCTTTGTGCCTCCTTCTACACCACATGTGACTCAGCCCCAGCAAACTCCAGAAGCTGGAGTCCTTTGACCAATGTGATCCTTTCTCTTTTGTACCTTCTCCAGAAGACACACACATATCCCAGCCAGTGGCTGTGTCTCCAGAAGGGCTGAGCTGGGCACGTCTCCAGAGGCAAGGCCAAGTTACTCTTGGGACGGAAGGCAATAAAGGCTAAATAGTGTTTACCTTATGTTTCTCATTCACAGCCTGCTTTAAATCATTTGTAACAGGGCCGGGGGGGGGGGAAAGGGGGACAATATTGGGATTGTGTGCAGTCCGAATGCCAAGAAGTGCTTTCCCCTTCCCTGGAGATGAGCTCTGCAGAGCCTTGCAGGGTGTGATCTCTTATTTGGTAATGTGAACACAAGGAGCAGAAGCACAAGCAGCCAGCACAGCAATAGCATTAGATCAGAGGATTTGGACTTTGCTGTGCTCCCACACCCAAGTCAGACACAAAAATACGCAAGCATACATTTGCAGATGTGCATGTGCATGTGCTCACAAAGGCTGTTTTGGTTGGAAAAAAAGGGGGGAAATTACTGTTTCTATCAAATAATACACTTTTCAGGAAAGCTGCAGTTTGCTGTGAGCACCGGGGCCACTAGATCAAACTTACTGTGGGAGCCTGTGTGAGGTCTCTGCTTTGGACTCTCTTTTATTGCAGTGGTGAAAAGAAAGTAGGCGCCCCACTCGCAAGGAGGGCATCTTGCATAAGGACTTGTTCAAAAATAACCCACAGGCTAAGATCCAAACTATTACTTTGCACAACTAGATTTGCCCACTTGACTTTCTTTTGTACATGTGTCCATGACAGTATCCTGCAGAATAAATAGGTGGCACCTTCTCTGCCACACTTTGGAACCCATTTGTTTAAAGGTTAATGCATAAACCCCAAAAAAAGATGGCAAATTCAGCATAAAAAGCAAAATGAAATCACCTTCAGGAACTTGCCAGTTTGACCATTTAGGAGTCTGCATGGGTATTGATTTGAGGCGAATATTCTAAAGTTTGCATTACCCTTTGAAAAGTGCTAATGTAGTTCTTGTCACTTTAAATTAACTTTAGATGAGAGGGACTGACAGAAACATGAAGACGTGTGAACTATATTTGACTGATATTCTGTCAAATATTGCATGGGGTTATGATCCACAACTTTTCCCATCTGCTGCTCAAACCTGAATCCTTGAATGCACAATGGATTAATTACCATATTTTGTTCTGATTTCACTTAGTAATATAAAAGACTGTGAATGTTAAATGTACCCTTACCTGCCTTCTTTTTCTAAGGGTAAGGTATAGAGGAGGGGAGGCAGGGTGTTCTTTAGCAATTTTTTACACCCACATAGAATGATTCCTAAGCACACCTCTTCTCAAATAATTAGATTCCCAGAAGTTAACCGGAGTAACACAGCACTCAGAATTTCATTCACTCCTTTCCTTGCAAGACTTTCTTCCCCCTCAGTAATAAAAGCAGCGAGTGCTGATGTAGCACATTCCATCCGCTGCGCTTTACAAGCAGCAGTATAATTACACCCAGCTCTGCCATTTGGAATCTCGCAGAAGGATACGGCGTGGAGCACCAGAGGTCAGCGCTTTCGACTGATGTTGTGTTTCCTAGAAGGCCTGACATTGATTCCCCAGTACCACCTGCGCATCCCAACAACTCAGACTGACGCTTGGTAGCCAGCCTGCCCCTTTCTGCAGCTGGACACCCAGAAAGCAGGATGTCTTAAATTAAAGGCCGCTTTGAAAATAGGGGCTGTATTAACTCGCCAAAAACCCCCAGCGTTTCAGAAAAAAAACTCAGAAGGCTTTAGTAAAAACTCTTTTTCTCCTAACCTCCTCCTTTCCTACCAGTACTATTTAGATGAGTTATCTTGACTTTCAGCTGAAGGAATTAATGTCCACTTTTGTTGATGTATCAAATAAGTAAAGTCCGGTAATAGCTAGTTCCCTCATTTCACAGAGTCCTTAACACAGGTATCTCTTGAGTATTTTTTCTTTAAGAGGACACTGTGCATTGCAGTGACATCCTGGGTTATATTCTGACACTGCACTGCTTAACAGATAGGAAACATTTCTATGTGTGTCAGGTTGACTCTAACATTCCTGTGTCAGTGAGAGAGTGTGGTTATCCAGAAATAAGCAAACTCAACGATGGTGTGAAAGGCAGATTGAACATATGAGGTCAGAGAGACTTGTAAAATGGAGAATCAAACCTGTTTTTTATTTCAGTGAAGTCCCTTCTGGAAGAACTTAATAATATTACACTTGGGAGTAATTGTGAACCCAGTCCTGTCTTTTATTTGTTTTGTCAGGTTTTGGAGATTTAAGAATAACATTGCCCGTCTCCAATACTAGAATATTACATATATTCTTCAGACATATCCATAGCCAATCCTCTGTATCTTTTTATTTTCCAATACTTTTAAAATGTCATTATTCTTTCTTCATTCCTTTTCTTATGAAATCTCCAAGCCTTGATTTGGGTACTCTTTGGTAATCATGGAAAGAAACTTGGAGCAAAGGTGGAGCTCAGCAAGGGAAGGTTCTACATAGGAAATATTTCTGTTTTGTTTGGGAGGAGTTCTGCTATGAAGGTGCATGCTTGTCCTTCACATCCACTTAGCTTTAATCCTGAGGGGTGAAGAGGATGATATTATGTGAACCCAAGGAGGGGGAAGAAAGGGGTCTTGAGATACTCTTGGACTCTATTAACAAGTTCTCACTCTTTGGGTGGAAGTTAATCCTCAGACTGAGTGCATTCCCATCCTCTTGCAGTAGCAAGTAGGTAAATGCCTACCAATATTGTCAAGCCCGGGGCTTGTATCTACAGGACAGTTAAAGGACTCAATAACCTTTCAAACTGCGCTAGGAAGCACTTGGCTGATGGTTCCACCCAACACCAACAAATGCCCAGGTGGCATTTTGGAAAATACTCATCATTAAACTCACCCTGCTTTTGTTAAGTCAATCCCACTGCAAGCTGCTGCCTTAAACTCTACTGGAGGGTCAAAGGAGAAACCTTCTGTTTTAGTGCCACTTTTCAACTCCTCTTCATCTAGCAAGCATCTGGCCCAGTTTAATAATCTTTGTTCTGAGTGGTGTAAGGTCATTAGCAAACTCTTTATGGGGACAACGGTTGCAGCACTGGACCTCTATTTAGGGAATCTATTCCAAAAGGAAAAGGTATGATGTTTCTTGAAAGTGACATAAAGATTAATGAGGGATAGACAAATGCCCTTGCTCCAAAGTCAGCAAAAAATAGAAGGTTCTGTTTAAACTTTTCAAAATGAATTACAGTCAGGTGCTGACTATCAAGAAACAAAATGAAATCTGAGTTGAAGAGTCTGGAATAATTCTCTGGGTCTTTCCCCAAGCCTGTCACTCTTTTCTATGGATTTGAATATTAAGGGATAACAGAGTCTGCAAATTTACACATCCTGAGCTTGTGACTCAAAAAAATCATTTGGGAACTGCAAAGGTTGTTGGATATTTAGAAAATACTGGCATTTCAACCTGATTTGTGAATTAAAAGTAGAAAACTTTTTGGATTTTTACACCTTTTTTCAGAGAGTCCAGAATTAACTCTAGGAGCTGGTAGAAGAAAGGATGAAAGCATCTTTATGCATATGATGAAGGCTAATTATTGGAAGTTACAAAGATTTTTATTTTAGCAAGGCAGTTACAGTTCCATTTGAATTGTTTAGGCAAGATAATTTAATATTCACGTTTGTCTTGCAAAACTACAGATTGTGTCTGTGTGGGTGCTAGAAATATGTTGTGGAAAGGGATCAGAACAGTTTCAGAAATGTACAGTGGGACAAGTCAGAGGCAGGTGACAATGAAAACCAAGTAATGATCCATTACTGCTTCCTATTTTTGAAGCAAACCACCAGAGCACTGTATACCAGCTCTTTGATATGTTCCAGAATATGTTCTACCGGCCTTTTTTTTTTTTAACTTTATTTTTAACTGATTTTATAGTGTTTATAAATGTACAAAGCCCTGGTGTTATTCACAATATACACTGCTAGCAAGTTTCAAGTGATTAGATCTCTTCTTTGAGGTGGAGTTAACATGTATCTGCCAAGAGATATGGTCAAGTGCTATACTGTTTGCAAAATGCATTTTTAGCTGTTCTTACATTACAAAATATTTTGTTAGTGTCATATTTTCAAATGAACAATTGCTTTCCTAAAAAAAGGGAAAAAGCCAACGTTGTTGAATGCCGTTTTCAAAATACAAGTTATCATGGGAAACAAAAATTACTCTCACTTTAGTAAGCTCTTAGGCAGAAACCAGTGACCCAGCCAGCTCAAGACCACACAGGCAAGTTTATGCACAGAGAGCAAAACCAATAAATGCTCCCACAAATGACTTTGGAGAGAATTCTGGACATTTCTTTCCTTCCCTTCCCCTCTTTCCTCACCAAAGCAGTGTGCATCCTGACAAAAGAGAAACCACAGAATGTGCAGAATGTCAACAAGATCCTGGAATCTGATTCCCACCAGTTTTACTGGGCTTGGAGTCGGGTACTTGCTGCCCAGAAGACCAGACAATAGGTTCATTCCTTCTCCTGAAGAAGTACAAAATGAGGCATTTCCTCCACACATTCCCCTGGCCCATGGCAGGACATGCAGAGCATGTGGCAATCACCACTTGCTGCTCACCCACAGCAATGCTCATACTGACCCACTATGTGCTGGCTACTCTCACTGCATGCTCATTTAAACTTCACAGTCATGTGAACATTCATTAAACCAATTGGGGACAGGTGGTTTTTGCATTGGAAACATGTGAAAACATGTGTTTTCTATGTTGTTTTTTTATATGAAGGCTTGCGTCCAACAACCTAATTATTTTTATTTAAGTATTACATCACTCTCGCTAGCACGAGCAGAGTGCCAGCACCTGCTCTTTGCTGTACTCGCTAATGTTTTCTGTGTCCTCACCTATCTTCCAAAATGAAGGGGGATCATTCTCACCCTGAAGGAATTTACTGAATCGTCTCCATCTGTGCCGCAGCAGAGACAAAAACCAGTGCAATCAGTTCTTTGGCTACTGATGTTGACTGAAGTAACTCATGCTCCTGTACTCAAAGTATTCGTCTTAATCCCCTAAAGACATCCAAGAAGGAGCTGCTACACATGAACAGTCACAGACATTTTGATACCTTTCAACAGGACTTTATCCAGATGACCTAATGGTCCCTCTTCTTTTAAAAAATCTGATACTAGAAATGCTGATTTTTGTCAACATCTTGTGGAATGAAAAATCTTAGAGGTAAAAAAAGATACATTAAGTATTCTCCTGGTTTTCTGCAGCCACATTATTATTTGGAAAATCTCTCACATGAGGTCAGAAGACAAGGAGGAATTTCTGATCTTATTCCTTCAACACCTGCCAGAGAGCCCCAGAATCGATGAAAAAGGAAGGGCAGAACTACATGAAGGACTACTCATGCAAACTGAATTATAACTTGTAGAAAGACCCACCCAACCCCCCAGTTTCCATTCTTCCTTCTCTGAACATCATCACCTCTACCATCATTCTGCTCTTCTACCTGCAGCCGCTCTTGAGTGTGCACCAGGCTCCCCCCTCTACCAGCCCTCATTGCCATGTCCCATGCTCTGCCTTGTTCCAGCAGCTCTTGCACTCATGCTGGCAGCTGCTTTGCCCCTGAGCTCCGTTGCACTCATGTCTTCAGTTTTTCTGTCCTCTTTCTGTGTCTTGTTCTTGAGGGATTTCATCTGTGTTTGATTTCAGCTACCATCTTAGATTTCCTGATTCCTCTTTCCAGCATGATTTGTTTCCTTCCACCCCAGTTAAAATCTCATCATTTCTTTGGGATACCTCTTTATGGTGTCAAATAAATAAGTAGAATTTGATCTGGACTGCTCTCTCTTAATACCCTACATCCAAGTCAACTTTGTTGGCACTTTCTGCACAACTTCTTTGAGATACTCTTCTCCCAACCAATTTGTTTGTTGAAGCTCTTCTCATCTGATTACAAGACCCCTTTCTCTGGTCTAACTCTGTATTTCCTCTCATACTTATTCTGAATGGTGCCCATTTTTCATCACATGGATCCCATTAATTTTCTTTTTGCCTTCCTCCATCACCTTATCTATTGTAGCAAGAAGCAGCAGTTTGTTTCTGCCTTCAGTGCCCTTCAAGGTTTCTTCCCTCTCCATCCATTCCCTGTTGTTCATTTCCTCAACAGCAGCTCTTGTTCCAACTGGTCTGAGATGTCCATGTCCATACCTGTCCTTTCATGCCAGCTGTCTTTTCACCCACATTTCTTGAGAAGCTCTCTGCACACATTTGCAATGCTGCTGACTTTTCAAAGTCCCCCTCAGTTCTCCTTTGACTGGATGACCACTGAAAACTCAACCGCACTTTGATTGTCCTGTTGGCAGTCTCTTTCCCTGCACTTCCACATTTCTCTGTATCTATCTCTTGACCCTGAACGTTGAACTCTTTCCTTTATTTTTATTCTGTTTGTGCAGAGCCTTTTGCTGTGGGCTCCTAGTCCATGACTCCTAGACAATATGTCAGTGCTCTCACGTAAGAGGGAACATGAATACTGCAAAGAAGCCAAAACTCTTGGAAATCTTTGTGATTCAGGGTGTTCAGAATCTGAACCTAGCTCCAGCCACAAATTTTGCACTTGGCCTGCAACTCTGTGTAAAACTCATATTGGAACATCCTTGAAATTAAGGGGTGGTGTTGGAATCTGCATCCAAATTTCACAGCTGTAGGTCACCTCTCAAACACGGGTATTTGGAAGGCAGTGAGGATTGTGCTGTAAGCAGCTACATCGGCGATGAGATATTGTTGCTGTTTTTTGCCGTCTGTGTTTTTGAAATGCTCGCTACAAGGACAGCTGTGAGGCAGATGCCGTTCTGAGTTCAGATGTGGAATGTTACAGGGTCACTCTGCTTACCTTATCATAAAAGAGCACGCGTTTTTGTGCTCTTCATGTACTGGAAAACAAGTCCATGACAAATACTGTATTGTGTGAGAGGGCTGGGGGTGGGGGAGAAAAAGGGAAGGGTATCTTGTCCTTAGGGGCTGCTGGTGCTAGGCACCACAGAAGAAAGCCCTGCTTGTCAGCCGCACTTAGGGATACAGGGCCCAGCATGTGCCACCTGCAGCAGCTTAAGGATGGCTCTCTGGCTGAGGAGCTGTGCTCCACTGGCTGGGGTTTCTTGCCTGCCACACAGAGCCAGGAGGAGTGGTGGAGGTGAATATAGTGTGGTTCCTAGCCTTTGGTCTGTACTCTGTGCATACAAAAAATGATAAATCTTGAATAGGTGAAGGGGGATAGTTGTGTTTCAGGATGTTGATGCTGGTGTCACCAGCTGGGCAAAGTGGGAGTTTGAATCTGGAAACTGGTTCTTGAGTATAGGAGTAGAAGGTGCTCAGAGGTAGGATAAAAACTGTCGGAAAGGAGCCAAGGCTCAGTGTGCACGATGGGGGATGCAATGATGGAAAGCAAGTTTGAAGCCTAAGGCAGGAGGTGAACAAGGATATCTGGGCTGGAAGATGGGAACTCCTGTGGGGATGGGGTCTGCCTGCAGGGGAGATGGGCTGCAGGACAGGGGTGTGAGCGATGGCTGGCATGGTGAAGAAAAGCTTCTAGCAGGGCCAAAGGTAGGTCAGGGAGAGGGGGAGAGAGGCAGAAAAGGAGGAGAGGTGAAAAAGCCAGAAAGGGGGAATGCAGGAATGTTTCTCCATCTGGCTCTTTTCTACACAGTGAATAAGCTTTCAAGCCTGTGTCTTTCTTCTCAGTGTCCCTGTGTCTCGGAAAATTGGGTTGAGCTATGCGAAGGAGGATAAGAGAGCGAGGATGGAAGAAGTCTTACAGCATTGGAATCCCACCAACTTGTCTGGGCAGCTGTTACTGCTGATTATGTATGCTGTACTCATGCATGCTACATTTCCCATGTTAGCTGCATGGTTTGGAGCCTGCCTTTGCAGACAAAGGTTTTGGGCTGTGTTCTTCCAACTTACTGGCCTGTGCAGTTTGTTACAGGAACAGCTACAGATTCCAAGGCACATGATAAACACTGAAAAGGGAGACTCATACCTGATTGCCTGTCTGCCTGATGTATCTGTCTACCTTTGTATTCATATAGTTTTCTTCATGGTAGGGTCTTAGTACCGGTGTAAGTTGAATGGTGAACATACCTGGCACAGGCGACAGTATGGAAACATTGCCCACTGCCATATTTTATACACAGTTGCCAAGACAAATACAGGGTTGTATCCTGATGCTATTAAATGCACAGAACTCCTATTTGGAGTCAATGAGAGTTGTGCATAAAAAAATCAATGGAAAGATTTGACCCCTTTCAAGTGGAGCAGTCCATGGTACAAATTGCATTGTCTTTGTTGAGCACAGAAAATAAACCCCACATTTTTTCCTGGCTGTCCCTTTTTGCTAGCATGCCCTTTGAAATGTGCTTTTCCGCCCCACTGTATCTAACTAGCATCATGAGACAGTTTTCAATAAAGGTGCAGTGAAACCATCCAGGGTGGGGATGCCTGATTGGCCTTTTAAACACACTTATAAATATTATTGCTGATTATTCACATGTGAGCTCTTTGCATGGCATAATTTAAACTAGATTATAAAAATTTAGAAATAAAATAGAGGTGTTATTAAACGTGGGGGTATCACTGTTATACCCACAGGTAAAAATCACTGTCTGAAATCACCTCAGAGGGATGCAGACTGAAAGAAACTGCTAGTTTTGCTGGTGGTTTAGAGGATGTTCTATTGCTGAGCTACTAAATAAATCCCCTTTTGCCCTGCACTGCCTCCAGCAAGCCCTTAGCCTTCCCCACTCTGCCTTCCCCACACTGTTTCTCTATTTTTCCTCATAATCTCAGCCCTGATTCTCTTTTTCCCATTCTTCTGGATGTTGAAGTCACGACCTTCGTGGTTTATAGGCCACAAGAGACTGAGCTAAATGTGTTAGCACAGAGTCAAAACAAGTAATAGCTGGCCAATTAAATTAATAATCCATATTGTTACAATGTTTAACCACGGCTGTTTCCTCAGTGGTCTGTTTAAATCACAGCCAAGTCCTGACCTATTAAAATGAATAACTGAAATTATGAGAAACTCCTTTTAATAAACACAGCAAGGAATGCAACACAATCGGTATGAAATACTTATTACCACATTTAAGCAGCAGCTAGTTGAGACTTAAGATTGGATTAATGAAGGGGTTTTAATTTCTGGCTAAGGGTAGAAAGCTTAAAATCTGGAACATTTCCTCAATTTCCTGGTATGGCTTTGCAATGGGCAAGATGTGAGATGGGAGCGCACAATTCGATTCATGCTTTCCCCTTGCAGATCTCTCTCCAGACACGTTCGATGCCGAAGGAGATCAAAGCAAGCAGGCTCCAGACAAGTGGCTCAAGTGGCTTGAAAAAACTCTGGGGAATAAGGGCTGGAGCACTAGACATGAGCCTTTGGATTTTAAAATGAGCACTCCTGCCAACCACCATCCTATAGAGAGCAATGTTAATGGAAGGCTGGTACATTCCCAGTGACAACGGCTCATGTGCACGCATTTTTTTGCAGTATGTCTCAGGGCTAGAGGAGGGGAGAAAAAAGCCCTTCTCTCTGAAATTTGTCAGACAAAATCTCAAGCTGGGAGCAAACCCTTATTGTTTCAAGTGGCCCAAGTATTGTTTTTCTTAAGTGCAGAACCACCAAGGTTTTGCTATTTTTATTCACACTGCACATTCATCTTCAGGGTTTCCCCACTTAACAGCAAATGTTCTTCTTTGATAGAAACTAAAATGTTGCCAGGGTTGAAAAATAGTCTACCATGCCCAAGCTTAAATGGTGATATTATTTTCCTTTTATTTTCTAATTCTTTTGATGTAGTAACACTGAGCAGGTTAATAACATGCAAATCCTGGCACAATGGAGCTGTCTGGAGGTACCACGTCAAGGGGCCATGTAATAATTGCTCTGCGCTGCACAGACACCTGGAGCATCATCTCTGTGACAATGGATCCTTCTCACCATTTCCACCATAATGGTTCCACACCATAAACCACACCCTGGGCTGCATCAAAATAAACTTGGCCAGCAGGTCGTGGGAGGTGATTCTCCCCCTCTACTCTGCTCTCATGAGACTCCACCTGGATTGCTGCATCCACCTCTGGGGCCTTAGCAGAAGAAGGATGTGGAGTTAATGGAGTGAGTTCAGAGGAGGCCACAAAGATGATCAGAGGACTGGAGCACCTCTCCTATGAAGACAGGCTGAAACAGTTAGAGGTGTTCAGCCTGGAGAAGAGAAGGCTCTGGGGAGACGTTAGAGCACCTTCCAGTACCTAAAGGGGCTGCAAGAGAGCTGGAGAGGGACATTTTTACAGGTGTATGTAGTGATAGGACAAGGGGGAGTGGGTTCAAACTGAAAAGGGTAAGTTTAGCTTATATATTAGGAAGGAATTCTTTACTGTGAGGGTGGTGAGCCACTAGCAGAGTTTGCCTTGTCTGAGAAGTTGTGGGTGCCCCATCCCTGAGAGTGTTCAAGGCCAGGTTGGATGAGTCTTTGAGCAACACGGCCCAGTGGAAGGTGTCCATGCCTATGGCAGGGGGTTGGAACCAGAAGGTCTTTAAGGCCCTTTCCAGCTCAAACAATTCTTTGATTCATCAGGAAGGCACTGATGCATTAAACCACTGCCTAATTTGCCTAAATACCGACTGCTGCCATTGCCTCCAAGGATCTCATTTTCAGCGTGTGCTGTGATGATACCAGAAATCATACATATTTTCTCCTCACCTCACTCTTTTGATTCTTAATTAATAGACCCAGCCTGAGAGCTGTAGAGGCAGAAAGATATTGAACAGCTATAGACAGCAGGGCCATAGATGCAGCAAAGTCTTCCATGCTCTTCTATAACACATTTGAGCCCAAAGCTGGCAGGACCCATGACTTGGGGTAGTACAGCTGCAATACCCATTTTGCCTGATGGATAAGACTAGCCATCAAAACCCTTTGCCTCTTATGCTGACAGCCTCCTCTATGGCCCTGATTCCATCAACAGAGCTTTCATTTGCACAAGGTGGTAGACAAGCTTTTCACCATGTTCTCAGCATATGCTTGTCCCATACATTGCAACGGTCAGCTGAGGGATTTTTCCTGACTGCTATTTCCCAGTTCTAGCAAGTTGAAGACATCTGTGGAGCAGCATCAGACTTCAGAGACTGAGTGAAGTCTGGTTGCCAGGCCTGCTGAGCCTCTGCAATGCACAGCAGCCAAGAGGCCAAGCCTGGCAGTCACTAGAGAGCCAATGGCAAAGACAGGTCAGAACCCCAAATGTCTATGTGCTTTCTCTTTTTCTCAGATTTCTGTTGGGAAATATATTCACATGAATGTATTAACTTGGGATATTCCCGATGGAATATGAACTGGATCTTCTGGGGTTTCTTAGCTAGCTTCCAGTGTTGTAAATGTCTTTGCTTCTCTGCATTGTCAATGAAAATAGTTTTGTTTCCCCATGTGTTTTTTTGTGTAAGGACATAAGAAATTAAAGGAATGTCTCTGGGCCTGAGGGAATGAACTCCCTCCTTCATGAGAAAGCTACACCTTAGGCACTTCCCTGCTGCCTTTTGTAAACATCCTTGTGCATGCGAGTGCTGCTGTGCCCACACACAGCTTACACAGCATACAGGGCACGCAGCAGTGCTGCATCTCCAGGAATACGCAGCAAGTTGTTTATGGCCTGAACTGTATGAAAAAACAAGTGTGAATGGATGTGTCGTGGCTCAGATAGGTCTTCAGGGTCCCAGGCTCATGCCCTGTGTGACAGGGGACAGCCCTGCCACCAGAAGTGAACTTTGGCTCAGGAAGTTGCACTGTGGTGCATCCGGGCCAGCTGCCTGTCGGAGAGAGAAGGGGCAGCAAGCTTTTAGCTAGAGGCTGGCACAGACGGGCCCTGCTGCCCCGATATCCACTTGGCTTGCAGGAATCCTATCAAAATCTGCCAGCCATTATACTTTCCTGGACCAGGAACTAAAATCACGGTTCTTTGTGTTATGTCGCTGTACTTCCATTGGTTTATTCCATGTCTTTCTAAGCCTTTAGGCTTCATTTCACTTTGTTGTCTCTCACTGTTCTTTCCACAGTTTCCTTCAAGGCTCCCTCCAGAAAGAAGAAGGGCAAAACCATCTGAGAGGTTAAAAAAGAACAATTCTTGGACCTTGTGTTGCCTACACTTGTAGCAACACAGAAAGCCCTTTATGTTGCCTATGTACCCCATACATAAATTTAAATCTGGGTTTATGTACCTGTTCTCATCTTAGCCTTCCCCCAGCAGGCCACCATCTCTCCTTGTGCCCCTCTGCCTCTATGTCTCAGCTGACTGTCCCTTTCCCAGTTTCACATGGAATGAGATGAGGCAAAATGATCAATTTAAATGTTATGACCTTGTTCAGTGACCTTGCTCCAGTTGGCGTGGGTGCCAGAGGGGTCCCACTGGCATTTTAGGTACTGTGGGTGTTTGTCCTGTACCCCTTGGTTCTACCTAGCCAGTTCCTGTGACCCCTCACAAATATGTCGGATGTCCCAGGCAGATGAAGGGACTTTCCCAAGACTTTGCGGTGGACACAGCAGCCTGGGACCTCCCTCATCTCAGAGTCCCTTCCACAGTCCTGCGAACCGTGATCTCTCCCAGCATGCTTCAAAATCGCAGAGCTCTAGGGAATGGAAAAATTATATATAGGGCAGATTTCCTGGAAGCCATAAATTGATGGTTTTATTTAGAGGAATTTTAGCAGAATTGCCATGAGAAATGAGAACCTACTGGGCCACTTTTCAGGGAAATACACGTGTGAAATTTCCCAGAGCAAAGCCCCTGTCCAAGTGAGGGTAGTTTTTCTCGGCTTCCCTCTGCTGCTCACACCAAGGATCTTCCACTAGAGCCTGCTGTTCTGCACAGCAACATGAGCACTCCTGTGCAGAAGCTGCTGGGGTCCTGAACATGGTATTTTAGAAATCTCGTCTCCATAGGGTTGCGGGATATGATGACTAAAATATCTGTGGTGTCTGGAATGAAGTCTCCTAACTCTGGCCAGCCCAAGGGAGTCAGCAGTGGGAAGGATGCCTTGCAGAATCACTCCCAAGCAGGCAGGGAGCCTGAGAACTCTGCCTGGCTACATTGGCTCTGTGCGAGCTGGCCCAGGGAAGAGCTGCTCTGAAGTTTCATGAAGACAATGACTGGGTGATAAGTCCTTTGGTGATTAGTAGACATTAGCAGAAAGGCAAAATCAGGTCTCATGCTTCAATCCCAAATCATTTTTCTAAGGTGATAAAAAAAGCACCTGGGTTTGGCCAGTGTTGGTTCCCAAGCCACTATGGTGCAATACAGCATTCCAGTGGAGGACCAGTCATGTGGCAACCTGAATTTATGCTGTGTTCCCTATCATCCTTCAATGATTTTCCCTCATCTTCAGTATGAAATTTCTAAGGAAGCAAAGTTTACCTGATTCAATTTGGATATGAAGTGTTTCAGAGCCCTCACTAGGAACTCGTTGTTCTGGTTTGCTTGTTGCAAACAAGCTTAGTGGAAACATAAAAGGAAGGTCAGAGCAAAATAAAAAAAAAGAAAGAAAAACTGTAAAAAGTAATGAAAAAAAAATCTAACCCACCTAATTTAAATACAAATATTGTTATTTAATTCCACTGTTCTCTTTTGGAGTGTGATAGCATAGATGTTATTTTTTTAAGGAAGAATATGACATCCCATTTAATTTCCTCTGAAACAAGGCAATCTGGCTTACCAAATATAGCCTGACAAAGAAAAATAGAAATTTCCTGATCAAAGATCCAAGAGTGCAGTGCTCCACCTTAAATCCCTCCCACCTATTAGGTCCCCCTTTAGACAAGACAGAGAAACAAATTTCTCACACATCAATGATGCCTCCATAATCAATTTCAAATAGCCCCTTGCATAGGGATGCAAATCTTAGCTTTCTCTTAATAAAGCCTTTTAGAAGATGGATGTACTGATCTGATATTATTAAACGAAAAGTGGTCTCTTTTTAATCTAGAGATGCAGGGGCGTTAGTAACAGAGTGAATCAAAGGCCTGGTCTCTTTCTCTTCCTAATTATCAATAGTGTTTTATAATCTTATTAATATTGATACACAGTATACTGAAGATCTGTTAACGTATAATGTATGTGGAGGATAATTAACGAGATCCGAGTCAGATCAATCGCCTATTTGACAGAAAACGGTGTGTGGCTTATAAATTATACATATGCTAGGTATGGCTAGAAATGTTTAAAGTTTCAGTCCAATCCTTCCAGTACAGCACTGGGAAAACTGATGAACTTAAAGGCACAGTCCCTTGCCTGTTAGGTTTATACTGTACACTCAGAGGAATAACTCTTATTTAAAAATCAAAGAGTTCCATTAACTGCCAAGATCTCAAAGCAGCACAGAAAACACACCTTCTCCTTGTGAAGTGCAGCTAAACAAAAGGCAAAATCTTGTAAGAAAAAGGATGATTAATAAAAGTGAGGTAATTTTCCTTTTGATTTCTGAGAGGGGGTAGCATGCAGGATGTTCCAAATGACAGAAATGATCCCACATCTTCACACTGGCCTTTAACAAGGTTAGACTTGCTAGTGCAGTAAATACAATTAATAATCCCAATTAATATTGCATGTTTTGGTAGGTTTGAGAGCATGAAAGCTTTCCACAGATTACTCTTCACTCCCCAAAGCAGACGCGGCGTGATGAGACGAAGGGATGGAAATGTGGAAATAAAACTTTCCTTTTTTGTTGTTGCAGAGCTCCTGATAAGCATGGGGCTGAGATGAAAGGAGATGTCAGGTTTAACAAAAATAACATATTATTATTATTAATAATTTACCTCAGGGGTATGACCCAGTGCAATAATGACTGCTTGAGGCTGTGAAACTTCACCAACATTTTGAAAATGGCTCAGACTTGCTCAGCTTTTCCACAGCGGACCTTGGGGCACATTCAGCTGTTGTGTGGGGAGAAATTATTCCCAAGGTAGAGAGGCTGCATCAGTCCCTTGTGCTTCATGCAGGAAGGCTTGAATCAGATTAAACTGGCAGAAATTCACCTTTCTCTGGAGTCAAACTTCTACTTATGTCAGTGGGAGTTTTACTTGAGAAAAAATACAGGCAGTGCCATGCCAGATCATGCTTGAGACAGGATATACTTCATCAAGTGACCTCTCTTACAGGAACCAGCACCCAGTGCTGTGGAGAAAGATGTAAGATGGGGCTGCACTCATCCTTGGTGTGGATAAATTCCCTCCTAGAATGTCCCAGATTATGCCCACCACTGGAAAATGCAGGGAGCACAGAGTTCGTGGCTGCATTCATCTTGGTTGCTTTCAACAACACATACCTCACAAACCTGCCTCACAAGAAATTTTTCAATAGGTATCTTTGGGTCAGAACCTTGTTTCACCTTACATCTGAAAGCAAATTGTTCATTCACAAAGACAGACTTCAGTGGTTTTCTGTTTGGTTGGTTGGTTGGCTTGTTTTGTTTTCTTTTTTTTTTCCCCCATGAACCACTATATAAACTGTATGCCTGCTAAAATACCCCACAATTTTAAAGCAAGCCAAGTACTCTTAGTGGCACTCATGACAACATGACAGGCACCAAACCTGTTCCTAAACACAGCCTTTTTTGAAGTTAGAGATTCAAATCCACCCAATTTACCCCTGGAAGGTGAATGATCCTCAACAGCATTACCCCAAAACGAGTTTGCAGAAGCTGACGGTTCATTTGTAATTAAGCCTTTAACATATGACTATGTGTGACCTTGTGTTTGTTGCAACAGAAGCCCTGATGGGCAGAGAGGAGCCCCAAGCTGGCTACCAGTGGCAATATCCGGACACCGCAGAACTGCTTGATGGAGACTCTTAGGATTAGCAAAACTTTTCCTGAGTCATCCTTTGTACACCCCTTGTGGGGCCATCTCAATCAAAGCATCTAGCCCGCCTGTGGTGTGGTGAGTAAAAAAGACTTGCCTTGTTAAGGTAAGTGGGGGAAAATTGTTCTGTGCTTTGCCAGGTGAAGCGTTAAGTACAGGATCCATCTCAGGGAAGGGCAGGAAAGGCTTTCTAGATTACAAAGGCCATTACTTAATAGCCATGCTGTCCCTTGAGCCAAGGTTTAAAGTAAATTATTTAAATTATAATATTATGCCCTTTCCCCTGAGAGGTTCATAGGGCCGCACTAGCATGAATGAGTGAATGCTCACAGCCTCCAGATGAGGCAGCCGTGGCATTCAGGAGCTCAGGTCTGAGTGCTCAAAATGGCCATAATCTCAGAAAAAGTGGACCCCAAACCAAAAGCAGCAACAGTTTTGGTACAAGAGAATTCCTCACAGTCTCTCAAGATGAGTCAGTAGCTAAATCAGGTAAAACTGCTCTGGTCTCCTGACTCCCCAGCTCTGTGTTTGAACCATTAGACTCATGCTTCCTTTTGTCCATTAGTGGCTTCATTTCTGTCTCACAGCATTAATTCAGGTTATGTTGCTTGCAGTGTTCCATATAAATGAGCTTAAGACCACACAGGTTCACAGGAATCAGTGCGGTCAGGAAATGCTATTTTCTCTCTCTCACACCTTCTCATAAAGGATCCACTGGAAGATTTTTAATTGTGTCCTGTTCCCTGATCCAAGCATTGGTGTGGTCGCAACCTGGACAGACTCTGGGTTTACATGTCCCCTCAGTCTGCTTCCCTGGCATTCTCTCCAAGCTGCCTTCATTCCCATTTTACACTTAACTTTTGTTCCACTTTCTTGACACACCTTAGCCTTGGTTAACTATATTGAAAAAATATGTCAAAAATATTCTTAATATTCTTAAATATTCTTTTGACTGGAGGTCAAAACTGCTTCTTCAGTTAAGTGTTCTAATCACGCATCCTTGCCAAGCCTTTCTCATGAGAAAGTCAAGATCAGAAGTCTCCTTTTTGTCCCTATTTTCCCTCAGACAGGGATATCCATTCACAAGTGCTGTGACCACATTGCATTATACTCCACGATTTCCAGGTGGAAAAAAAAAAAAAATTAAAAAGAGCTAATTTTTCAGACCCAGATCCTTGAAGCCTTGAAGGAAAGACTAAGGTATTTCATTTGGATATTCACTATTCACCAGGCCAGGAATCAGTCTTTAAATACCATTCTGTAAGACAAAACACAATGAATTAATGTTAAAGATAGCAGGAAAATGGAGGTACAAATCAGCTACAGGAAGGAACAAATTAACAGTAAGTAGGGAGCAGCAAGTTCAGATAGCAGGGGAGCTGTTCTGGTTTGCAATGCCTGGAATGAAGACATCCCCCTCCTTCCCAAAACAGGCTCCAGCATGCCCATGGCTCAGGCTGTGAGATATTTATGGCCTAGCCAGCATCAGCCTGAGGCCATGCAAACGGAGCTATTGGATGCTGTTTTGGAGAGAGTTTCACAACACTTGCTTTTTTCATGCAAAATTGAGGATACGTACGCATTCCGCATTTCGTAGTGCTTTTGGCTACAGAATCAGCCCTGGAGCAGAGAGACCTGGGTGTCACAGCTTAGCAAGGACAACTGAGAAGGGCCACCCTTCCCATACAACTTTCCCCGCCAGTTTGGGAAACCAGTCCCATGATGGACAGAGTTGGGAGGTCAACACTGGAGGTGACGGGGGCAGACTCTGCTCCTCACCCCCAAGGGAAGCTTTGGAGCAGCAGCCAGCAGCCAGGCTCCCTGCCTGGGCCTGGAGCTGCTTGTGAAGCTCTCAACACCATCCCAAACGTGAAGTGTCAGCTGTCCAGGAGGAGCTTGTGGGGCCAAAGGGGTCAGCTGAGCAGCATTCTCTCTGCCCTGTCCCGCTCCTCCCACTCTCCTGGATACTCTAAAGTACAGTTTAATGCTCCTTACCAAGTCGGGGTGGGGTTAATGAGCAAGGAAAAGGAGGGCATTGAGTGTGTGGAGGCAGAGAGGAGAGGCAAGAGCCGCAAAGAGGTGGCACCACTGCGCCACCTCTGAGAGGCAGAAGGCCAAGCTTCAACGTGTTGTGTGTCTGCTTTTTCACCCACGTGCTCTCCTCTCTCTGGCTGGCTGCCAAAAACAAGGACAAAGAGAGAGGACAAAGTCTGGAGGCTGTGGTCAAAGGGATGCAGGGGCTGTAGCCACCCTAAAGTCCACACCCTGCCCGAGGAGGACTCATCTGCCATGAGGGCTGGCTGCCGGTAAGGATGCTCTTTCCTCAGCTAAATCACACTGAAAGGTCTCCCTGTCAAGGTTTTGTCAGAGGATGTCAAAGCGCCAAAGTGACAGAGTCTGCATCCTACATCCCAATTTATATTCCATTACCTTTCTCAGTTTTTGTGATGATATGCCAGGTTTTACACTTGGGTAGCTGAGGCCCTGGCACGTTTCCCTGTCTGCCATTCTGTTGTGAATGGAGGTGGGAGTGGTGAAGCCTTCATCAGCCAGTGCTGCCTCAGTGAGAGTGGGGTGTGCCTGTGCTTTCACATCAACAGTTTAGAGCAAACTGGTGCCACTTCCCGGTGTGTAAAAATCCTCAGCAACTTTGATTTAAATCGTTTAAGATTGAAACGTTTTCCCCTCCCTAAAGAAACACTCTTTTACAATGAGATAAGTTTAATGGGAAGTCCATAAAGCAGAGTTAAGCAGCTTGGCAAAATCCAAGGGTAAAACACACAGGTAGTAAATGTGTTGCAGATTGCATAATTTCCTGGAGTCCTTGGACAGGGTGTCTTTACATCTTCTTGGGTTCAAGCACTGTACGATTTCATCAAAATCCAGAATATGGTTTTAAGGAGCTCTACCCAGCCTGGAGCTAGATGGAGAAAGAAATTATTTTCTTGTGTGTGTCCTGGCCATGACCTGGAGACTGACCCACCATCTCGTGGCATTTCATGCCCTACACTCTGCATTGGCTTTGGAGGGAAATACAGACACCAGCCTCCTTCATGCAGAGACACTTTACAACCAAACTGGACTGCTCTAGCAAATACTAGTGGAGTGTATTAAAGATCCATGTCTTTCCCCCAGCTAGTGCAGTTAACTAAGAAGGTTTAACTTATTGAGTAAGGCCAGAATTTTACAAAAATCTCATTTCCCAAGTAGGCAGCAAAGGAAGAGAGCAGAAATTTTAAAGGCCTCAGCACCCTGGGTGCTCACTGAAGACTAAGTCCTTTTGAGAATCTGACTGTTAAGGTGTCACCATGGGAGTTAGCAGAAGTATTGAGCACTTGGGAAAAACAGACCTGAGTTTCATTGCCTGCAGGTATACTTACCTAGAGGTTTTTTCTTAGGATAAGACTTCAAGAGAAAGTGGCTCTAACATAGTGGCTCGCTGCTCTCTTCTTTCTTCCCCCTCCCTTCTCACTCTTCAGTCAGGCAGTTCAGCTCACTCAACCACTGGAACACTATTCACCTTTTTTGCCAGTTGAGTTTTCTACCCTGTGGTGGGCTGTTTCAAAGAAGTGCTGAGCCTGGTGCAAGGGACATGATGCAAAGGAGGGACAGCTGGTGCCAGGAAAACCTTCTAACTCAGTCATTCACTGAAAGTCCATGCTCCTCCACCTTGCTGTGTGATCCCAGCAAAACACTGGAAGCAGCAGCATGGCTGCTGAGATGGATGGCCATGGCAGCTCTGGTAGCATCTGGACTGCTCTGAAAAGATGGAATAGATTTTGGGTGCTTGAAATGTTTTGAAAATTTAGCACCAGCAGAGAAAGAAAGAAGTTTTCAAGTGATGCTAGTAATTTCACTTTAAAATCATTTTGTAGCCACTTATGTACAATACAGATGCTATTTTGCTTCCCTTCCTTAGGTAGCTGTGGACTTGAGGGCAGATCAATTGTTTTCTGTCTTTAAATCCACACAGAACCAAAATAATGATTTTTTTCAGTCACTTTCCAAATGCCCTATTTTAGGGAAAGATGCAAATACCCCACAGCATCTTCATGCTAACTAAACAATAGCAATTTCTCTTTTACTTGCAAGGCCAGAAAATTAGAAATTAACATAACAGTCATCTTTTTCTATCTGTTTGCCACTCTTTTAATCCCCCTCCCCATCTTTTCCAATCCTTGAGGGAAGCAGATGAGCTTTCAGCATGCCTGGAGGTTCCTGTAGATATATATGTTCGTACAAACACACTCACTGGAACCTTTGCTCTCCGTTAATCCATGCAGGTCATGGTGAGCATACAAACCCCAGCCACCTCGTCCCTCAACAAAGATTTACTAGTCAGTGCAGAGTGAAGACACTATAGTTAAGGCTACATTGACCTCTTCAAAGGTATTATAGAATATTCACTCGTCTCCTGTGAAGTATTATCGTAAATAAACAGCGGTGCAGAAATGAATGAAGCACATTTCATGGCACAATACATAAATGCATTTAACTTCACAAATTGCAGGAGTCACTGTAACCAGCTGACTCATTGAAAAACACAGTACAGTTTTGGGAGATAAATTTCTAACTAAAAAATTATGTATTACACACATAGATACTGAGTTACTAAACATAATACACATATCAAAATGTTATCTGTGTAATAACTGCAAAGCCACAGATAAACTGTTTTATCATGCACCTTTGCCTTCATGTGTTTTGCTGTTTTCCAAGAGTTCAGTCTTATCCCTATACACTTTAGCAGCACTGGAGCTTTGAACTTTTGAAAAGAAAGAGTGAAATTATGGCTGTTATGGAAATCAGAATCAGTGAGAAAATGCACTTAAATTTAAGGGGGGGGAGAGGGGAGAGGCAGAATGTGAGTGAATCCTTAAAAGCCCTCAACTACCACAGCTAAAAATGAAAATTTTTCAAACCTGTCCCAGGATTAAGAACTATAATCCTCAAAAATTCAAGGGGAAAAAATGTGCACATACATTATGATATCTGTGTCATGAAATTGTGAGTTCTGCAGTACAGATTTTGAGGTTTTTTCCATTTTTACTATGACTTTGACAAGCTAAAGTCCTGTGAAATCACTCACATTCACGTCTCTTTTACAGTCCTGTGGCTAATCCCTTTGAAATCTTGGGGCCTACCTGTTTTTGTAAAGCAGAGCATGTGTACAAGAAGAAGGTCTAAACATTTATGAGACTACAGACAGGAGCTTTGTTCCACTGGAAGAAGATACCAAGCTCTTGGTGAAGGTGGTCAGACACTGGAACAAGGTGTCAAGAGAGACTGTGGCATCCTCATCCCTGGAAATATCCAACCTCTTGGGCAACTTGCTGTAGCTGCCCCTGCTGTGAAAGGACAACCTCCAGAGAGGCCTATTCAGCAATGATGTGATCTGTGGGTGCTTTAGGACCAAAATGAGATTAAGAATCTGTATGCTAAAAATTGCTGCAGTGTTACACATAGCAAATAATACAATGAGAATGGTGCAACACACATTGCAATGTTTCTCTCCTTTGAAAGTCAGTGATTGATGTATGGCTGTTAGAAAGAGGTGGGTTTTTTTTAAAAGCCAACACACTCTCTCAAATACTTTTCTTGAGCTTTTTAGATCTCTTTTTCCTTAATGCGCTCAAATGCTAAGCACCATTCCAAATTCATGTCAATATATCTATTGACATCTTTCTTGCTGTTTTCCTCTTCTTCTATTCTCTGTGGTATCAGTCTTGCCAACTGCTCCTGAGATCTTTGGTTATGATCTAGCAAAGCCCTTAAGCACATGCTTAACTTTAAGAATGCAAACAGTCTTTGTGAATTCAGCAGGACATTTCCTTTAGCTGCTTGTCTGGGCTGGGGCCAGAATGCTCAGTGCTCTATATACAGATCGAAATATAATAATTCGCACACAGTTAGTTAGAAAATCACTGCAGAGCGTGAAATAAATTGGAACAGATTTTCTCCAGTCCTTTTGCAGAATTTGGCTGTGAAACACTACAAAACTTGTACCAACTCTGAGTGTAGCTTATAAATTAACAGAATTCAATTCATCAACATATGTCATGGAAAATACCTGTTTTATACAAAAAGTTACTTTCACATGCACATATTTGCTCTTCGTCTCCCTGTCCTTTTCATGCATGCACACACATACACACACTTAGGAGACTTAGGCCTGCTTGACTCAGTATCTTACTGTGCTCCTCAGCAAATGTCATTACTTATAGATTCTTCTAAAGTTCAAAAAATCTGTACAAATTGCTAGGAAAAAGTTCACGATACTTCAAGCTCTTAAAAGACATTTTGGGGGAAGCTGTAGAGAAGTTTACCAACAGGCTGCAGATAAGCACAAACCAGGCAGAGGTGCAAACACGAGACCAGTCTAGCACGGTCAGGCCAAAGGTCTGACTTCTTGCTATACCAGGTGCCCAGATAAGGGCACAAGAACAGGGCAAATGTATCGTGGCATTTATATATCCCAGGTTTATTCACTCGGCTTCAGCAGCTCAGGTCTTCCCAAGACTGAACGGCACATCAAGATTTACTAGTACATTCATCTTTTAAATGCTTTTAATTCCATTACTTTATCTAGTCTCTTTTTTTCATCTGTGTAAACTTCTGGCACTCACAAAATCCTGTAGCAAGAAGTTTCACAACCTGCTCCGGTCTGTACTCCGTGCAGGAGTACCAAAAAACACTTGCTATTTTTTGTGAGCATACCACTTTCTTGCCTCACACAAGAACTAGAGGCAGCAAAAGAAACAGCAGTTTCTTATTCACCTTCCATGTGCCATTCATGATTTTATATTCTACTGTAACATCCCCTCTGCCAGCTCTTTTCTTAGATGGAAAATCCTCCTCCATCTAATCACTCTCCTGTAACATCCTTTGTACAGAGGAAGAGCTGATGTGCTGGAAGAGGCAAGCTGTCTGCTTCAACAAGGTGCTTCCAGGGGAATTGGAACTCCCAGGCTAATGAGACCTGGGCCAAGAGATTCTGCTAAGTTGTGATTGCTTAAACTTTTGCATTGAGGTAATGAACACCTCCGTGTGGGTCGACTAAAGTCTGCATGCAGCTAGTCATGAGCTGTAAAATAATGTCATACATGAATGGCAGCAGCAAACCATCCTTTCTTTTTACTGCTAAAACAAGAGAACCCTTAGTGAAAAAAAAATGTTCATGTGAAGATTTCTGCTGGTTCCAAGAACCAAAGTTTGTGGCTCTCTTTTTGTCTCATTTAAGACAAAAGCAGTGGAAGATTGAATGGTGGAGGTGAGGCCAGTTTCTTCCTTGACATATTTACTTCAAATTCTCTTTGTGGATTTTTGCATAGTTTGCAGGTGTGTGTGTGTGTGTGTGTGTGTGTCTTAATTCATTGTACACTACCCTAAGGTTTAGACAGAACTGCCTAACAAACTACATGACTACTAAAAAAATGATTTATGCAGTTCAGATTGATAACTGGAAACAACAAAATAAATAAACAACAACAAAAAAGCAGCTTTTTAATGCCATGCCAAAGTTTCTTTTAGCTGAGTATTGTACATATTCAAGACTGCAAGATTATCTCCAGCTCTGAGAGCTGATATTCACACCTGCTTCCAGATGTGTCTTCTCTTCTGATAAAGACAGTTATTGTTAACCTGCTTTGCATTTCTCATAAGCTGTGCTTATTGCTGCATTTGCTCCCACAGCATTTCTTCATGTCTGAAAGGCCTAAATCTCATACTCCTGCTATAATGCTTTGAGACCATGAGATATGTCACCAAAATGCCTAGAAAAACAGAGCCCAATGCACTACCTTTATTTGCAAGTGTGTTGCCTTATGTACCTCAGTTAATCCAGTACTAACATGGGATGAAATCTTGGCTCCATGAATGCCAGCAGCAAAACTCACTAACATCAAGGATGTCAGGAATCTACTGACTTCTGCCTGTCAAGTGTTGAGAATCTGTCTGAGCTGATGTCTGTAAAATAAGACATGAGATAGAAACCCATGGATTCAACCTCAAAACGTGGTGCTGCTCTATGGGAATCTGTAACTCTTACAAAGTGTCTCCTAATGGACGTTCTTTCTTCTTGTTTTTCTTGGCTGCTGTTGAGTGTTTGTGGTGTGCCCAAGCAGGGCAAGCACTGGCCATGCATCCAAATGTACCAGGTACAGTGTGTCTGCACTGGGATATTAATGAATGTTGGCATCAGGAGACTGGCAAGGGAAGAGCCCCGTAAGAAAAGCCTTTTATTTCAAAAGGTTTTTCTGTGCCCCCTGGCTGACAGACAGAGTTTAGTTTGTGTCCACTGGGTTGCAGACTTTCTCATCACTATGCCTGAGAATTTGTGCCCTGTCAAAATTGTTGAGCTAAAATTCGCAAAATGGTCTGGAAGTGTCGGCTCTCCAAAACATTAGAGGTGCGTCTGGTATCCACTCTATGCCCTCCAACAGCTGAGAAAGCAGCTAAATGCACTTAACTGAATGTGAGTCTCTGGGATAAGTCTTAGCTGTTCAACATGAACAACAAAATCTCATCTGTTTTTTTCATCAACTTCACCTTAATTTCCTAAGTTAAAACACAAACAGCATTGCTTACCCTATGTTCTAGATTGGCTCTGCTTCCTTTGTGCAATGTATAAATACAGATATATTCCTTTAGCATTAGGGAAATGTACTACAAATATTATATACTGAGAGGTAGGATGGAGCAACTTAAAGGTAACAGTGGGTAGCGCAAATATAGCTCCTACAAGAGTCCAGACCAGACCAGACTTGATGTCATTAACTCTCTTTAGCACTTGGAGCTCAGACAATGGCACATTTAAAGTACATGGGTGGCTTCCATCCATTTCCTAGTGGGCAAGTGTCCACCTGACAAAAGCACCGCTAGCATTGGCAACGTGTGGAGCACTGGCAGCTCACCCGGAGCAGCCAGTGGACAGGAACCCACAACAGGGACTCTCTCATGTTTCCAGAAGAATGTTTCCAAGGCAGGTTTGTGACAAACTGATGGGAAGCCAAGTGTCCTGCCACTTGGCCTGTACTGCCAAGGTGTTAGCATGGCACTGTTCCCATTCCCTAAAGACATGTTTAATCTTTGACAAGGCACAGTGTTTGATAGCAGAGTTGTTTACATATGCATGTGCTCAGCTGAGCTGAGGTGTGCTGCACTGTCAATGCCTCATCACTCACTGAACAGGCTTCCAAGCACTTCTGGTAGTTTTACTGCTGAATGGAGAGAAAAATGGACACATTTTAATCATTAAGCCCTATTTTCTTAGCGGTAGCTCTGTCCACAAAGATACTGTCTATGAAATCCTTTAGTCACAAGAAATAAAGTCAATGATTGATTTGTATTCTGCAATGCACCCTCTGGCTAAAACCAAGTTATAAGTACCAAATGGTTGAGACGGGGCTTGTGAAAGGGCAGTTATTTGAGTGGCACTAGAAGAAAAATGTTAATAAAGGGCAGTCCATTGAACTGAGGTTAAATAGTTTCATACTTCTCAACCAACCCAGAAATGTCCCTGAATTCTCATTAAAAAATGTTCTTTATAATCTGATGTTTTACCTTATTAAGGAAGGGGGATCATGATGATCAAGAAATATTACTTCCTTGAGGGGAAACAAAGGTAACAAGGATATAGCTTAAACATCCTTTATTCTTCTCATTTTCTTTAAGCATTTGTCTTGTCTTTTTGTTCATTTCTCTGGGCTTTATTTTATTTTTAGAGCTGAGTTGCTTTTTCAAATGAGTGAATTGGAAGAAGTTTGGAGGCTCATCTCTAATTGTGTGCAGGCTCTTCAGTGCTCCTGAGGCAGAGCCAAGCTAGGAGGGCAGCCAGTCTTTCTGCTGCCACACCAGGCACCAGCCCCACCAGCAGCCCTGCTCAGCCTCCCTTCTCACACCCCAGAGCCCTCTGCAGCACTCCCCCAGAACCAGCAAAATCTACCTAAATAAGTATTTGATGATTTGGGGTTTGCCAGACTGGCCTCAGAGAAATCTCAGAGAAACACAGCCCTGCCAGGTACAGTCCACTACAACCCTGTTTCCAGATTAAAAATGGCAAAAATCCCATTATACTGGGAAAGGACTTTACAGAAGTTAGCAAATGCCTGTAGGTGTTTGAGTTGAGGTTTGGGATGTCATCGAGTCTGGCCGATGAAGAGTGAACTTGCAGGAGTTGATGCCAGGCACACAGTAGAAAGCTTGGGTTTAAACCAGATGATTGTGTGCCTCACAGGTAGACCATGGACCTGGCACCTGGTATATCCTACAGTTGTGCCAGTTTTCAGCTGTGCCACTGGGTACAACCTGGGCTTTGGAATGCTTTGAGGATGCTAGCACCTCATCGCTAATTTAAGCTCACAGAAAGTCCCAGGGAAGTTTTCTCTGTGTTGTCATTGCCAAGGGGAATGACTGATAAAAATGATGTGAATTGACAAGCCTGGTGTAAGGACGCACGTGTTTTGGGAGAAGCCCTGCAATGGACACAGGGATGTACTTGAATGGAGATGCCCCCTTGGTGGCCTGCACTGACCTGAAACAGCAAGTGGACTGACTGCCAAAAAAGTGTTGCAAGGATGGTGTCTCCTTCCTTAGGAAGGGGTGTCCCATTGTTCCCATGCATTAGGGAATAGCATATACCTTGATTTTAAACCATATACATGATAAGCCAACATTTGTTTTAATTTTTAAATTAGCATAAAATAGTGTTTTTATCAGTGTTTGAGCCAATGCCCATTTAGTTACAGAGGGCATATTTGAAAGTCAGGGCACATTTGATTCCGGACTTTTCTTTATAAACAGCTTAACCTTTTTTGTTTAGCAAATGCTAGGTTTCAAACAAGCCTGTCTGTATTGACTGAGTAGTGTTTTTTCAGTTACAGAAGTGTTTAATCCTGAGAAAACTCAGATCTGAAACCCTCTTCATTGGCTGAAATGTTCAAAGATTTAACAAATTCAGCAAGTGGGAAAATTAATCTTTGAATAGAAGAAACAATCTGACAAAATAAGCCATAAAAGTAGGTGCCAGGTGTCGCAAGGAAGTTCTTAATGCAGCAGTTGCTTAGTGTATACTCAAAATGCATCCACTTTTGTTCGAAGATCCAACAAAACATATGAAATTGGGTTACACCAATTCTCTTGATCTATGAATCTTCCACTGTGTCAAAGATAATACACCAAACAAACTTACATGTAAATGGTGTGATAAAATGATCTACCGTATACATTATCATCCATTAATATTGTTGGGGCTAATGCATTTCATCTGTCACACACTTTGTTTTATATTATCCCCACCTTACTAAAAAAATACCATAAAACCTGCTGGGTTGACAGCCATGCAGGTTACCTGCTGGGAAGCAAAAGTCCAAGGACACTGTTTCCTGTCACTGTTGTGCCCACAGCTGCAGGTGGAGAAGGAAGTACTGCAGTCAGGTTGTGAGGAAAGGTGTGCTCTGCTCTGGGCATTGCCACTGTCCTTTGGACATGTTGCTTCATTTCTTTATGCTCATCTTCCTCTTCCACTGAGTGTGTTTGTAAACAAGTGGAGCTGCACCTGTTCTCACAGTAACCAGTGTGACATGCCCCATGCTTGGCAGAAGGCTCTAGGCTCTGTAGTATAGCATAGTAAGTGAAAAATAACAATTCATAATAAGTTGAGAGATTCTGAGATCACTCTGACCTTGAATTCTCTACTGTCTTTTAACAGGAGAGGGTGAAATTGGATAGAAACAGCCCCCTCATTTTGTGCAGAGCCACCAATGACCCAGACTGCATTTGAACCACAGCCCTAGAGGCAAAAGGCTTTGTGTCTCATTGCCAATTCACAGCAAGAACATAACTTGAGCCCACACACTAATGCTAAGCAAGGGCTGAGTGTTACTAATCCTTGTTCACATATCTACACCTATTAAAATCACATGTGTGAAGGTTTACAGGACTTGTTCTTTTACTGTAGTGATTGGGCCTTTCATAATGTGTTCTTAAAAAAAAAATTAACTGAAAAAAAAAAAAAGACATGCAAGAACAATATATGGCTTTCTTTCTCAGACATATTGTGCTGAACGGCATTGTTTGGTTTAAACTGAAACATGTTTTTAGAAGGCTGAGAAGAATGTTTAGACATAATGATTTAAAAGACTCATTATCGCAGGTGCTGCACTTTATTCTCCAATTCATTCTTATTGCCAGAAAACCACCTCCACAAAGGCTGCTGGCAGTGTCCCTCCCACTGGAATGCTTGCCCTTCTCCCTGGCTGCATAATGTGTGGAGGGCAGGATTATCCAACTCACTAACCATCCCTCTCGGCCCATGGGCTCCAGGATGATGGGGAAAACCTACTTGGATGAGATCTTTCAGATTCTGATTTTCAATGACCCTGTGACAGAACAAGATAGAAAACTGCTGCTTTTTAAAATGCCAGGTAGTTTCTTTCAGCTGCTAACAGATTTCCTCATTCCTGACAGAATTTATAAGCATCCATTATAGTTCTTTTTTTCTTCATATAAATTACAGGTATCAGACCTGAAAACCTTAAAGAATTCTCTTGAAAGACCATTTTATCCCTCCTGATGTTTGCATCCCCATGGACCAGGTGTTTCACAAGGCAGACCAAGTGGAGTGCTGGAAGAGGAGACTGCTTTAAAAAGAAATATTCTCTGATTTTTCCAGCCAGTGACAGCAGCTAGGGGTGAGCAATGGAACTTGTTTGTCCAGTGCTTTTGTGAATACAGTCTCAGTGCTCATAGGTTGTGTGTTAGAACTGCAATTGCTCGTGATATAACTTTGAACTCTTTACTGATATCTATGCAATCATGCAAAATAAATCTCTTAATTGTCGTCTTACACATCATACTGTTTTTCCCCTGATGCTGATGGGAAATTATTCCAGGTAAATCACACCTGCCTGGCAGTTAAACAGCTTGAAATGTAAAATGCCAAGATTTCTTCTCCTATGCTCTCTGTACCCATAATTCCAGTCCTACTTCTTTCACTGTCATTCTTTGATCCATTGTTTTTTGCCAGCATAAACTCCTATCATCACTTCAATACCTTCACATATCCAGGATCTTGGTCATCTCTTTTAAAAAGTCATCTGTAAAGTGATCTTTTTTGGCTCTTGCTATAAAATCACAGCTTCTGAAACCCAGTGGTCTGTGGGGTATGGATGGATGTTCTGTTTGGGAGATGTCCAGTCACATCATTCCAACTCCAAGCTCTCACTTCCCAACGCTCCCACAGGCAGCCAGGTGTTTTGTCAGAAAAAAAGAGGACAAAGTGTTTAAGTTTAAAATAGATCATTATTTTACTAATGCTACTTTCTCAAATAAGCAAATAGTGTGTTTTTCATATGTTATCCAATTATGGCTAAGAGATGGTCTGTGTGGGATGAAATAAAAAATAATGGTCCATGAAATCAGGGATAGAAGGCAAAGTATCCACAGAGCAATATAAGGAATTTGTCCCCAGTGTACACGGATTGGGGAGCCCACAGTCATTCTTTATTCATATTTTCTATATCTTTTGTTGAAATAATTTCGTACAAATTACACTCTAGAAAGTGACATGACCTTGTGCATGTCACAGTAAGAACAAAATCACTTTGCTTTTATAAGGAAATTAAGATTTAATGTAATGTTTATGAACACATGTGATCAAACCCAAGTAATCAAATCCAAGTCCTGTCATCAAGAAAAAATTCTGATCCTAAAACCAAATAAGGCCAGGAAACCTCACAAAAGTCTTCACCTGCCCTAACTGCCAACACCTGTCAGTCAGCATCAGTCCCCAGCTGAAGTCAGGTATCCAAAAGCCAGCATATTTGTTGCATACACCTGTACTTTTCAGCTGAATTCCAGGAAAACCACCCCAGACTCAGCCAGAGCAGAGCCAACCAAGCAGTTTGCTCCTGGTGAATCTCTAATGAGCCCTTGGGTGCTGGGTTGCTGTGAGTCTGAATGGGCCTCTCAGTGCAGTGGTGAGCTCCCAGTTGATCTTCTGGTTTTAGTGAATACATATTTTCATTTGAAGCCACTGCAGAAATTATTTCATGCTGAAAACAAGCATTCCTGGATCTTATAAACAAACAGTATAAATAAAGAAGCCAGCCTTCAAGTGTGACTTTGTTCTAGAGAAACTTTAAATGCAGTGCATCACATACAGTCACTCTCCCCACCCTCTTCTTAATTTATACTTTCTTTTATTTGCAGGCTTTTAAAAAAGAATTACCCAGCATAGCACAATTTGCCATCAAACCAAAAGGAAGAGAAAGTAACCCAATACTTTGCGCAGAGGTTGGAAATGCTGCAGACAGAAATTGTTAAGTCCTTAACATATCAATCCAGAGTTGTATAATTCACATCCAGAGCTGCTAGCAAGTCACGGGGGGGTGACTTAATATGCTCCCTGAAGTCCATTATGTTATCCATATCCAGGAAGATATCTGTGCCAGGGCTTTCTTGAATCAAAGCGATGTCCACTATTTTTCAACTGTGAGCCTGCTGAGATTTTTTTTCCCAGTTTCTGGCAAATAGATATCTGGCTCTAGTACATGCCAGATTGATGCACTTTGTGACTGATCCCTTAATAATATTCAAGTCTCCTAGCCCCAGAACACAAAAGCTCAGCAACTGCACAGATATCTACCTCCAATATTTTTTGCTCATATTAAAAAAAAAAAATCCTATTATCTCCCTCCCCCAAAATGTACTCCTTCTCTTATGCTAGATCTCACAATTTTAAATACGGGGGGTTTTGGCTTTCATACAGGTCTAGTGACAAACAATGTATTTTTAGTTTTAGCAAATGTGGAGAGAGATTACAAGTGAAAGAGAAAAGGAGAGAGGGAGGGAGGAGGAGAGAATCTGTGTGAGTTTTACACTTGGGGGCCACATTGCATCTATGCAATATTTTCTAATACATGTATCATATTAAGATGCCCTGCATGACTTCAGGGCTTCCTCCATCATACACAGCTATTACTCTTAAGCCAAACCTGTGTGTGGAGTTGTTTTCTAACTCTGATTAAAATTTCCAAGAATATCATTGTTAAAAACATTAACAAATAAAGGGTTTTTTAGAAATCAGGAGCTAAAAGTAAACAGCCCAGTCTGGCTTCCTATCTTATGTTTTTATTGCTACACCCCTGTGAAACTGAATAGTTGGAACTATTTTATAACATTGTGCTGCTGTATAATGCTCTTTAGTTACAATATCATGATATATTAATACATATCTACACTTCAGTCTTCAGCAGTTTCTTTCATCTGAACAGATGAGATCTAAGCCACTTTTTTTTCCAGTCTTTTTTGATTTTTGGACCCCTAAAAATTTCCAGTGAAAAGTATGGCCCCCTTTAGCATTTCCATATGCAGGCATTGCTCCATAGCATCTGCGAACCCATTTTCCTTAACCTTTTATTAGGAAGGGTAGCAGGAGTCTGTAGGTCACAGACTGAAAACATTTTCTAAGACCTTACAAGTTAATTAAACTGCAAACCCCTCACCCATTCGTCCAGCAATACCTCCAGTTTGCGAAGGTGCTAGCAAAGGGACAGAGAGGATCATTGTCTTCCCAAGAACAGCCCCATAGACAGAACTCCACCTGGGACACTGAATTTCCAGCTTCACTGTTAAGCTTCATTCTTCTTGGGCAGTGGTACATCTGTCGGTGTAAACAGTGGGCACAGAGATCTGCAGATTTGAAGGCTCCTTGCAAAGGAAGCCACTGAGCCTTGTGGCTTCACAAGTAGGATTTTGCTGTATTTTCAGTACTACCAAGGCTTTTTAAAATGTAATCAGGCTTTTCCCCCTGTTCTTTGGATGATATAAAAACCACTGCATCCTAGATGTTGTGGGCTTTTTTTTTTTTTGGTGTGTGGTGCTTGTTTGTAATATATGAAGAAGACTTAAAAATTGTAGTCAAAGCTATTTCTTAGCTGTTTGTTTGCATTGCTAGTAGAGGTCTTATCTTTCACAGCAGACTACATTGCCACTGGAGTGCTAAAAAAAAAAAGCAGGACAACCCATTAAGTGAAGATCAGAAGTTGAACAAATTGGGAAGCTACTTTTCATGGAACTGTTAAAATCCTCTGGTTTTGCTTTTTTGCTCTTAACTATAACCTTGTGAAATGTGCAACTGAGATTAAATCATTGTCAAAGTTTCAGCCCTTGTGCCCTTCCATCAGGACATGTGAGAGTTCCCCCTGCGTGTTCTGAGATAAGCCTGCACTATTTTTGTTAGAATAGTTCATGCATTCAGAGCAACTTGTTCCAGCACAGATAAGGCAAGTGGTGCTTTATGATGTATGAGCTGGTCCTGCTGAAGTGTGTGTTACAACAGGCTTAGTATCACTTCCCTGTGTACACTGCCAATTTGGAGTAAATTGGGAGGTTCTGTTTAAACTTCTGTTAAAAAAAAAAAAAATTTTTTTACAAATCCTACAAACTCCTGCACAGAGATCCCCAAACTTGGCATAGGAGACCATTGGTAGGTCTGTGGGAGGATGGTGGGTCTGAACATGATTATTTCCATTTTTTTGTAAGATAAAACTGAGTTAAGAAAAATTTAAGAGTAAAAGAGAAGCTAAAGGCAGTCAACAATACGTGCATTTTTTCCCTAATAATTCTTTCAGTGGCTGTAACTGCAAGGGATCTGATGTGGTCTTAGCTGGAAAAGGAAAAGTGTTTGATATTTATGGGGGGAGAAGAGGTTCACAGTGTAATCTGTGTGTGACCACAGCGTTAATAACACTGAATGAGCAGTGTGGTGAGCAGCGGGACTTGGGCAGTCTGTTCTCCATGCACCTTTCCCCATGGATTCACTGCCCTCTGCCACCTACACTGCCCTGTCTTTATGGACCTTTCCTCCTGTGGGTGCTAAGCTGGACCTTTCTAACAGTCCTTAAATCGGAGGACATAAACATTGTTATCTCTCCATCTCCTGTCACATTCAGCTGAAGTTAATCTATGGTTACAAATGCTACTGCATGATGAGGTGAGCTGCTTTTCTCCAGGAAGCCAAGATAAAAGAGGTGAGATTGTCAGCCAACAAAACTAGGGAAAGTTAAACTTCATATATCTCTCTGATGAAAAACAAGCATAATAAATCTTTTAGAAAGTAAAACAAAACAAGGGCACTCTGTGTTGTTAAGAAAAGCAAATCCAGAAGGATTTTACAGAAACTTTTAAGAGTTCTGGTCAAAGCTATACTAGAATATCACATATTCTGTTGAATTAATGTTGGTGCTGGTTCAAGAGACTGTATTCCCAATGTCACGATCTTGGCATTTCTCGAAAAACCAGAGTTCCTAGATGTCTGTCTCTCAAAGTCTCTGTGCTTTCTTTATTAAAAAATGGAAATGTCTATCCATTACAGTCCTTATGGTCATGATTTCAACTATGGAATGCAAATAGGAGCATATTGTACAGTGGCTTGATACTCCAGACAATAAACTTAGGGCATACAAAGACATTTTCTGTTGGCAGCTAGTAGCTTTTTCCTTCTAGACAGCATCTTCATTAGAAGTGAAGTTCAGCTTGTAGGGATATAAAACTTTTGTGTGTAGTCTCTGCCAGCCCTTCAGACACCGGCTGCAGCCAGTGGAGCAAGCCAGGTGCCGTAGCAAGGTGAAGCATTGCACAGTGGGGATATTTTAGCCTAGCTGGGATAAGCCACTGTTTGGGCTTCTTTATTAACTTTGCAGGGCACTCAGATGATCAGCTTAAGGCCAGGCAAGACAAAATATTCTCTGATATGTTACTGTTGCAGATAATTTTCAAATTTGTTTTTACTGCCTTATCCTGCAATATGCAAAACATAAGCAGAGCCCTCGGCCTGTGGTGTCCCACTGCTGACAGAGAGGAAAATGTGAAGGCAAGAGGACCTGTTCAGACATGGACCACAGAATTTCAGGAAAAGGAATGAAAGTTACTGGTGGTGGAAAGGCAACACAACATGATACTCTTTTATAGTATTATTTGGTTGGAACAAGAGGAAAATTAGTTTGAAATAGAATTGTGGTGCTTTTGTTTCCTTTTTTAATTTTTCCCCCAGAGAGGGTAATGAACAACCACTGGAACAAAATTTGCCTACAGTGGAAGGGGAGTTTCTTGATTTGAAATATTTAAAACCAGGTCAGATGTCTTTCTAAATGAAATATTGTAGCTCAGCTAGAAATGACAGACTCATGGCAGGAACCACTTGTTGAAATTCAATGACCTCTGTAATACAGGACCTCAGAGCTGAAGACTGTAATAATCTCCTAAAAATACTACTTTTATTTATTTGTAATAAAGTAGTGCTTAGATTCAAATAACATCTGCTTGCAGAAAAAACCCCCACCATATTCTTAAAAGTTTTGTTGTGCTAAATCAAAACTAACATTGCTATTTCCTGCTAAACATTGTAAATACGCTTAGTAAAAATAGACAATTATTGCCAAAAGAGCATATAATACCCATTTTCTAATATAAACAACTAGATTTTTGCACAGCAAGAATCTCATGGATTTTGGTAACAGATTCATGCACACATGACCTAATTGGTGGAACAGGATTTCTGGGCATATCAAGTACCCAAGGCACAGTAAAAGCTCCCTGCATGTCCTGAGGATGACAGCACTTATTTGTCCAGACAAGAACAACTTAAGGTCTGATTCTGTAAGCTTTTGATTATCCTCTCAAAGAGAGTGGAGGTAGTTTGCCACTTGTCAGGTTTGAAATCAGGAGGAAGCAAGAAATTTCATATTCCTACAAGATGGTAAATTGCTGCCTTGCCAACTTTCCTGTAATTGTCCCGTACTGCAGCAGTCAATGTTTCAGTAATAAATCATTTAGCTCTAGTGCCACAGGAAAGTATGCAAAATGGGCTGCATGTGCTATTTTAGCTATGTTCTCCACTCCTGCCTGGACATAGATAGCTTTAGGTCAGAGGGACAAAGAGAACGAGCCTGAGGACCCATGTATTTTTATAACCATGTGTACAGTTTTCCCAGGTCTTTTGAACATAGATTTCTTCATTCTGGGCCACCAAAGAAATCTAGAGGCCAATGTTATTCTGTCTGTGTAATCTCTGCTTTCTTCTGCATTCCTCTTTGGCAAAAGTACTGCCTTAGCTCCCTGCCTTTGAGAAGGAGGCTAAGATAAGCAGGCTGGCAAGGCACAGAAGGAAGATGGTGCCTCAGGCAAGCAGTGGTAATGCCAATTCTACCACAATGCCTTGAATGCCAGATTATGTCTTCCCACAGATGCAGGAGATGTCCTAAGGGTGCTGTTGCCTGAAGAATTACAGTGGTTCTTGTACAACCTTGAGTTGTTGAAAAAAAAGTGAATGGAGCAGGTGTAAATGATAGACTTGTGCTTCAGGTAAAATAGCAGACAAAACACTGGGTTTCTTGTGAATGCAGGAGCCACCCCTGCCCTTTGTGTCTCCCTAACTAAACAGAACAGTCTCCATTGGAGTTTTACTTCTACCAAATGCCTTGAAATACAAACATGGTGCATTTTCTGTGGGACAGGTGCTAATCACAATCTTATCTTATAGTCTTTTGGTTTGAAATTGCAACCTTCTTTCTGATCTCTCCCCTGTAAGACTGTAGGATTAGGGTCCTTGAAAGGAGCTAATGGATCCAGAGAGCCGAGGCGGAAGAGCAGGAGAGCAGCTCCCTGGCTTCCCTTTTTAACAGGCAAGCTTTCTGAAGGAGAAAGTAAGTCAAGAAAGACTGACTTGAAGAACCAGGGCAGAAATGTCCCTATTGTCTCTTCTTTTCCCAATCTAGTAGATGGAGAATGTTTGGAATTACTCCTGTAAATTATCCCCCTTACATATGCCTCCTGTAGTGCCTGCAGGTCCATCTCCTCTTCCTAGGAATCCTGCATTAAGTAAGGACAGGGAGCTCAGAAACCAGCTCTACTGGAGCTAATTGCAATACTTCAGGCTGCAATAAGTTTCCCAGAAAGGATCCTGTTCCAGAGCGCCTGACAACTGCACCTCTCCAGAGACACCATCTAGAGGCACCAGCAACACAGAGCCTCTGACGCAATAAGTCTTGGGAGGACTCCTGAGACACAGGGAGAGCACTTGATGTTGCTGCTATCCTGATTGTTTTGGATAGCTCATTGTCACCTAATTGTGCTGTAGGAAGGTCTGTCCATTCCCTCCTGTCTGCTCATTTATGCCCTCAGGCTATGTAAACGCTGAATGTGCCTGAAACAACAGCCAACCGCAAAGTCTCCAGTGCCACTCTTTTGGTATGCGCTAGCTCAGATTCCTTGTTGCAAGAAAAACCTCTGTCTGCTGATAAATGGCAGCATATTTTACAAAGAGAGACTGCTCTGCTCCTTCAGCAGGGCTCTGTCTATCTCCTTGGCTGACTTGAAACTGCTTGATGTTGTTGGGAGGCCTTTGCCAAGTGAGGAGGAAAAAAAAGAAAGGCATATGCTTCAGGAGCTGGAGGAAGAAAAGGAAAGACCAAAACAAGCTTTAAAGCAGAATTATTAATCAGAAAATTATTTGTTAGGAAATAGTAAAATACAGTCAATATCTCTATTATAAATGGCCTGGTCAAGCTATTGAAAATACTCTCAAGGAAGTTAAGAAGGATTTTCCTGAGAACCCTTTTTCTTTGTTTATGCATTAATAGATCAACTATTAATTAATATGATTGTAAGCTTCAAGTATCAGGAGCTTGTTTGCACATGCAGTGGCACAGAGGTGGCTCTGTGGAAAATAGCGGTAACAACTGCTTCTGTGGAGGAAAACACTACATTTCTGTAGTTTTCTGCAAAGTGAAAATCTGCCTTTGGTGGCTTCTGAGAGCCACTTCATGTGGACATGTGGTCCTAGGCAGACCTGCCTAGGATTTGGGCTGGGTGTTTAACTCTGGCCTTGCAGGAAATGCAGTACTCACTCACTTCCTGGCCTAAATTAAAACTTCCTGTCTTAGCCTAAAATGATGTCCACTTGGTCAGCCTCCACTGTCACCCTTAATGACTGCATTATGATGGTGGCCACAGGCTGTTCTGAAGATCTGAGGTATTTGGGACAGAAAAACACAGTGCCAGAGAGAGTGGTACACTGAAGAACATGAAATCTGAGTGGGCTGACTTGGGGAAAAACTGAGGCACAAGGGAATGCACTGACTTGCTTGTGGTCTGAGGATTGCTCAGCTAGGACATTGGTGGGATCACTCCTATGAGTAAAAGTCTGTGATGGACAGATACGGCCTCTTTAGGAAAGACAGGCAGTGAAGAAAAGCTAGGGCTGTGCCTCCTATGTGAAGGAGCAGCATGAATATATGGGAACAGCAGATGAATACATGGAAACAGGAGACGGGCTGGTTGGGAGCTTGAGGGCAAGCCAGTAGGGGTAAAACTGTGATGGTTTGTTACAGATCATCTGATTTGCATGACAAAGTCAATCATGTCTTTACACAATTAGAAGTCTCCAGATAACAGTCCACAGTGCTACTGGAAAATTTTACCTCTCTGACTTCAGCTGTAAGACCAAAACAGTGGGATGGAGCAGGGTTAGGAAGTCTCTGGAGTTTGTTGAGGAAAACTTCCTAACACAGATGGTGGATGGCCAAATGGTGGGTGATGGTCTCCTGGATCTAATACTCACAAGCAAGGAAGAATTGGACAGGGATGTGATAATCAACAGCAGCTGTGGATGTAGTGACTACAAGGAGCCACAAGCATGACGGGAGTGAAGACAAACAGTGGAGCACAAACCTGAGGCTTCATGAGAAGAAACTTTATCATCCAAGTTAGGCCATTACAGTCTGCACAGGCAGACAATTAAATGCATAAAAGACTGTTTGGATGACCAAGCTCAAAGAACAGTGGTAATGTCCTGAAGCCCTGGTAGTCAATGGCAGGTGCAGTACTAAAGGAGCCTACCCCAGGACCTGTCCTCTTTGATGTTTGCATCAGCTGCCTGGAGGAGGTCTCATCACATTTGCAGAGGACATCAAATTGGACGGTCCAGTTAATATGCTGTAGGGCAGGGCTGCTGTCCACTGGGACCTAGAGAGGCTGGAGGAATGTGCCAACAGGAACATTATGAAATTCAGAAGGAACAAACGCAAAATCCTAACTCCTAGCTGTCTCATGTCTGTCCTTGAAGGCTTTTGAAAGCTGGCTGGACAAATCCCCAAACAAATGGGTCTGAATTCAGAGCTAAAACTTGTTTTGAGCAGGCGGCTGGACTGAAGGTGTCTTCATGTCCCTTCCAACATGAGTGGTTCTGTGATTGCTTGGTACGATCAAATAATCCTATGCTGTTAAACTTGATTGCTTTAAGAAGTTACTACCCCTGTGCTGACTATTGTCATCCATCAGCCAGAATCCCTCCAGCTGGAATGCAGCTGGCGCATGTTCATGTTCCTAGACCATTGCAAAACTAATCCCTTTTACCTCATATTGCAACAGACTACAAATGCATACGCAGCTAATTACTGTGTGTCAGTTGAAAGGGCAGTCCTTTCTGGCCGAGGGCATGCTTGGGGCTTTCAGCTTACTGGGTTCCTTGCCTACCACCATCTCCTCTCAGCCATGGCTCACCTACAAGACCACCCTCACTGACACTGCATTAGTGCAAGCCAAATTATTATCATTGCGTTAACTGGTTAGAGGCCAGCAAAACCACCAAGAAAAAGAAGACCCTTGCTCCAAAGCATTGACTAAACCTAAGTGGGTGTTAGAGGCAACAGGCAGAAAAAAGGACCCAAGGAACCAGCCAGGCAGTGGTCTGCAATCTCAGCCAGTGACCTCTGTGCTCCGGGCCCTTAAATGCCAACCTGTATTCCTTAGACAGCCAGAGCACACTGCATCTGGCTAGTGCTTGGTGTGTGCCTGTGACCAAATATAGACATTATAGGCACCTACACTCAAGTCCCTTCCTGAGAAATGAGAGTGTTTTGCAATGGTCTGTGCTTTGGCTGTTTTGGAAAACAGAGATATATAAATACAAATCTAAGGTGATTAGTTTAAAAGTGTCTACTTGTAACTAACCATGGCTAAACTTGCTGGTTTCACTTATTTGTTTGTGTTTGGGATATTAGATATAGTCTGAGGCCATGGCCTGCTCTATAGGTGCACATATATCTCTGCTGCACAAATAAATCAAACTAAAGCAGCCCAGTTCTTGTAGACTGACATTAGGATAAGCATATCTTAAGAAAGTTCTTATTCAGACTTGGCTTCAGGCAATAAAACGTCATAGATGTATAACTCTGGTGAGCGAAATTTCTAGGGAGCAAATTAGGCTAAAAACATCTTCTAGAGACAGCTAGAAAAGAATCAGACACCACCCGAAAATAAGGCAAGTTATGCAGTAAATGTTTCATTTATTGGATTTCTTCCATTACTATTAGGGTTAAAAGATGGGTTGTCAATAAAAATGGTATATTTATGGAGGGCTCTGTATTTCAGAAGCCCATTTCTAGTCATTCACTCCTATAGTGCTTGATATCACCTCATGATAAAGTGTGAATAATCCCTGCATGAATGCATATTTCTACCCATTAACGATTTTATTATTTGACAGAATTATCTCTAACAAAAGCAAGTGGTACAGCTGTGGTTTAGGTGCTAAAAGGGAGGGATGTTCCTACTGAGCAATAGCCATGACTTGGGAAGCAGAGCATGGATTGAGAGACATTAGGCTGTGTTACAAGCTTGAAAAACAATGCCTGCAGTTTTTCGGAACTAATTTTCCACTGTTTCTCCATCAAGTGCAGATAGAAAGTCCTCCTTGCTCAAATAACACACAGTGACCTGGTCAGTATGTGTGACATCTAAAGGCACAGAGAAATCTGGCAGAAGCAGCATGATCTGGTTGTTTGTTGATATTTTCCTGTTTGATAGGTTTCTTGAATTTTCACGTGTTTCACTTGTTTCAGTCAATGCAAATGACTGCAGACAGGAGCCAGGGTTTCTGTGTTTTCATGCTGTCATCTCGTCTGCCCTAGAAAAAATTTCCCCTCTTTGCTAACTCTGGAAGAGCCAGTACTGGTAAGACTCTAGGCAGATGTGTTTGCTTCCAGTTATTGGAACCTTTTCAATATTGATTTTTTTTTTTTTTTTTTTACATTCAGAGCAGATTTAATGATTCAAGATTATTTGTAAACATGCAGATTCCTTTGAGCTGTAGACTCAAATCCCAGCCTGGTCAACCAAAATCCTTTTATCTTTCCAAAATAAATAATTTGAATTTTATACATTGCAACCTACACTGGGACCTCTTGGAGAAGACCATGAAAACAGATGACTCACCCCAAATATGTAAACATTAGCCAGGAGATCCAGCTGGCATTTAGCAGGCCATATTTCCCCCATAAAGGCGTGGGCCTTTGGTGAGACATTAAAAATTCCAAAACATTTTTCATAAAACAATAAATTTCCTTGGCTGCCCTGGTCAACCTCTTCCCTCTTCAGTTCATTGCAATGTGAGCTGTGAGGTGAATCTCACATGGCCACAGCTTTTTTTTGCTGCTGCTGTTCTACTGCAGGATTCTCAGGACCAAACTGTTGGGCCAAAGTGTAAAATGGTGACACCGTTGTCGGTCACCAAACCCCATAGCTCAGCATTTGGTATATTGTACAAAGTGGTCAGGGTTACAAAAGCTTGGAGAAAGGCACTTCCACTTCTTCATCTGTGCTAGAGGTCAGTTTTGGCAAGGAAGCCAACATCTCTTGAACGTGGAGTACCTGGCTTTGTCTCTCCAGCTGTCACCTAAAATCAAGTATTAAAACAGTAAATCATGTTTCATGCCATGGAGTGGCTTGATTTTTTTTTTTTTTTTTAATATTGTGTTTCTTTCATCTAGACTATACTTTTTTTTTTAATCCAAGGTATCACCTGAGAACCTACTCCTCAACAGGTGCTATTGATGCCTGGAGAGCTCTCACTTCCCTGACTGTGAAACAAATTGTTACATAAGGGGAAATGATACAAATCAGATGCACAAGCTATCCAAAGTACCTTGTACTACCTTAATTAAACCGTGTTGGTTTAGTAATTATCGACAATCCTTGGACTTCGCAACCACACTAGCTCTAAGCTGAAGTTTGAAAACAAACCCCTGGAAGTTTAAAATAGGAAGAACTTGATGAAAACTAGAAAGCATTTTCCTCGCCCTTCACGGGACTCCTCTGAGTCCACCATGGGGGTAAAACCCCGGCTGCAAAAATGTGCCCAGGAAACACCTTCCACAGCTGAGGCACAGTCCCTCAACCTTCCAGAGTCGTCTTCCATACCCAGGACCACCAGCTGGCATTGGGGCAAACAGCACTGAGCTCCCTTCTAGCAGCGTTTAGACGTGTGAGTAAATGGTTGCACGAGTAGCCCAGGTGTGTCATCACCCTCCCAAATTGTCTGTCAGTGATGTGACTCACACGTGACTCTCCACAGAATCAGGCCCTTCTTCTCAACCAGCTTTGGGCAACAACTGGCTCTGTCCTGCACACTAGCTTTTGATGGTGCTTACTAAGTAGTCAGCAACTACACTGGAACTGAAGCAAAAGCATGCTTGTTTAAAGAAAAATCCATAGCAGATTGTAAAAAGATCTTAGAAAAACAAAACAAAACTGTGCAACTGTTTTTGTTCATTTGGATCAAATTATAACACATGGCCCTGCAAAATAAATAGGAGTCTGTCACATTTGTATTTCTAATCTCATATTGTTCTGGGATATAAAGGCATTTAAAAATCAAAAAGCAAACAGAAATGGAGAATATTTGTTAAGGTGTCACTCTGCAAGGCACTAGTTTGCAAAGACAGTAAGTACATAATCAGGGGCAAATGGGGAGTCTGAATGCCCACATACAGTTATTTAGCACAATTTCTGAAAGTAAAAAGCAAGTTAGTCAAAAGACCAGTGGAAAAAGAAACTGTTCAATGCATTTGTGCATTGAGTTAACAGTGAAGTATTTCATTAGTCATGTTTTTACTTGGTATCTTAAAATAATCCCTTTTCTGTCTCCATATTCCCACTTAGACATTGTTCACAGACTTATTTATTTATGAAGTCTGAAGGTTAGTCCCTACCTGCTGAGACTAATTAGCCCTGTTCTTTGTGTCCTATGCAATCCTGTCTGATTAAATGTACACATTTGTTTTACTTCTTTTCATGCTTCCTTTCAGTCTACTTCAGCTTTACTGATTAATATTAAAGTTGTAAGTTGCAGTGATTTTTTTATTTCTATTTTGTCTGCATCTTTCCCTTTAGTATGCAAATTTCTATGTGAACTTTTTAATGCCTGAGAATTCGTGTTAGCCTTGTCGATCTCTGTATTATTATTTTTATTATTCTTTTTATAGAAGACAGTTTAGCTGAAATCCCCAAACTCTCTAAATATTGCATGACAAATTGGCTTTGTTTTGGAAACCCTATGTGCTGAATGACCCTTAGCATGAGCAGCAGGTTAGATTTCTGGAGGAATGTTTGGATTATTTAGTACAGCCTGTCCCTTGCTTTCAAACACCATTTCCATTAGGCAATTTACTAATTCCCATTGAAATTACTGTCTCCCCCCGCCCCCCTCCCCACTCCCCTTCTTTTGTTCCTTGCCCATGTTAAAGTTTCCAATTGACTCGTCCATTGTTACAATTTGTCACTGCTGGAAGATCAATTTGTTTTCCCCTTCCCCTCGCCACATTAGATTCGGGGAACAGATGCCATTTCTTGCACCCGCATGACTCCGCTCCCCATTTTGTTGCCGTGCAGGCGGAGCCCCGGCCGGTGCCTCCCGCAGCCCCGGCCGGACCGGGCAGCCCCCGGCCCGGGCTCCGCGCCCCGCGGGGACCCCGCGGCCGAACCCCGGACCCCCCTTCACTTTGATTCCCCCCAGCGGCGTGATGTTTACGCCACCACAACTTTTCACTTCTGAAGTCTGGGAGTCCTTGATTCTCCGTCCTGCCATGCTAATTAACTTCTTAGCAGTCACATTCCTTTTCCTCCTCTTTTTTTTTTTTTTTTTTTTTTTTACATCAAGGACCAGAAAACATTATGCCTTACTATAAGATAATTTGGAAATATCTGATCTTCAGCGAGTGATCTCACACATTTTCATCCTGCGTGTTATAACTATAATAAATGCAAGGAGCAAGTGCTGCTGGAAAAAAAAAAAAAAAAAAAAGGCTTTTACTATATTCTAGTGTTTATTATGATTGGAGTTTCTTACCTCCGACGAGTGGCACGAAAAATGTTAACGGTTTAAAAAAAGCACCCACCGCACCACCCTGCCGTCACATGTGCCCAAATAATAAGGGGACACACACATCCTTCAGGAGAACCCGGGCTGCGGGGGGATGATACATTTATTAACGTCCAGAATGTAAAAGTTGGCGCTCCCGGAGCGCGGAGTCAGGGACACCCGTTCGAGAGTCCTTTTCCCTTCGCTCCCCCCGTCCCACAGCTCTGAGCTGCGGCGCACAAATTTTTAATTTTTTTTTTTTTTTTGCCAATCTCCCTCCCCCCCCTCCTTTTGCGTCCCGGGCCCCCCAGCGGCGCCCCCGCCGCCCTCCCCTCGCGCTCCTGCTCCCATGCCAAAAAGGATCATTGTTAGTTTCCTACTTCCCCCACCCTCCTCCTCCTCCCCCTCCCGCGCCCCAGACCTGTTTATTTATGCAGACGTCACCGGGGAGCCCCCGCCCTCTCCTGCATCTCATTAAGTGCCTGGTGTGTTTCTCGCTCCCTGTCAATAATCCCGGATCCCAGACTTCTCCGTTCCTCCGGATTTCGATCCCCCTTTTTCTATCTGTCAATCAGCGCCGCCTTTGAACTGAAAAGCTCTCAGTCCAACTTCAACTCACTCAAACCCGAGCGGCACAGGCTCCCCATATCCGCGGCGACTGCCCCCCCGTCACAGCTGACTTCTGGGCGTGGTGTGTTGCTTTTTTTTTTTTTTTCCCCCCCCCCCCCCCCCGTTGCTCCCCCCTCCCTACGGTTTATATATTTTTTATTATTATTAATTTTTCCGCGAGTGCGTGCGCGGGTGTGCGTGTGCGCGCAGTGCACGCCGAGCAGCTCCCGGGAAGAAAGAAAGAGGAAATCCCGAAGAAGGAAAGGAAGAAGCCTAAAGTCACTGGTGCAAAGGAGCAAAGAAGAGACATTTCCCTCCCCTCCTCCTCCCTCTTTTCCCCTCCCCAGGAGGAAAGAGAAGGGGAAAAAAAGAAACTTTCACCTTGGACTCTTCTTTTTTTGGTGCAAACTTTCCCCCCCCCCTCCCCTCTTCTTTTTCCTTTTTCCCCCCC
>NW_024580672.1:15046989-15171578 GCF_017639235.1 Corvus kubaryi
GGGGGGGGGGGGGGCGGTAGGGAAGAAAAACAAAGCAAACAAATTCCAAACAACACCTATTTCGGCCTCAAAACAAAACTGGAAACAAATTTTAAAAAGCCCTAGAAGTTTGGGGGTTTTTTTCCCCTCCCCCTTTTTCCTTCGCTCTCATCCCCTCTCCCCTTCCTTGGGGAGGGGGGCTATTTTTTCCCGGCTGAGCCTGCGATCCGCTCCTCCAAACTCCTCGTTTTCCATGGTGATCCGTCGCCTCCTGCCCTCCTCCGTGGCGGCTGGGCCGGCTCCCCCTCCCCTTTCCTCCCCCTTAACCCTCTCCTGCCCTCGCCCGCCCCGGCCTGCGGGAACGGCGATTTCATTGTGCCCCTTCGGGCCGTGGGTGCCGTGAGTTGTGCCCGGGCTCAGCCCGGTCCGGCCGCCCCGATCCGCGCCCCGCGGCGTGCGGGGGCCGAGCGCCGCTGCCCTGCCCGGCGGGAGCGGGGCCGTGCCCGGGGAGCGGCTCCGTCCCGGTGCGGAGCGGGGGGAGCCGCGCTCAGGGCACAGGGCTGAGTCCGGAAACAACTCGCCTCGCTTGGCTCTGGCAACAACAACAGCAGCGCAAAAAATAATCAGACAAGTCGAGCAAAATTCCTCTTGGAAGTATGCTGGCAGGAAAACAATCTGCTGAAAGCGTCCGGTTTTTTGTTGTTGGTTTTTTTTGCCCCTTTTTTTTTTTTTTTTTTTTCTTCCCACCCCTAACTCGGGGTTCACTGGCGCGGGGTGCAGGTCTGCGTGTGCCTGCAGCTAGAGCGAGGTTTACCCCAGATCCCTGGAAACTTTGGGGTCTGCTGGTGGGTTTGTAGTCCCAGCTGTTTTCCCGCTCGTAGTGTCACCCACGGTGTGCTCTGCTCTGACATCAGATTTCTCAAGTGTCTCCTTTTCTTTCCTCTTTTAAAGAGTTTAAAATTTTTTTCATTTTTGAACGGTTAAATCCACTGGGACTTCCAAACACTACTTATTCCTACCGATGGCTTTAGCGTTGCTGTTTTGTTTCTTCTGGGTGTTTCTGAATCTGAAGCGTTCCCACCATCACCATGTGTGTTTATACACTTTTTTTTTTCCTTGTGGTAACACGAGATAGCGATTTACAATAATAGATCTACTGTTGGGTAGATATTGAAGCCGTACTAATGACTGATGGCTTGGACAACTTCAGTATATCAGATCTACAAGTGTTTTAAAGCATTAAAATATTAAACATCGGGTCAGTCTTGTTTTCACTTAGTAAAACGTCAGTAGACACAGATTAGTAAATGTAGAGTGACAGGGAGGTTGTGAGGAAGGTTTTCTGACTTTGGGTATATTTAGGGCTGTGGCAGGGTTTTATTTTGGAGGCTTGTGAGGGTCTTTTTACGAGGAGTTAATTTCTGGGACAGTAGCAGAGGGGTGACTGCAGTTTGCAATTGTAATGATGGGGAGGGGAGTTCAGGGGCTGAATGCATTATATTTTTTCTTTTGAATATGGTCACCCACATGTATATGGATGATGGTGATAAATTCCAAATTCCATAAGTACCAGAATCCAGATGGCAAAACAATCTTTGTTCCAAATCACTTTGTTGTGAATTGTGAAGCTTTGTATTCTTTTTTTTTTTTCCTCGTTTTTTACCTTCAATGCATTCCACTGTTCCAAGTGCAGACTAATAGGAAGCACACCTCTGCTGCCTTTTTCTTAAAGCATTTTTCTTACAACAGCTACAGTTCTTTTTTCCTCATTACCTTTATTACAGATCCCTTTTCCCTTAGCATGTGGGGATAGGATCCTTCAGCAGTTAGCTCTCCTGGAGCATTCCTCCCCTTGCTCCCCCACAGTTAAAAAAGGCCTCCATAGGAATGTTGGGTTCGTGTGAATTAAAGGTGCTGTACAAAAGCTTACAGGTTGGTTTATTGTTGGTATAGCAGGTGGCCTGCTTGTGTTATCAGATGAATTCTGAAAGGATATTTCCACACTCAATAGGCAATTTTCTTATTTCCACATCCAGGCTCCAGCAACCTTCTCCTATCTTCTTAACCTTATTCTTTCACATTCTGTATGCTTGTTTGTTTGCCTGCCACTTAATTATAGCCAGGAAAAATTAAAGTTGTTTATTTAGGCCTGAGAACAGAATATTATAAAGATTCAGTGGGATAGCTGTTGTCTGTCACACACTATTTTTAGGTGGATTCTAGTTCTCTGCTGTACCAGCTTTCAATTCCAGATGAACTAGATCTTTCTCTCTTCTGTTTGATTTTATTTTATTTTTAAATACACGTTGGAAAGGTATAGATGGTTCTGCATAATTACGAATTTTATTTTTATTTATGTAGTTTTTCCTGGAGCCATATTTGTTGAGTGTCAGAGCATGCAAGGTAAAGAGGTGATGCAGATACGTAGCAAAATTGGCTTTTTTTTTTCTTTTACTGTTGTACAATCTTAAAAGTCTGTGGGTGTGGTCTTTTTGTTGTGGTTTTTTTCCTGGATTTTTTTTTTTTTTGTTGTTGCTTTATTTGTGGATGTAGTGGGATTGTTGTGTTTTTTAAATGTACCTGTAATTGTCTGTTCAAGAGCAAACTTGTGGGCAGCAATTTCTCCTTTACTGCTTAAGGAATGTGAAGAATTATGAAGTATCATAAAATCTGCTTATGGGGAATAATCTTTTCTCAAGGATAATGCTTTAAATACTGTGAACTCTTTATCAAGATTGATAGGAATAATTTTTTAAAAAAAAATCAAAGATTTTTTGCATGCTGATTTTGCTATTGATAGAATACTGTGGCTTGCTTATGAGAATAGATGTTATTAAGTAGAGGTCTAGTCAAATAGTAATGAAGTGATGCATCTGAGAGCACCAGTTCCATCCCTGCACTTGCGGAGGGACTGGGATAGCTGCATGTTATGGATAGTAAAGGAGACTGTTTTCCTTTCGGAGCTGGAAAACATTGAAGTGGTGTACCTGATTTTTAGCTTAGATTTGGAGCTTGGTTAATGCTTTTGGTAAGCAAATAGATGTATTGTGATTTGAGAAAACCCTGCTGGCAGATGCTCTTATTTTTACTGGTGCTGTTGTATCTTCCTATCCCCCAAGTTATTGCTGGCTGAGTGAGACTGTAGGGGTAGGCTTGCGTTTGGCCCTGAAGTTTGGGAGTTGGGAATAGCTCTGGTGGAAAGCAGCCCCATAGCCTCAATTTTTATGTTTAGGAAGAAACACTTTTTATTAATTGCCTTGAAAAATTGATGCTTTCCTTTATCTACTGAATCAAACAACATAATCCTTCCTAATAAAAAAGCTGTAGACCCTGGGGTGTGAAGGGTTAATGGTGGTCCTTTTTTTTCCCTCCCTCCAATTGTTTTGACAACACTTTTCAAAGTGTGACATTCCAAGCCCTTGCAATACAATGTAATATTACTGTAATTACACAGGTCATTACATTTTAAATAGAGAACAATAAAATGCTTATCGCCCTGAAAAAGAACAGGTGTTCTTGCCCTTCTTTGGTATTTATGCTAATTGTTTTTCATCTCTTTCAGAAATATTTATGGCTGGAGTGTTAAGGTTTCAGTCTCGATGTGACAATATTAATTCTTTACTAATCTTTATGGTTGAGGTTTAATGTCTGCAGTATGGATTATAGTATTAATGTCCACCAACTAGTTTAATAATGTAGATACAACTTAATATGTCAGCACTTTGGTACTTTATGATACAGAGCTATTCAGCAGAGAGTGAATTATTTGCTTTGTTAAAAAAAAAATGAATGGACATGCTTTTAATAAAGTTTCTGGACTTGAGTAAAAACAAGCTGTTAAATAAGAACTGATGATCCTGTGGTGTAAATCAAATGGAACCTCCATAAAGAAACTTTCCTCGTGCTTAATTAGGTAGATTGCTGAATCACTCTGCTATAGAATTAGCATAGCTGGTATACGGTGGCTGGCAGACTGTTTGTTAACTTATTTTCAGTAAAGAAGCTGATTTATTTTTAATTCTATGCTTTTTTCTTTTTTTTTTTTCTTCTTTTTTTCCTTCTTTTTCTTTTTTTTCCCCCTTGATAAGATTTTATTCTGGAGCAAATGCTGCATTGCTTACTCCATCAGTTTCTCTTCAGGGGGCTATGAAAATTAGTTAGAGAAAAGTTTCATGTTTCTGGGACCTTGCAAAACAATATAATGCAGTACTGTTACTTGAGTGTACAGGATAATTGCAGGACTGCACTTCATTAAAAATAATATTTGCTTTGGAAATCGAACAGTTTTAATAGGTGCACCACTGGCTGATCTGTACTGAAAAATAACTACAGTAGATGCCTTTCCACGTTTTTTGAATGCATTCATACAAGGACTGAGGATGTTGAGTGGGGTGGTGTGGTTTATTTTTTCCCTTCTTCCCCTTCATTTTTTGTTCAAGCAAGTATGTGCTGGTTTGTCAGCTGAAGATGGAGGGGAGGAAGGAGTATATTGCAGCTTTCACTGGCGCTTGTAAACCAGAATGTAGGTAAAAATGTTTTAAATTTGTCAAGACTTTCATGAGTGGGCCCCAAAATCAGATAAAAAATGTGCTGTAGAGAAAAAGGACAGCTGCAGATTTTTTGTGTGGACGTGTGTTTCTGTACCATGACTAAAAACTCTAAGGACCTTTTCCCAGCTGTCTGGGAGTTATGTGGAAGTTGGATTATTGGCAGTTAAGCATGAGACAACCTGGATTTAGCAAATGCTCTCCTACACAGGAAGCAGATGACATTATCCTGGGGGAAGGGAGGAGATCCTTCTCCAGGCACAGCCCGGGGGGAGACGCCTGCTCCCCCCAGCCTCAGAGCAGCCAAAAATGAGGGCTGGCGATAGGCACGTATAAATATAACAGCGGTTGGGTTGTCAGTTTGGGTTTTTTTCCAGGACTTTTTGGTGAAATCAGACACTTTCCTTGCACATTGGGGCTGTTGTGAGAAGTTTTGCTTTGGAGGGACTTGTGAGGTTTGGGGGGAAGTTTAAAGCTGTGTTCCTTGGGCGTCTCCTCAGTCCCATGTCCTGGCAAATATGTAAGTAAGCCTTAAAACTTTGACTTTTAATTGGGCACATTTGTGAAGGAAATGGTTAATTTTACAACCAAAGGCAAACTTGCACCTCGACAGGTCTGCTGAAAGAAATGTGCCACAGTCGTTTGCTGGCAAGCACCGCAGGGTCATAAATCCACGGGGTTTATTTACAGCCTATAACACTTATGAATGTTAAGATATTTGACGCCACGCTGGCCTTATAATATCCAAGGTCCACAGACACTGGCAGTGGGTCAAATTTCTTTCACTAATTATAAGCAATGAGAGATGAAGTGTGGTGCTGGGGGTGTGTGGGGGAGATATGGAAATCCTTTCTCTCCCCACCTAAAAGCAAAGAATATTTCTGCTGCTCCTCCCAACTACTGGTTTATGTTTGTGCTTTTTTTTTTTCTACATAGGCTCCAAAGTTTATAATTAACGCTTGTGGTGCTGTAGAGGCTGGGCAGAGGGTGACGCAGCCAGGCTGAAGGAGGGAAGTTTAGCAGAGCTTGTGTCCTTTACAGCCGTATTGTGCAGTATTTCCTAGATACCGACACAAGCAAACATTTAAAGACAGATGACACCTGGAAATGTCCTTTAATTTTCTCACATACCGCTGAGCTGGGGATGAGAGAAAAAACTGCCTCAGGTTTTATGCAGAAGGAGGATGCTTGGAAATACGTATATTAGACTGGTTTGTGTGTATAAAACAGGGTCTCTTAGAAAGCGGCAAAAGCCCACGTTAAGGGAAAGCATGCGCTGAATGAATGAAGATGTTGAGGTTAGAGGCAGTTTTTAGGGGAGAAAGCCTGTGTCCTGCTGGAAGGGACAATGTGGGATGGATGTGTAGGTCCGTGTGGACGGGAGCGGGGGGGATGTGCGCAGGGTGGTGTTTTGGGAGGGGTTAACTGGGGGGAGGCACTGCGAGAGCAGGGGGCCACTGGAGAGTAATTGGAGGACAAAGGAGGGATGTTGGAGCGTGAGGAGAAATTGTAGAAACTTGGGGAGGTGGGGGGAAACGCCAGTGTTTGAACGGATGGTTGGAGGGGAAGCTTGGGATCTGGGGATTGACTCTTAAGTGTCAGGAAAAGTCTGGGGCCTGAGAAGAAGCAGTGCTTTGCTCAGCAAAGCTCGTTGTTCTCGGCTCACTCCTCATTACACACGCTTTGCTGGAGTGGACAGTCAGATTTGAAGTGCTGCTGTCTTGTCTGTGCTGGGGGTGTATGTGTTTTAACAAGATCATGGGATTACTCAAATATGCATAGGTATTACTTTTAGCTTTAATTTCTCCAGCAGTTGATTTCAGGTTCCCCGTAGGTTACTGTTGTGCTTGGAGACTAATTTAAGAAAAAGGCAGGGTTATGTGTGTGGTGGAAAGCTGCACTCCTTTGGCCATATGTTTTTCTTCTAGAGCCATGTAAAGCCTGACTTTAAAAAAAAAAAAAAAAAAGAGAGGGCTGTCAATTCGGCTCTTCCACAAATAGCTGTACAGTTTTGTTGAAGGTTTTATGCATTTCCCTAATCAATGGAGCACTGTGACTTATTAGCCCCCGGGGACAGATCTGAATCCCCCAGCACCGAACTGCAAAGCTGGTGTGGTATTGTACCTTTTTAACAGGTTATCAACAAGGATGTTCCTCTCATTCCCAAGATGCTTCCCACCCCCTCCAGCATCTCTCCCCAGTGATTCTTTCCGGCAAAATCTGTTCAGTCTCATGCCTTTGTTTTAGGTTGGCTAAACCCTCGACCCTTATTCTTTGTGGGGTCACGATCAGGCAACCGGACAGTGCTGAATGAGTTAAGTCACTGGCTGAAGTTTGGCTTCATGCAACTAAATTTGAGGCCTGGTAGGCATTAGCAGGGCACAGCACATTTACAGAGCTTAATTAGTACGCGCTGTAATTGTTCATGGTCTGCCAGAAGGAGTAATGTTCAGGAAAAGTGGAGTCGTTCTTCTGCAGTCTTTAGTTTTAAAACGATAAATCACTTGCATATTTGTGCAGTGATTCAAATGGAGCTGAGACCTCTCCATCTCAACATGTGGTAAATTGTAAAGTCAATGAATTGCAGATGTAGGGTACAGCAGATTCTCTAAGAAAATGCAGAATGAATGGGAATAGGTGATGCTATAAATACGTACTGAGAAGATAACTGGGTTTCTGCTTGCTCTGCCAAATATGATAAACTAAAGATATTAGTAATTTTCTTCTAAATGTATTTATTTTAAATATCTTTAAACTAAGTGTAGGGGTACCATGTTACTTCACTTAGTGAGGTTTTTATTAATGTTCCAGAACAATGGGTTTCATACGGAAATGCACATGATAGCCATATTAATATAAATTAATTCATCATGGGTAATACTGTAGCTGTTACTGGAGGAGTTTATAGTGTTGGGATACTTTAAAGTGTGGCTGCAGCAACTTACAAGAAATGTTGTGGTAGAGGATGCCTCTATATCCTAGTTGAGGGAGGTACTGGGATTGTTATATGTCTCACCATAGCATTTTATATCTGCCTGTGATTCCTTCCAGCTTCAGAGAGACTTTTTGGGTGCACTAATCCAACAGCCTAGAGCCTATTTTAAAAAAGCAAAACACAAACAAAACTGTGCTGTAGAGATTGACATCGTAAATGCTTCGTATTGTTTCTTTTTTTTTTTTTCAATGAGGAGAATGTGTGTCACTCTTACTGCTGTGAAATCTTGTCTTCCTTGGGCTTGGTCCAAGATCCATTGAAGTCAGTGGAAAAAAGGCTTCTATTAATAACGAAGGGCTTTGCATCAGGCCCCATGTGTCTTGAACCAATGGCCAAGTTCTTCAAAAGTGGATGAAGGTATTGAGAAAGCCAAACTCAACTAAATATGATATTGATGTATTGCTGCTTCTTCATAGTCCTTTACTCTTGGGGGGGAAAAGTAAAGTTGCATTTCCAGTGGTGCATTCTTGAACGAGCTCCCGCTTCTGCAGTATTTGACTTTCCCACAGAAGTGTGGAGCATCCTGGCAGAATCAGGGTTTGGTCCGAGGCTGTGTTGCATGTCAATTCTGCTTTTCTAATATGAGTAGGTGGATTTGTATGGAAGTTGTAAAAGTTAATGATTGTTGTCTGACTCATATGCTGCTGGCTTCAGCAAAGAAGAAAGGATGACAGGAAAATGATAGAAATTATAGGAGCCAAGTAGGCTTTGAGTGGAGAATGGATTTATGTTGTTTGAAATGCTTCTGTTGCTTGGTGAAGGAAGTGCAAGGAGGGATAAGATGGGAGGGCAGTTTCTTTTTTGGGGTCAAGATGTTCTGGGTACCAAACTCCTGCAGGTCTTCAGCTAGGGAGTCAGGCTGAACACTGACTCTTGTCAGTGTTAACCATTTTGTTATTCTATTGGCACTGTTAGTCCTGCCTAACTGTTCTGCCCTCTTGGCAGAACAGGTTTTAGGGCCCTAGGATCCATGGGAAGTACATTTGCATGCCTATGGCTACCAAGAATGGTATAAATGTGCTCGAATTGTGCCTCTCTCACAGCTTTGTAGGTCTTTCCAAAGTATCTGTGGTATAAAATATACTGTATACAACAAAATCATTCTTTGCTGCTTAATTCACTAGTGCTGGTGAAGCAGCTGAGACACCAAAAAAAATAGTCCAAAAGGAGGATGTGGGAAGTAATAGAAATTGCCAATCTGAAAATACTGCAAAGGGACTTTTTGAGGAATATGAGAGATTCTTGGATGTTGATACAATAGAAACAAATTGTCCTATTTTAAGAAAGGGAAAAATGGAGCAAGAAAAGGTGGAGGTGTACCTCTTGGAGCACATCTGAACTCCCACTGGAGTCAGTGACTTCTTAAATAATGATCTGGAAAAGTCTGAGACTATAGGCTTTTCTGTTCTGGAGAAAAGCCACTACATTGATTTCTGTTTTTAACTGACACTAATATTTAATAAAGGTTATCTTGGAACTGTTTTAAACCCTAACCTGAATAATTTTAACTCGGTTAAATGAGTGAACTGGTTTGGGAGCATACACAGTAAGAGGTTTACATTGGTTTAATTAGATATAAGAGATTTATAAACCCAGGACCACTAGTCTGGCATAGGCAGGGTCTGGAAGTCGGCATATAGATGCTGCATTGATCTACGCCCAGGCTGAACAGACAGCTATTGAAACTGCTCTATTATAAATGTTTGCCAATATTAAAGAATCCAAGGGAAGGTGTGACCTTGAATGAACACATCACAAGAATAAGATGGCAATCAGTGTTTCTATCTTTGTTTTCTATGGGACATTTACAAGAAGGTTTTCTCCCTTTCAGAGGAGTTACAGATGATAGTTGTCTGTCTGGAAGTCAAGTTCTTTGAGATTTTTTGTTATTATTAGCCAAATGTCTCAGTTTACTTCAATCCCTGTTACATTCTCCTATGGGATTTTTCTTAATTTTTAAATTACACCATAAAATGTAGTTTAAATCATGTCTGTGTCAATTAAAATGAAAACCAGGTACTTACAGGAGCTAGTCACAAACATAATTACTGCATTGGTCACACACACAAAGCCACTGTGTAAAGAATATCCACAGAGCTTATTTTATCTGGATAGCAGCTAAATATCTTTACAATCCCCAGGGTTATTAAAGGCCAAGTGCTTGGTATATGTAGTTAGTTTATTTTCCATTGTGTTCTGTTGCTCGACTACAGTACTTGAAAATACTTTGTTTTTAATTTCATAAATGTGAAATTGAATTTAATAAATATGGAATGAAAAAGTGAAAACTAGAACCTGGGTGTCACTGGGTGGTTGTAAATGCTAAGTGGTGAGTTGCTGTGCTGCTGGTGTGCCCGGATGTGGCCATTGGACTGGCTACATAGGTACATCTGTGTATACGCATGTGATGTATATTATTCTTGAACGTATACTTGGTTATCAGGTGTCTATTCAATTTTAATTGACAATATGAGATTCCTGTGGTTGCTCTGTGCACAGATTGCCTTGGGGCTCTACAGGGTTTGTGGGAAGAAAAGCCTTGACAAGTTTCCATTAAGCCCTGAATCAGGCAATTGGAAAAGAGGAGAATGAAAGGAGCTGAAAAGAGGGACAACTTGTTAGTGTTGCATTCTGCGTTTGCAACGAGAAACCTCTTTTAGACAAGAGTGGTTCTCAGGCCAAGAATTTCAAACTCGCGGAGAAACCTGTCCAGAACACAAAAGTTGTTTGAACGGGGTGCAGAATTGTCACAGTAATTAGAGCAATCTCCGTTTACTGAGTGGCAGCCTTTATAAAGGACAGGGGATAAAGGGTTCAAATTCATCTTTCTCTCTCCGATTCACTTCTGATGAACTGCCTCTGTGTATGTATGTGTATATGAAGGAGTGTGTGTGTGTGGCCACATTTTGAGCTACTCATCATTTGATTGTCCTTGTTTTAAAAGAAGAAGAACTTAGGTTTCTTCTTCCTGCCTCCAACAGCATTTTCAGGCATTCTGCTTTTTTTTTTTTTTTTTTTTTTTTTTTTTTTTTTTTTTTTTTTTTTTTTGTGCTGTCATTTGATTTACCAGAATAAGAGGATGCTTTGGGAAATGCACTTGTGCTTTGGTGGAGGGGGAACCCCAAATATTTCTCAGTCGGTTTCTGCTCTTATTCAGTCCTGCATGTTTGATTCTTAGGATCTTAGGAGCAGTCCCATTATTTTTAAAAGGATTACTTGTGGAAGCAAGAAAAGTGAATGGATAAGGCTTGCGCCCTTAAAGTTTATCCTCTTGCTGCTGCAAGGTCTGTCCAGAACTACTGAATCAGCTGGAGTTTTGCCATTGCTCTTATTAGGAGAAGGATCAGGCCTGTGGATTACATGAGACTGAGTCTTGTGAACAAGCCAAATAAAACTGTAAAAATCAGGATTGTTTTTGTGCACGATGCAGGAGTGTCTGGAGGACTTGGTCTGGGATCCTTTTGGGCAGATACTGCACAGAGAAAAATGGGAGTGAATGAGTGAGTGAGCAGTGTGGGTGTTCTTGCCTGAGGAAGAAAATGTGACTGCTGAATTTCCTGTATGCCTTTACTTCTAAAGAAAAGAAAATAGCAAGCTCCTTGAGTTTCTTAAGTAATCATCCTGGGTGTAATGTTGGTAATTTCGATTCCATTCAAATAGCTATTTAGGTTTTGTGATTGCCTTTTATTTGTTCTCCCCAAAATAATGTAGGATCTCCGCTTCGGTAAGGTTTGGAGCTGGTGACCTTGGCTAATTTACTTAACCATTTTGTCAGTGTTATGTTTCTCCCCTTCATTCACCTCATCTGAATGCAGAGAGAGAGGAGCTGTTTAGGCCGCTGTCTTCACCCTGTCTTGTGTTTCTCTGTATCACATTGCCTTGAAGACCTCTGGCATGGCTGGTCAGGTGTTGTGTTGGGACCCTGTGAGTGCTGTATGTCCCGTCCTTCTTCTCTTCTGGAGACCTGGGATCAGCTGGCAACTGCATTGAATTCCTAAGATATGGATGGACCAGAGGGTAAAGGAAGGTCTTGCTGCTGATTATGGGTACATTGTTAAAGCAAATAGTCAAGGCTGTGAAAATTGTAGCTCAGAGATCATGTGTTCTTGTGTAGTTTGATTTTTTTTTTTCCCCCTCAATTATTTTCCACTTAATGATGATGATCAAGAAGTTGGCTAGATCTCCTTATGTTTTAGCAAAAAGCAGACTTCTTTGTTTTCACATGGTTGTGCCCTAACCTGAAAAAGCTATGGAAAAAATACTTGACTTGGAGTTTGAGTTACAAAAATGCCTGCTAATGTTCAACAGCTTGTGCTCCCCTAGTTCAGTTGCCTTGTCTGTGACCATGCTGTGTGAATATGGCAGGGCTTTCTGATGATGGAGAAGTTGTCTTGGAGCTGCAAAGAGGAGCTGGAAGACATGGGTTTTCCTGGAAGTAATACTGAATTGCTTATGCAGTGTTGGAGCATAGAGAGGGGTTTGTGTGTTGGACAATGCCATGGTCAGGTTGAAAAATGTCTCCATTTTTAGATGATGCTATTTTATCTCAACCAGTGATGCTTTGCAGACCAATTGTGATGTCTACCATCCTGAAAGAGTACCAGTGTGGTACTAATTGTACCAGGACTAATTGTTGGTGAGAATGTACTTGTTGCAAATGATGGACCTCTCTTGAACGCAGCTTTTCAGTCCTAACCCTTGTCCATTATTTTCTCAGCTGGTAATTAATTTCTTGGTTTGGTAATTTGTCAGTAGTGGGCATCTCTTCAGTTTTGAGACCTCTAGTAATTCTGCATCACTGAGGAGTAATTGCTGTCCCTATAAAGTCACAGATCTCGTTCATTTGCCAGCTGGATAACATTTCCCATTAGATTGTTATGACCAAGTTATCCATCACAACAAAGCCTAACCACATCTACAGTCCATGTCCTGGCTGTGGCTTGGTGCATGGAGAAAGAGGGTTGGAGGAAGCTGATTGGAAGTGGTGGTCGCAAGCCAGAGCTCGTGACAGCAACAGAAAGCTTTTATTTGATTTTACAGCTGTGTAAAATCTAGCTCAGCCTGGAAGAGCAGCTGTTGAGTTTAGTTGGAGCAGCAACACGGAGCAGCCAATGTCCTCTTCTTGTTGTGTGGCATTTCCTCAGTCCTGCTTTTCTGCCTGGCCCCGTTTTGCTTCTCTGTTGGTGTTGTTTCTCAGTGCAGAAGTGGTTTGGAGGTGCTTCCCTTCCTGGGAGCTGGTGGTGCAAAGCCCCAATCCGGCACATGCTCTGGGCTTGCCTCCATACCAACCCTCTGAGGAATTGTCTTCAGCCCTGCTGGGTTTGTGCTTTTGGGCTTGTAGGATCATGGCCTAAATTGTGATCCCATGAGGAAGCTTATGAAGTTTATTTTGGAAGCAAAATACTTGGTGAAGCACGAAGGAGGCTGAAGAGAATACTGAAAAAATGGTGCAAATGAGAAGCAACTTCTTCATTTATACTCCGTGCTATTGCTCTGGTTTGTGGATTTAAGTAGAAAATGGGCAGTATTTGGAAATCTCCTGAGTTACTTGCCAGCATCTGCACACACCTAAATACCTTTGAAATTTGTTTTTGTTTTTTGGTTTTTTTCCTCCTTCTTGAACATGGTAGCTAATGCCACAAGGAGTGTGCTGAAGTCTCACTTTTTTTTTTTCTTTTTTTTTTTTTTCTTTGCTGTTGGAATTGTTTGTTAAATTCCAATTACGGGGCTTGTTCTACACCTGTGCAAACCCACAGCCGTTGTTAAGGGAATAATTTGAGGACAATGGGGTTAACGCAGGTGTACACAAGTGCAGCATTTGGATTGCAAAGTCTTTTTATTACTCTGTGCATAAGAAAGAGAAACGAATTCAGCTTAATTTTCTGATCCCAGATAAAATTTGTAGGATAAGGATTTGGGGGAAGGGTATATGGGGAGGGGAATAAATGTCTGAACATGTTCAGACATGACACTGAACACATATGAAATGGAAAGTTAAAAGGAAATAAACACTACACTCCTCTTTCCTCCCTACCTCACCCTCATACCACTTTCATGGAGTCACTTTTCAAGGTATAGCTGCACGAGGTGGTTGGTAATGATCTTGCACACTGATTGCCTTCAGAGTGATCACATCTCAACCTGAATGTTTGCATGGAACGGAGGTGCAGTGGAGGTGCTGGGACACTGCCGTGGTTTGTGGTGCCAGCAATCACCAACCCCAATTGCAGCGTACTGATACAATCAGCAAGTTGCATTAGGTGTGTGTTCACGTGGGCATGCTGTGCTTGGTAGGAGTGCAGTCAAGGCAGCTGGGGTGTCTGACTCCCAAGATGATTTTCCTCTAAAGCTGAAGATGTGTGTAGTTTCCAAAGGTGACCTGCTGTCTCATGACTCCAGAGTAAATCTCCAGAGATGGCAAGAGCATCAGTAAAGCCAGGAGCATGAAGTGCTAGATCCTTTAGGACACCTCCTTTTGGTATTCTGTTCTGTTGATGCAGAGATTTACAGTTTTGTGTAACTTCCTGAATATCTAACAGAGGGTTATCTTTCTTTGGGGTAGTTCCAGTAAAGAGGTTCTTGCCGAATGAAAGCCAAGATCCATGTCCCTGCTGTCACAAGTGGTTGTAACTTGAGATTGACAGTTTCATCTTATTTCAGTTTCTGTTCTACTCACAGGAGTTTCTCCAGGCACAGATCAAACTTTCTTTATTATCTTAAGTGCTCTGTGCATTTGGGGTACAATAAACTAATAAGTAGGAATAATGGTTAGCGATTAGATAAATGTTCAGATCAGTTTATCCTCTCAGTTATCCTCTCAGATTCTCCTGTTAGAACTAATCCTGACTGCTACAAATAGGTTTGGTATTTGGCATTTCAGTTCATGTAGGAGGGCAGAAAAAGGCTGTTGCCTGTGAAATGGTTCAGAAGTTACTTGCTGTTCTTTTTCAATGAGTAATAACTCAGCTGAGTAGCACAACGGGAGGCTCAGGTGTGGGACTGTTTGACCAAGGGAGAAATTGGTAGTTCCCTGTCTTGGTTATGCACCAAAGGGGTTGTGGTTGTACCTCTGTTTGGAGGAGGACAAGTGTTCTTCCAAACACTCTCAGGTAGCCTGGCTTATACTGGGGAAACAGTCAGAGTTCTTTATTAAAGGCTAATTTGAAGTTACGAAAAGAAATATTTCTCACTGATTTGAGGCTGTCTGGAAGGTGGCTAAAAATAGTCCTTCAATGAGGTGCCATGGTTTGAGCCACTAGAGACGCATATTTTTCTCTTTGGTGGGTGGTGTGACCTTCTCCTGCCAAAGAGTGTAGTTGCAGTAGGGTAATGAGTAGCGATTTGTCTTAAAACTTTAAGTAGATTAACCTCTGAATTGCAAACTGTTGAGGTGATCTTATTCCTGGCAGGTGATGTAAGTTAGTGGTTATTGTGATTCTTTGCCTTTGCAGTTGTGTGGATTTTACTGAAGCAAGTTAAAGACGTTATTATCCAAGTAGAGAGAGGAAATGAATTAAAAAAAAAAAAAAAAATCTCTTTTTGTATGAATGTGTATACACTGAGCTACCAGAAGATGAAACTGGTGTTGGTTTCCTTTCCCTCAGTGTTTACCAATATAGATTGTGTTAGTTTCTGCTGTTTGCACCCGATTCTTTGTTACTTTGTTAGCAGCATTATGTACCTGCTGTGGAAGTTTGTAGCCCGTTCCATGCTACATACAGTCACTGCAGCTTGTGTTTAGTTTGTCGGATAGCAGCTAGGTGGGGTCACCTTGGAGATCACTGGAGGCCCCCTTTGAGCAACTAAATAACCTTTTTCTGCCACTGTAGTAAGATTTGTCCTTTTACTGGGAACGCTTGAGCAGGCAAGGTGGGCACTGGGTGGCATCTTGTTCTCTCTGATCCGGAGGAAGACTCAGGTCCAGCATCAGCTGATTCTAACTCGTGTTCAGGGGAAAACCAGGGGAATGTGGGCCTGTGATGAATGGGCTTCCTAATGTCCTATTAGATGACAAAGCCAGAGGAGCCGTTAGCAAGTGGTGTTATTTGAGTGCTTTTACAATTGAAGGAACATTGCCCACTAGATTTCAGATTTAATTTATACTTCTGGGCCTGCAAAACCTGACAGAGTGGTTCATCCAAGAATTGCAATAGAAATACTTGGTTTTAATCAAATGAGCACATCGGTGTAGTCACAGGTACCAAAATCTTGGAACGGTGGGAAATGGGAGGGGAACAACATCAGAACTAAAATGAAGCTGACTTTTGTGTAGTGTTTTGGGTGACTTAGCAGCTACAAATTTATGAAGATGTAATTAGCTGCTTTTCAGAGTAATGGTTCATTTTTAACATAAACCTCTCTTTAAAAGCTTCAATAAGTGTTTGCAGATTTTGTACAAGTAGTACTAAAAAACTATGCTATAAGCCTTGAAAATCTTTAAATAGAGCTAATTATGAACCAGGGGTTTAGTGCAGAAATCTGGAAGAGATTGATAGGAAACTATTAAGATCTGTTATATATTAAAATAGTATGTTAATATCTATATAACATCAATATCTATAATCTATAGAACACCAATATTTATGATATTATTTTAATGCTGATGTACACACGCATATTTCAGTTATGTAAATACACACATGTATTTAAGTATATATTGAGTTTTTTTTTTTTTTTGTAAACTTGAGGTCATGGCAACACTTGAGAATCAAGTATGTGATTATTTTCTATTCATTTTGGAGGACTTTTTGTAGGGGAGGGCCTACCTGTCTGCGTGTGAGAGCAAGCACTACCATTAGGTGCTGTGCCCAGTGGTCACTCTCTATATGAATAACCTGTGTGGTTTCCTCTAAATCACCTGAAATTAGGCCATTTAAAGACAGGACTAGCAGCATTGCTTGGCCATCTCAAGCCATGGGCATGACTCTGTGAGTAGGTAGCATTGGTTTCTGACTCAAGATTGTGAAGGTGGGTGCTTATGCAGGGGAACTCAGACACTCCTTATGTAAGCGGAGATTAGTCCGCTACGCACATTTTTCTGGATTTGTGGTAAGATGGGCCGTGCTCCTCCAAAGCTCTCCTTCAGTAGCATCAAAATGTGATCCACTGACAGCTGGAACTCCAGAGGTAGTTGACTGCTGGGACTTGCCATGCACAGCAGCAAGTGAACTGTGGCTTGGTGCTGGCTGGTGGGATAATACAGCTTGGTGATGGCTTGGCTATGTAGGACTGTCTGTGTGATACTTGGATGTGCCCTGTGCCCAAGTATTCTGTGTGCTCGTGGTGGTTCACCAGTGTTCGTAGGGCAGCAGAGTGGTCCTGGCTGGGAAAATGCTGCTTCAGTCTTGGGTGTGTTCCTTGACATTATTCCTTGAATAAATGTGGCCTTTAAGCCAAAGTGCTTGTGCTGTGTCTATGTCCTGCTCTGAGGGAAGCTCATGCCCAGAGAGGATTGCCACAGCCCTGGGGAAGGGGACTGCTCTGCAGGCCAACCTTCAAGCTCAAGTTCCATTGCAGCCACAACCCTTTATGAGAGATCCTGATGGGCCCATGATATTTAGATATGCCTCTGGTAATATAATCAGCTGCCACCCACTACTCAGCTTCTAAGCTGATCCTAAAATAACCTTTGGTAAAATGACACATGTGAAGCTCCCCTCTCCTCCAGTTTAATCTCCTGTACACAGTGCCAGTGTAATGTTTATATGACAGTCATAAGGAAGGCTCTGTAGGTATATCCAGACCTTTTATGAGAGCACGGCACAACATCAGTTCCTACATTTATCTCCCTTCTCCATGATGTTCTTGTCTCTGCCATGCTTTCAGTTTTGAAATGAGAAGTGGTGTGGACCTGCCCCATTTCATGGATGGGGTGTGAGCTTCCACTTTTCCAGCTTGCTGAGTGCTCAGTGTTCTTTCTGAGGACACAGGGTTTGGACTTTCCCTTTTTCCCCCTGCTGATCTTTCACAAGAATAACAAACTACAAATGGATGTTAATGGCTCCATACATGGATTGTGTATATGTGTGTATATATAGGCTGTCTGGTTCCTGAGAAGACTTTATTGGCATAAATTTGGAATATTTACAAGTGGCAAATTCATTGGTGAGATTATGCAGCCCAGGCTAAATGAGCTCTGAAGGGCATTTATAACACCTTCAGACAAACCAGCCTTTTCGTTTACAGCAGAGGGGTTTATATGCGTGTGTGTGCATGCATATATATATATTTTAAATGTAAGTATGTGTCTATACCTTTTTTCTTTCTCTGAAATACAGAAGTAGCATTAATATTTCTGCTGCTGGCTGTCCATAAAAAACACGGCAAGCCTGGAATGATAGGGAAGCTGTCGTGTGACTGCAGTATGGGAATGTCTGAAATTAAGGCCACATTTTATAAAGTGACATTCCAAGGTGGTCAGCCAGGCCCCCTGGAAGCTCCTGAGGGACTGTAGGTGGTGGTGAGGTTTCCTGTGTGCTTTGCTGGGGTTTGAGGGGCATCTTCCCCAGGTGGGTGGTGAAATGCAGCTTCTTGGGCCAACCTTCATAACGCTTCAGACTCGCAGTGCTCACAGAGGGCACACAAGAAATGTAACTTAAAATCCTTTGTTTTCTTTGGCCAGCAGCTTGAGGGGCAAGAGGAAAAGAGGAGGAGGGTGGAAGAGCGGAGAGAAAAAAAATGCCCTTTTGTAGTACATTGAAACAAAACAACATCCAAGAAACATTGGTAGTTTGAAAGCAGTTCGGAGGGCTTGTGTGTTAGAAGTAGTCCCAGCTGAGAGATGTTGCTGAGCAGAGTTCAAGCAAGACGGCCAAAGGTGCAGCATAAATATAGTTTGTCAGACTGTTGCTGAAATAAATGAACATTATTCCATGCAATAATCATAACTACGTACGTGGCATAAATACAGTCATCAAGTGATGCCACAAAGTACTTAATGGCTTGTAGTCATTGTGCTTTTTGACCTGGAAGGAAAAGGGTGTGATGTTCCTGTTCCAATTATAATCAATGAGCCTTGCTATTGATCTGTGTGAGACAGTGAGTGCAGATGGATGGTGTGGAGTTAGCTGGGGGAATAAGCTGTTGATGGGCTATTCTGTTTATTTAGCTTTGATGGTAGCACTGCACTTGGCACTCGCTTTGTGATTTTTAATGTATTGTCTTAGCTCCAAATGAATGTTTAACAAGGCTGTGCCTAGTAATTTTACAAGTAGCCTTAGGAATTCATTCATTGTGTAAAAAACGTTCTGCACAAGAGCTGAACTGCTGGGAGAGGTGCAGCAAACGTAGGGCAGCCTGTCCCAAGAAGACACCTTGCTTGGCAGAGAGATGGATGTTCTTTGTCTGTAATCCAGCTTGCTTTAGAATGTATTTTTATTGGCTAATCAATATACAGTAGAAATCCACTCCCTAGTCAATTTAAGCACCACTTAATTGAGAAATAAATGATAAACACATTATGCTTTGCTAGTAGAGAACATTTCAGGGTGATTATGGATGCTCTGCTAAATTTTTTGGCATCCCTTGAGTGAGGCTAATTGCCTTCCCTCAGGGCGGCTCCACAAGCTTGGGTCACATCCTGGCCTTGATGAAGCCAATGAGAGTTTTCCTATGGATTTTTTTTTTTTTTCAATTATTATTTTAAAGAGGGCCATTGTATACAAGCCTTTGTCTCTGGTGTTCTGCTTTCCCCTGAATGCAGGACCTACTTTGACTGCTGGGTCTCTCTGGTTGGCTCTTGGCCAAGGCTCTTTGCACAGGGATATGGATGTACTCTGTGTCTCCGAATCAAGTCCCTCTGCACTCCAAGGCTGGTTTGTTGAGGATTTTGCTGGGACAAACCAGCAAATCTTAAATGCTGTGATGGCCCTTTGGCTGGTCCAGTACCCTCTGCTCTTTCCAAGCAGCCTGACCTCAGCCTGGCTCCCCATGCCAGCTGCCTGAGCTCACCCGCCACGGGAGAGTGGTTCCAGCCCAGTGATCCACGCTGCTCTGGGACAGGGCTCTGACTGCTCAGAAAAGCTGGATTTTTTTCAGATCCGGCCTCTTGCCAGCATGGTGCATGCCCTTCACCAGCCAGTGGAGTTAGCAGTCACAGTGGATGGATATCCATGAGCCTGTTAATGAGGTGCTGGACGGGGAAGCACTGCGTCAGACAGGAGCAGAGCGAGCTTTGTTTAATCAGCATCTCAAGTCCAGTCTCCAGCTACGACAACTGATTTGCAACGGAAGCCGTCAGGACAAGCTGGGATACAAAAGCCTGAGGATGTGTTACTCTGCTTGGCTTTGAGGCTTTGCACTGGCTGCTAGTGATAGCTGAGACTTATTAAATTAAAAAAAAAGTAACCACTTATTAGGTGCTGCACTCAGTTCTTGCTTCCTGCATAGACTTTTGGCTGTGCTGTACCCAGTGCTGCATCCAAGGCACCATCACCACCCATCTCCTTTTATGCCAGGATATGAGCCTGACACCTGTGCTCCATGGCTGGAGCTGAGCCTGCTTGGTGATAGAGTAGGAAGTCTCCTCTTTTGAGGGATTATGACCTGGGAAAGATCTCCGTGTTTTGGAAGAGAGAATAGATCTAAAACTCTGAGGAGTTTTCCAGTTGTCTTTGTAATTTCTTGGATGCTGGTGATGCTTCCTGGTACTATCTGAGCTTGTGTGCGTGTAACTTGTCGTCCCTGTTTGCTTTTGCATATATTCTGACAATTAAGGGGTTGCATTGCCCTTATTTCTGCTCTGTTCAGCCCCATGCTACGGGAACGGGCTGCGTGCAATTTATAAATAAATATTTATTATTTTGAGCGATGACTGAGAGAGAGGGTATTTCCTGGCTGTGAATAGCTGGAAGAGTTGGAATCTGCCGGCTCTGGAGTGCCAGGCAATTCCGAAACCTGGAAGTCATTATTACTTTTTCTCTCTGTGACCCCTGCCCTTGTCTCACGTGCACACGTGTGCCTTATTCCCGTGCCAGCTTGGCAAAAATAAACACCCTGTTAGGGTTGCTGCCCCCTCCACCGTGCAGTAAGTGCCTGCCTTGCTCAGGGGTACGAGTGGCTTTGTTGCCTTGTGGATAAGGGTGATAAGGGTGTGGTCTGGGGACATTACACCATACCCCAGCCTTCAGTGGGGCAGGAGTAATGGTTGCAAAACTGGGTCCTGATTTCTTGCCAGAGCCTTGTCTGTTGCCACCACTTCCCTGCCCAGTGCTAGGGTCAAGTGCTGGGGATGTGGTGAAGATGTTGTGACCTCTTTCTGCCGATTCAGTGTTTGGCATGTTGGGGTTTCTTCCTTCAGAACTTGACAGGCACAAATCACCAGATGATGGGCGTTGTGTGGGAATTGATGTCTCTGTGTGGTTTTGGAGTTTTCGATTGGGTGCTCCTAAGATGCTGGGAAGCCCTCCAAGGGAACGACCTGTGGGACTGATGCCAACTGTACTTTCAGAAGTGACCTGAGACACTTGGAGCAGTTCCCAGTGTTCAGAATTATCCTGAAATACCAGCATGAGGTAAAAAACAAATGTAGAATTGCTAAATGTATGTTGTCCAAAGACTTTTGTGAGCTGTTGTAACCCTTGCTTCAAAAAACCCCCCACAGAAAACAAAACCAAAAAAATCCCCACCAAATCCTCCACAAAAAAACCCTGGTGGCCCTCTCATCATTTTCCTCAGCTGAGCATCAGGCCATGGCGAGTCTGATTTGTCTCCGTCTATAAACCATGCTTCAGAATAATAAAAAAAGATGAAAATGAAAGACATGCTTGTAATTTTTTGGGGAGGCATTGATGGTATTAGAACAGAAAATGTGAACCAGAGACACAAAATACTGTAATTTTTTTCAGGGCTTTGATTTGTATCTGACTTAAATTTTAGTGTAGAGACACAGAATGATGTTTTCCAGGTTCCAGTAAGTTTTACTGTATCTGCTTTCTATCTGTTCAGAATTTCTCCTTGCTACTTCCAGAAGCAGAATATTTTATATACCATTGCTTTAACTACTTTTTGATCTGAACTTAATAATCTTCTTTTACAATGTTTAGGTTAAAGAGATTTTTATGGTATGCTGGTATTGGCTTTGAAAATCTTTAGTCACTGATGTCTTTGTTGCTCATTAAGCACTTTTTAATTTTTAAACCAAGACTGCTATCTAAATGTTGGTTTCTTTCAGTGGAGATCTTTTTCTAATTATTAAAAGTGTTCCTACATTTTCAGCCAGCTAGCTGGATTTTTCATTTAAACGATGTACAGCAACTGGTATTGCATGTTAATATATAATTGCAGGCAAAGTGATATTGTGGAAAATCACTTAGGGTTTTTCTTTCTCTAAAGCAGAAAGAGTAAGAGTAAAAGTAGCCAAGGGATTGATCACATTTGTAGTAAATACTATAGATACTGGTGTACGTGTCTGTTTGAAATTACCAGTGCTGTATCCGAGATAACGCCATGTTTATGAAGGGACCAGAAAAACATGAATGTGTATTAGATTTACTTGGCCCTCAGAAAATAATGCTTCTTTTAATCTGGAACAAGCTTTCTTGAACAGCTTTGGGGAGGCAAATGATGTCTTGTCTAATTGGCAAAATCAGCCCTCCAAGAAATGCATGGTATTTTCAAACCCAGAACTCATGACTTTGCCTGCAAATATTTTGAATGTTATTATGGGAGTTGAAGTGTTTCACTAAAAACTGGGACTCGTGAGTGTTCTGCCCTCTCTCTGCCAGTACACTGAAATCTGGAGCTAAAGCTTTCTTGTGCTGACTTCCCAACTTGAGAAGATCAGGGCTTCATCTTCAGTTATGCTCAGATTTTCATAATTGTCCCTGGGGCAGTTATGGTGGGTTGTGGTTGTGGCACCCATCAGAAAACAATCTCATTTTAGCCTCTGTCTAGGCTTGCCTCTCTGCTTGAGTTTGCAGGGCTGCAAAGTCAGGGCAGCCTGCACCTGTCTCACAGGCTGCTGGGTTTGAGTTTGGGTGAGGCTTGTGTGTGCAGGTGAGAGGTGTTTCCAGAGGGCTGCTGCTGCCCTGCACAAGTGTGGTGAAGCCCCAGTCCTTCAGCATCTGCCAGAAGCCATGGTGTAGCTGGAGGGCAGAGGAGCTTGCACCGTCCTGCTCTACCCAGAGCTTCTCCCCCCGGGGCGCTCACTGGGAGATGGGAAGGTTTGGTGTCAATCGAGTTCCAGCTTTTTTCCGGTAAGTATTTGTCGATTGAAATTGAAGAATTGTGAGCACAATTCATCTTAGTGCACAGAGAGCAGCGGGTGCGAGCAGAGCTGACTGGGACCAGACATTGACATACGGGCCGTCATCAAACTAATTGTTGTTTGAATTACCTGTTATGATCCGATGACAAATCTGCTTCACTCCTGCCACTGGAGCAGAAAATGTAGCTTGAATTGGCGTGATGTTAGCAAGTGTAAACTGTACTTCAACAAGATGGATAAACCCAATTATGGGGCAGACCTGCAGAGAGAAAATCCATTTAAATCTCGTAATGTTAAGCAGAGCTGTGTTTAATTCATTTGGACCAATTTGGGAATGATGTATGAGTGTTGGTGAACATTAGTCAAAGGGAGAAGGGCCGGAGAAAGAGATGCAGTGCTGAGGCAGGATGGCAGAGGAGAGCTGCACCGTCTCAGTGGTTAGCACTAATGGCTGGGGAAGGCTAAAATGACAAAAAGATGTACTAACTGCTCGTACGAGAACAGCCCAGTGTAAATGAACCAATAAGAGAAACATATGGAGCAGAAAGAAGGTGTAGTATTTTTCTTAAAACTATTGATCTTTCCCATTGAGAAGGAAATACATATAAATTGAAAGCAGCGTTTTGTTGGCTTATTTTTTTTTTCTTACTGACTGCCACAACATGTGAAGGGGTTTTTAAAATTATTTTCCCCCCAAACTTCTTGGGATTTTTAAGATTTGTTGAAATGCAAGGGAGGAGGCAAGGTTTTTTCTTTAATTTTTTCTTACTATTTTTTCAAGAACAGGGGGTAGGGACTGATCACTTCCTTGTGGTCTTTCTTAGTTCTGTGATTGTTTTGTGGGATGTATTTAATGTGTGCTTATTCAGAGGTTTTCCAACTGCAGCTTTCAGAATTTTAAGAGAAAACCAAGCACCGTGTTGTGCAGAATGACTGACGTATTCCAGAGGATGAGGATGTTGTACACTAATGGCCTAAGAAACTGTCACTGATTATTTACTGGTGTAATACCCAAAATGTGTGTACTAGGCAGCTGCAAAATGCCACGAAAGATACAAGTGTACAATCTCATGGAGGAATTGCTTTGGTAGGACAGAGAGGTTGAACAATGAATATATTTGACTCTGTTGTTCGTGGTCCTCAGTGGGTTCCAACAAAGCTAACCCAGATCCATGTGTTCTGTCTCATTTCGAACAAAAGAAAAAAAAAAAGTCATCTTACGTTACTCATTTAAGGCCCTTTCCGCAAAATTTAAAAGTCACGAATAAAGAGGCAGTGTTCCTGTTTGAATCCCTCTGTGACTGTTCCTGCCTTGCTGGGCATCCTCTTGCTTCCTTCTCACGGTCACAGTGCTCTGCTCAACTCTTGCAACTGCTGGTAGCAAATAACATGGGAGAAGGGAACCTGTCCCAGAGTTACGAGTCTCCAAGTTGGGCTGTTGAGGTCAGGTAGTCATTTTGAGACGTTTCTGGAGGCTGTTAAACCTATAGTGAAATAACCTGCTGCTGCTATGTTAAATTTAGGACATCTTAGTAATTCCTTATTTCTAGTACACCAGAAAGCTCACTGTAATAACAAAAGGGATTCTGCAGGGCTTTATTAAATAAAATACAGAGAGAAGAGTTGGTCTTCATTTTCAGTCATCTATACTTCAAAGCAGATTAATTTTGGAAGGCATGATTTCATTTTGATATCTGTTAAATCTGAGCTATTAAAAATATTTTCAAACAATTTTATTTCTGCGCTTGGGACTCTGAATGAGTACCACTTCATTGTAATGAAGACAGATCCATCAGCCTTTTTGGGAAGGCTGGTAGACTGTGTTCCTGTCTTGTCCTGAAAGTCCATTTAGCCTCCGTGAAAACAAGCTAAGAAAGCCTGCTTTGAGAGGATCAAAGGGATTGAGCTCCAGGTTGTTTAAAAGGCCTAGGACATAGTGGTGCTGGCAGAAAGGTGTTTTATTCCTTTTTCTGGATGTAGCCATGTGGTAATGGCAAAAGAAGCAGTACAATTCACTGTGAGCTGTGGCATTGAGGTGTACCAGTGTTACTTAGAGGGTCTGTGTGTAGGTAGGTCCTTCTGGGAGAGCCTGGAGGAATCTGTATTAAAATGACAATGTATAACATGCTGTGAGTGTCACACGAGCTCGTTTCTGGCACCGTCACTGTGGGCGAGCCCCGTCACTCACCCCTCCCCTCGCTGTGGGATCAGCAGGGACAACTCAAAAGCTCTGGGGACTTCATGGTAGCTACTCTTACATTGTCAGCGCTTCCTCTTGTAATCCCTGCTCGGAGAATAACCAAATATTCAGACTTAGCAACTGTTTTTCCTGCCTAGTAACTTCATCTCCCACAATGTCTGCCTTTGAGAATGTGTCTGGATTGCCCAGTGACCCACTCTGTGAGAGCGTGTGTTTTCTTTTTTCCCCGTGTGGATCATTCTTTTTTAAGTCCCCAAAAACTGGCACGCCAGCTGCTATGCTTTGGAATTGCTTAATATCTTTTTAAAAATTATAAAATAGCTTTTATTTGTTAAAAAAACAAATTGAAACAAAACCTTGAAGTGCAAAGAAGAGGAATTGAGGGCCTTTTGGTGTCTTAAGATGTGTGCATGTTGCACAGGAACGCTGGGTTCATGCTTAATTAAAAGGTTGCTGTTTGTTTAACGAGGTGACTGCAGGATCTTAGATGCTGACATAGGAGTCACTCTTGGTTTGGAGAGCATAGGTCATATGGAATGTGTATATTACAGGGATGTAGTGCGTATCCTGCAACTGTCCTTTAAGGAACATCATTCAGCTGATAAGGATCTTGGATATGGTATTGTTTAAAATGGGAGGAAGGATTCAGAAGTTGTTGAACCCAAAGGTTTGAAATGGCTCTTGACTGTTACAGACAGTTTTGTTCGTCCTTTGGCCTGGTTGTGTCTGCCTCAGTTTGCCCATCTATGAAATAGGACTAGCACTGCTTACCTAATACTTAGCCTGAGGCAAAAGGTCATCTTCTCTGTATTTTGGAAAATGGTGCTGTCTTGAAAGGACTTTGGAGAAGTGGGGTTAAAGTAAATAAGAGCTGGATGAAATGAAAGAACTGAGTTTGCTTGGTTGGTTGGTTTGTTTTTTTTTTTTTGGTTTTTTTTTTTTTTGTTTTTTGTTTTGTTTTGTTTTTTTTTTTAATGCTCCCTTCTCCTGAAGCTCTCTTTTCCTTTTGACTTCGGACCAAAATCGTATGTGAAGACATAAGTTGCTGATTGATTATGCCATTTGTCAGGATGGGAGCTGTGTATTTAGACTTCTTTCTTTTCTCTCCTACTAGATGCTGATTGTGTTCAATAATTATGTGTATGGAAGAATTTTCATTATGGCATTGTGGTTTCATGTTCTCAGAAGTGTTTGGAGTGGGGTAGCCATGAGAAGCCAGATTGCATGACACATTTCAGGCTTTGTTTCTCCCTGACCACACGCGCTTTTTTTTTCCCCCCTCTCTTGAAGTCTGAGCAAAAGTTGTATTGATTACAGCAACCTCATGAAAAATCCCACTCCAAAGTCAATAGGACAGTTTTACTAAACACTGATGCCCACCCACTCCCCCTCCATGCTATCATAATTTCCTCCTGCTACAGTGCTCTATAGTCCAACCAAAAATTGCAAGAAAATGAATATGTAGGGCTTGGGCCAAATACACCACTGAGGACTCATCTTCTTGTGTTTGCAATCCTGTAAGAGAATGTGCTCACACAAAATACTTCTCCTTGAGATTTTTCTAGGGGTTTAAAAAGATTCTACCACTCCTAAGAGCTGTTTCAGAGCAAATTGCTGATCTTGTAATTTTTAGATGTTAAACTCCCATTTTTATAGTGATATAATATGTTTATTTTTAATGGTGATGAACTATTACTCTAGCAAGTCACCTTTTATAGGGCTGCCTGTAACCAAATCTCAGCAACAGGGCTGTGAATTTAACTCAACAACTTTGGGAACTTCAAAGTCTATCTGGAAATGTGTGATGCTGTGATTATTTGTTGATGGTTTTTATTTTTTTTTCCTAACAAGAAACAAACAGAATGGCAAAAGAAAAAGCCACCACCCTAATATCACAACGTGCCACGGAATATAATGCTGAACAGTTCTAGCAACAGCATCAACTTTCACTTGCTGCTTATATTTATCATTTTCCCATCTTTTCTGGTAAACAGTATTTTTCAAAGTGCACAAGAAAAGCATGTTTTAAGCATACAGGGTGGGCTGGGTAGGCTTGTTGGAAACCCAGTGCTTCATTTTTTGGGAAAAGTTCAAGCTAGCTAACATGAATATTATAAGACAGCTTTTTGCATACATCATGTTTCAAGGTATTTACAGAAAATCTGTATTGACTTGTATTTTTGTGTGCTATTTTACAGTTAGAGTGATGGGAGTATGTATTACATTCGGAGTTGGGCTTTTTGTGTGTTTGTTTTTTTTTTCCAATCAGTATGCAAAATATTGGTTGCATTGGTGTGCAAAGTGAGGGGAACCAAATGAATTGGTTTTCTGTCAAAAACCACAAGCAGAGTACGTGGGGTTTTGATTTCTGCTTTAGTGGTTCTGTTATCGTTATTATTTACAGCAAGAGTGGCTTTTTATCTTTGAGCTTGTGCTCTTTAGCCTGCTTTGCAATTGAGTTCTTGGTTTTGTGGTTTTTATCAGCAATGTTCAGCCTAGCTTCCAGAGTTCTTAATTTTGCTGTTTGCAAGTCCCATTTCTAGCTAGATCTTTAAGGTAGATAAGTAGGAAAAGTGCTTGAGAATTACTGTAGGGTAAAATTCCTCTCCTTGACCATGACAAACTGGATGGAGACAGAACTTTTTGCTTTCAGGAAAGCTACCTAAGGACAAGTCTGCCTCTGAAACTGGTTGAAGAGCTATTTCTCTCAAAACCGTGTCCATGTCTAATACCTGACTGATTCTGGACATAATTAAATTATTTAATAATGACAATTGAAAGAATTAAAGAAATTGTTTAATTTCTACTACAAGTGACTCTGAATGCTTCTTTCAGTAATTATTTTACTTCATATTGCCTATATAAAATACATACTGAGGAAGAAAAAATAATCAGGACCCTTAAATTTCCCGCCTGAAGGTTGATAATGAATGTTTGGAAGGTGAAGAATTTATGCTTTTTAAATTTACCAGGCATGAAAACTCTTGTGTTTTCACATGTTTGAGAGCAGTGGAAGCCTCTTGAAGGTGAAAGCTATTGTTTTTTTTCTAGCATCATGCTCTTAAGATCTTGTACTGTTTAAGCAACATGAAATGCTGTCAGACATATGATAAAACTGAGAAAAGGAAAGTCTGTTTGCTCACATCAATAACCTTGGGAAAGCCAGTAGTGATGAAAGTACTTGATTCAGTCACTAGTGCCCCTCACCCCCTCACACACTGTACAGGATCTTTCTTTACGATAGACTACCCTTTATAGGACAGTCTTTCACTGTGCATCTCCACTTTCATCTCAGTGTGATCAATTCATTAATGATACTTGACTGAGAACTAAAGCCATCAATTAATTAATTGTTGATTAATAAAGAACTAATGATGCTTTCTAGTTTAACCACAGTGTGGCCATAAACACCTTTTAGAAGGCTTTGTCTATGTGATGTCTCCCTAAATGCAGAGGAGACTTTCTGTATCTAGAGCACAGCTGAATTGTGTCCTGCAAAGCACGGATGGTTCTAGAGAGAAATGTCATTTCTTGAAAGAGAAGGGGTGAAGAGATCAAGGTGGCCCATACATAGTTTGGGGCCCATGGCTTGGGGTGGTGAAGCCTATACTTTGACATAATTTATCTTCCTGGGGTTGGGAAACAAAAGACTACACAGAAAATGAGCAGCAGAATAATTCATCTTATTGATAGGCATGAAATTAGTGGCAGCAGGAAGAGGAAATTTGTTGCCTGCTTTATACCATTTTGCTGCATGTCCATCTCTTTTGCTTGCAAGGAATCCTCTCCTGCTTGAAGATTTTATTATGATTTTATGGCTTGCAGCATCAGGACCGTAGTCTGTCGGTGATGCAGCAGTGCTTTCACAAGAGTAGGGGTATCGTTTATAGGCACAGTAAACACCCCCTGATGGTTCATTCCAATTAATAAGTGTATAACCCCCCACGTGCTGTAGAAGGTGATTTTATGTGATCTTCTGTGATTAGTGGTGAGAAATGTAGCTTTATATGTACAAACCCATTTTATAAATTGCAGGCTATATTTAATTAGCATTATGCACCCACGGCCACCTCATCTACACTTCTGCTGCTAATCCGCCTCCCTGGGACTCCGCTGCTCCAAACGGCTCAGTGTCTTCAGCCAGCATTTACAGATTAATAAATCTGCCAGGGAAGCATTCCCTCCTTATCTGTTTGTCTGTGGAAATATCCCCAAATGTTAACTCTGACCACAAGTCTGAGATGAGTAATTTTTATGTCTCAGCTGCTGGCAGGTCTTCCTGTAGCTAAAAGTGCCATGATTTCTGAAACCTGATGCTTTGTCCTCCAGTAGTAGAAACAGGAGTTTAATTCCCCCGGCGAAGGGAGGAACCCAACTTTCCAGCAGAACAAAGTCAGCTCATTTGTTTCTCTTGTTCTTAGTCACCAGGCTTGGGAAGGCTGGATGTGGTGCATGGAAGTACTCGATTATGTTGTAGGAAGTTCCTGGGTCGCTTGCTCAGGGACACTTGTTTTAGCTGGGACAGGGATCAGTCTTTGGGGAGATCCAGGAAACAGGTTTTCTTTGTTACTGGTTCTCAGTTTGTCGCCCACTCAGACAGGCAATATGCTCCTTAGCATCGATGTTGCATTTTGCAGGTCTCTCATTTGAGCAGTTTCCCTTTTCCGTGCCTCCCTCGTTCACTCCCATCTGTTTTTTGGGCAGGGTCAGTCTTTCTCACTCTCTTGTTTGTACAGTACTTAGCACAAAAGGACTCTGTTCTCTGGTGGTGCCTTTGGGCACTGCTGTTAGACAAATAAAAGGGTATAAAGTTTGCATCAAACTTTTTTGCAACCTTTCTTGCACAACGAAGTGCCTGTGCCAATCAGTATGGTGCAGCGATGTCTCAAATGCTGGATGGTGCTGTGTGAAGGATTCAGTATGATTTTGTGATCTGTAACTCTAATATTGTGTTCTCAACCACTCTGGATTGCAGACTTACACATAGTTATAAACACTGCCTCTAAACTCTCACTTTGTGAAGAAATATGGTTCCTATAAAGGCAACAGTAGCAGTCTTGTTACTTAGGTTAATTAAAAAACCCCGAATAATACTTTATGAAGAAATTCCTTTTTTTTTTTTTTTTTTTCTGCTTTGGGATTAAAAAGTCGATTTTTTTTTCTGTATTTCTTTAAAGTTGTTTCCCTGAGCAGTAAGTAAGGTTCTACTCAGAATACATGTCTCTGCATAGAAGATCAGATTCCCTAAAAATAATATAAAATACCTCTGGGTGAATGTGCCCTCATCCCCTCAGGAGACGGTAAATTTTTGCCTTTTTTTTTTTCTTTGAGCTTCAGGCTAATTCTGTGGTGAAACTAGAGAGAGTTGTGCCCTTCCTAACTGGAGATAGAAGACTGTGATAACTCAAGGCCTGAGGATTTTATGAATTTGTCCCAGGGTTTGGACATGTTTTTCCATATGCTAGGAATGGGTGTGGAGAGGGGACGCTGTGCAGTCCTACAGCTGTATTGGAATGTATGTCCACATCAGAGATGGTCAGGGGAAATAATTTATGGATAGATGAAGAAAAAAACATAGGGAAGGAGGTATGTGGAGACATCTTTCTCTTCCCTATTCTGTGGATTATTTATTATTTTTCCTCCGAATGTTTGCTGGATCTTTCTTCAGTGATGCTGGAAGTTATATGAAATGGCAAATGGAACCAAGTTACGTATTGTGTCTGCCTCAGCAATCCATACTTCATGTTAGCTGGCAGTTTAATATACGTAAAATTGAGCTAAGATTTTAAAATTGACTGTTGGACTTTGATAGTCTAAGAAAACCTGAATGGGTAATGGCATGGAGAGCCAGGCATCTTGGCGTGTTCATGTGGTGGAAGTCCCAAGAGGACAGCCTGAGGTGGTGCTGGTTGTATTTTAGGTGGGGAAAGTGAGCCGTAACGAGGTTGAGTTGATTCAATTCTTGCAAAGAGCTGATGTGGACAGATCTAGGTGTTAAAGACAATGAGCTGAGTATGAGCTCTTGTTTCCATTTGTCACTTAAAAGGTCAAAGGTGGGAGCACCTCCTTGATGGCCAAATGATATGTGCCCCATGCCCTGTCTGGCAGTGTTGGTTTCTTCAGCTGGTGAGGGTCAGGGCAGGGGGCTGGGGAAGCCTGGAGCTGCCCCACAGCTGGAGTGTGTTAGTGCTGAGGAGCTGATGGAGTGCTTGCGTGTCTGAAGTATGCAGCGCCTCTGGGACATGTGTGAGGCAACACTGTTTACTTGTATCTACTTGTTTGCCGGGATAAAACTGCATAGTGCAAGCTTGTATCCGAGGCCACCTCTGTTATTCCTGGATAGTCTCCAAAAGTATCTCCAGGCATTTATAGTCTCCTCTCCTTTGCCCACAATTTCCGTGGAGCAGTGCTGACCAGAGCCGTGTTGTGACTTTGTTTCTGATCGATGTAGTACCGAGCTGCTGGGCATTAGAGAGGTGTTTCTGGTAAGCACTAGGAATGTGTTTTGCTGTATTCACTTAAACTCTGAACCAAGGGAAATATATGCAGGTATGGTATTTGATAATAGTTTGATAATAGAAACACCAGTTTGATGTTTCAGCACAGCATTGTTACCTTGAGCAATAGGAATATAAACCAGCATTGCAGCTCTTAAGAAGACCCTACCATGTTCCTTTCCTGAAATTAGAAGAGCTAACTATGATCTTAATCAACAAAATCCTGCTTGGAGTCCTCTAAAAAGAATTTAATTTACTGTAGTGACGCAAAGCATAGAGAAACTACCCACTGACAGGGCATTTTCTCCCTGACTAGTAGTTCAGCTGATGTGATTTGCTCAATCCCCATGACACTTGCACTGCTTTTCCTCTTTCTTTCCTCTCCTTTCCTCCCCCCCCCACTGCTCTACAAAGCTGCCTCAAGAGTGGTCCTCTTGTCACAGAGACTGCAAATGCCACCTTGGGCACCTGGAGTGATCTTCAGCTTCATCTTCTGCAGAGCTGTGGCTTTCTCTGGGAGGAGAGCTCTCACGTGTTTGACACAGATTGCACTGTGCTCCCTCCAGAAGTACCTGGCTGGGACACTGTTGTCTTGTGGGAGTAAGTCACCCTGTTGGAGGTGTTACTGCCAAGGGTTTACGGAGTGTCTGGTAGAATACAAACTCTGTCTAAGACTTGCTTCCCTGTTTTCTCTTTAGATAAGATTTGTGACTAGAAGTCATATCTTCTTTCTTTTTTTTTTTTTTTTTTCATTTGAATTGTGTTAGACTCCTTCTGTGAATGATTTCAGAGTGGTGTTCCTGCCTGTTGCATGTCCCTTTTTATAACATGTATATACATATAAATCTCACATGGATGTTATTGTAAGAGTCAGTTTCTGTTCCCTTCACCTAAGAACCCTCACTGCTCTTTTCCTTGGTGAACAAAACCAGTTTGAAAGCACCACAATTCCTTGAATTGGATTTCTAGTGTGATCCCCTTAGGTTCAGCAAACAGAGCATTTCAGGAAGCAGTGTTTTTTTACAAACTAAATGTCAGATGTGAGGATGAGATAAATTGATGGGCATGTTTTGATTATTGGATTGGGAGAGCAGAAAAGCCCCACCTTTTATTTTGCCTACTTTGTTGTTTCTTGTAAGGCTGTAACTGGCTCTCTGCTTGTGTGTCTGTATCTGGCTCCTCAAATGTGTGGGTTCTCCTCTTCCTTCTCCTCCTTTCCCCTTCCAAGTTGTGAATGTTGATTTGGGCAGTCTATTCCCGACTGAGATCCAGCAATTGTTTGAATTGAAATAGTTATTGTAAGTCGGCTCATGTGGTTTTTTTATTTTTTTTTCCCCGTCTCAAAGTTGGGACAGCCTGTGCAATGTGTTTCATGAAGTCAACAGCTGAATCTTTTAAATTACACCCTCTTGTCCCTTGCTCTTTCTTCCTCCCTCCTACTTTGGCTGCAGAGTCTGCTGGAGAGGCGGAAAACAAGTTTGGCACCCACATGGTAGAGAGCACTGATTAGTTCCTAAAAGAAGCAGCAAGTTGATTGCTTGCAGAGATGATGTAAGCCATTGCTCTGGGGTACATCAGGTTGGATTTCTCATGCTTTATCTTATAAAGCCTAAATTAACAGCTGGTTTGGTTTGAGTTCTTCAGGATCTGACTAAAGGATTACAGTCCGTTCTCAAGTGAGTCAATCTAGTTTAATTTATTTCAGGTCTATCAAAAAAGATCAATCAAAGCTCTTTTGAAAGTAAAGCTGTAATCGGCCTGTGTACTTAGATGTCAGTGGTTTTGTATTTACTTTGCTTCCCTTGTGGAAAAATGTTCAGACTCCAGCTAAGACTATATTGCAGTGAATTTTTTCTTTTTTAAATAGTTAGATTTTTTAGAAGGTTACTTGTGTTTTGAGAAACATTGCAGCCTGCATATGCGTCTAACAGAGTCTGCTCCTGGTTTTTTTGTGAATCCTTGAACTTGAAACTGTGCTTGAACTGGGAAGGATCGTGGTTTAGTGGTTAAAAAATACAAGTAGGAGTTGGGAATCCAGATTCCTCTGCTGATTGCTAGACCTAAGACATGACCTCAGGCATCTCCTTTAATTGCTGTTTGTCTCAGTTTCCCCATTTGTACAATAGGAACAGCATTCAAACAGGATCTAGACACAAAGTAGCCTGTGTTTACATAAGGGTGCGATTTAGAAATCAGCATATTCCTCTGAGTGCAACTCCCTGTCCACTTTCTTAAATCAGTGGTCTATATTGTTGTCTTAATGTGTGTAGAGCTGGAAATGATGGTACAGCTAATTCTAAACTGAGTTTTTGGCTGCATAGACTAGCTAATCAGATTGTAGGGAGACAGGTTGCTGCAGCCTCAGGAAACAAAGTACTGAACTTGTATAAAACCTCTCTACCAGTTTCTGGTTTTTAAAAACTTTTGGAGCCTGAGTGTCCTGGCAGACTTCATGCCAGATCAGGTATCATCTGGCCTCCTGCCATGGACATAAACTCCATACCATGGTCTCTTGTTAATTTGACAAGAACATAATTGAGTGCCCACACCCTAACTGGAGAGATGCTGGATGATCTGGTACTGCAGACATGTGATAAACATCATGGAGATGTGGCCTGATTCTAGCAATTGCACAAGAGATTGTGTGAGTTCGGCTTAATTAATTCCAGAACTGATTTTTAGGGTGTTCATTTCTACATGCCGTAAAGGTAGGAGCTTGGCATTAAAAAAATCAGAAAAATATGAGACTGAGGCTTCAACCAGAGATTGCTCATCACCGCCCTTCTGCGTTTTTCCTTTCATGGACTGAATGTGCACTTGGTTGTTTTGTGGCATGTAGATCTCTCTCTCTGAATCCTGGTCAGGTCCTTCCTGGACTTTTGAGGAGTAGGAGTGGCTCTGGAGAAACCCCATTACAGCTCTTGCCACCGGTCCCCCAGTACCTCCCAGTGACTGCCTTGGGAAGCTCATGGAAGTGAGGTGTTAGGAAAAATCCTTTGGAAAATAGAAAGGGTGTCTTGCAAATGTTTTCAGCAGCAGAGAGTTTTGCACAGCAAAATGTCCATTTAGTACTTGGTGCATTCTCTTTCAAGGAAAGATTTTTCTTGAACTTTTTTTTTGTGATTGAGTAGGCCATTACTTGTTCATTTTTACTTTTCATCTTCAGGTTCATTAAAAAAAAGTAAAAAAAGTCAAATTCAAATTGGTAGATTTCTGAACACACTTGCAAATTCAGCTCCCTCATGTTGTTCTTATGTGCATTATTTTTCATCTAATTATGAGTTAGAAATACATAGCGGTATTTTCAGCTGATAACAGGTTGTCTTTTGAGTTTCCTGAACTGCTGGTGGCAGTTTTGATGGGCACCTTTGCAATGGAAATGTCTGAGATTGCCTTGCCTGTTCCTGGTCTGTGTTACAAATCTCTGCTATGACCTGTTTGGGTTCTTGCTTAAGAAAAGCTTCCATATATATTTTAAATATCAGAAATAAATGGCTTAAGTTCAATTTAGGTACCATTTGTCTGAGTCTTTTTGTTCTAGTCCACTTCCCAGTCATCAAGCAATTCTCAGCCTCCTACCTGAACAAGTGAAATGACTGCCACTCCTCTTGCAGATAGAGAGTTGTTTTAAGATCTTCCCTCCAGTTCTTTTAAAAGCCAGTTGTTCTTTGGGCAGCGGCTCTTACATGTAGGGACTTTAAAAGAAGCAGCAGCAGACAGGTGCTTGGAGGCTGAATATGAGATTCTTAGAGTGTCTTAGCATAATTTTTTTAATAGAAATAATTATACTGAGACATCAGTATAGGATGCTGCTTGTTGTATCAGTAAATGTGATACACTTTGTGATAAATGTGAGTCCTGTATGAATTATGGCTGTCCCTGTAGTATTCTGTACTCCTTTTGGAGATGGATGCAGGTGTATTCTCCCACCCGTGTGTTATTCTTGGGAATATGATGATTATTCTGATGATAATTTCCAGTGGCTGGCTAGTTTTCTCTCTCAAGTATGGGGATGTTTATGAGGTGTTGGAGGTGTGAAGACGGTATCTGCTCTCTGTTGGTGAATTGATGACTACAATAGTGGTGATTGTTGCGTACTTTTCACCCTGTTTAGAAGCAAAATAACAATCAGTGAGTAACTTCTTGTGTCTGTCCTAGCTAGCAACCTCCTCCTGTAATGCCTCCTCGTGAAGTCTCCCCTTTTAAAACCCAAGTCACTGGTGTTGGTTCCTTTTGATCCTCCCCTGCACCTGGACCTTCACAATGCCACCCCCCATCCCTGCTACTCTTATCTGGATTCAAACAAACAAACAAACAAAAAAAACACATCAAGAAAGGAGGTTCAGAGCAAACGCTGATAATTGTGCATGTAATGTAATTGGAAGTGTTTCACTGACATGCTTGTGTGAGCTGCTTCTTCATCTTAGTGCTTGAATGTACCACTAGACTTACATTTAGCTTCTTGTGGCTGCTCTTTGATGCAGGTAGGTCATATTCTAAATAGGCTTGTTGCTATGGTGAAAATAGGAGTCCTTGTCTGCTGAGTGTAACCTTTCCTACTTTCCTGGACATTGGCATATTTTTTTTCCCCTTCCTGTTTTAAATATGCCATTGTAGAACAGAATTGTGTCATCTTTTAGGGAAAGGAATTTCAGTTGACAAGTTGGGTTGGAGGACAGTACTTTCAAGGTGTCTTCAAGAAGTTGTGGGTGGTTTTAGAGGGATGTGGGGAGAGATTGGAAATCCTTTTTGTGATGACTCAGCACTGCTGAGAGCGCTGCGTGATTCTCCCCCTCTGTCTTCAGGGAGAGAGATGAAAAAGCTTTCCCCTGCTCTTTCCATTACCTGGCTTCTTTCAGTTATTTTTACAAGGTTAATGCATTGTGCTCAGAGTTTGCATTGTTGTGCCAATAAAACTTTAATAATGATGATAAGATTGACGTGCACGCGGGCAGAAGATGAATCTTCGGGATTTAGTTGAGAAAGGAAGGTGAGTGTTTGTCAGCTGCCTGAAAGGTCCAAGGACTGCCGAGGCTCATTTCAAAGGCTGTGGGAAGGGAGTGCTCTTCAGGGCTGATGGCTATAAAAGCTGAAGATGGCTGTGCCTGTCCATTAATCTGTTGAACTCATTGTTCTCCGGGTCCCCGTTTTATTTTGTTATTATGCTGCATTTTGTGCAAAAGGAACAGGAAAAATCAAGTGTGACTAAGGGCTTTGTGAAGCAGCAATCTCTTAAGGAGAAGGGAGAAAAAAAGGGTGAGACTCTTCTTTCTGCTGCTCTGCTGTCAAGGACGGCAGTGGCTGCCGCTGTCCCCCAGCTCGCCTGATGCGTCTGTACTCCTGAAGCAGGAGCTTGGAGGTGGGGGAACGGCTGCCCAAATACCTGAGGCTTGCCCTGTCCTGGCCCTCATGCAGGCTGTTGTGGTCACACTGTCCCCCCACAGCCCCTGTTCCTGGCTCCACTGGGAGCTGGCTCTGGGGACCACAGCTCAGCCAGAAATCCACAGCTCTTGGCTTCAGGCTTTCTGCTGAGGATTTCACCTGGAGGTTTGAAATAACCTACTCCCCACACTATCCACCTTCTCTTTGACTTCCCAGCACTGAGTCTGTTTCTCATTTAAAGTGTATTTTTCATAAGTGGTCTGAAGTCTTGGAAGAAGAAAAACTGACAGTGCTTAATTTAAGTTCAGTCCTTTCCTCCCTGTGACCTCTGTTCGTATTTTATATGAAGATGAATAATCTTTTTTAAAAAAAACCGAAACAAAAACGCTGTGTCATCCTTGAGCTCTTCTGGGGAAGTTAAGTTGTAGTTGAAACTAAAACCAGGGGTCAGGGTTTAGGAAATCCAATGCACCTAATTTTAGGGGCTCTAAATTAGAGAAGTTTTATTTCTGTTCCTTGAAATGCTTTTTAGGAGCATTCACTTATGCCATAGCCTTGTCCTGAGGGTTTAATTCCCTCTTCTTTGTGTGGACCAGCACAAGTCACACCAAGCACGAAGTCACTAAAAGTGTAGGATGGTATCAGAGGAGTGGAAGGGAGGGCTGTGACTAGCTTAGGTCTTGCTGCTGAATGAAACAACCCACAGAAAAATAAATGCCATGTGTGGGAGAAAGGCCTGGTCTTTCACCGTGAAGCCTCTGGTAACAAAGACCTGGGGACTTCTGCTTTCATTTTTCTTACACCCATTGTTATCAACGTGTATGGGCAGCATACAGTTGGCTTCTTCCCTTTTGTTTCCACAGTCATTCAGGAGTATTTATCCAAGGAAACATTTTTGGAGAGTGACCCCTTCTCTGAGTAAGGGCCCTGCTGTGCTAGCATGGGTCTCCTTGGCCCCAGAGGTGCAGATATGGGAGAGTTGTGCCCTGGAGGCTGCAGGTGCTGCTGGGCATGGCCAACCCTCCATGTCCACGGGAGGCAGCTTTATCCAAGGTGCCATCTCTCCATCCCAATAGGCTGGGGAGAAAGGCAGTTAGTGAGAAGATGTGGGTTGGGATGGAGAGTGAGATGGTGCATGAAAAAGTGTTGTGTTCCTGGCTTCACCCTGCCAACATCCCACTTTTTTGTGCTGGCTGGGCTTCACGCTGGAACTGTGCTGCTGTGGGCTGTTTCAATAGCTAAAAAAAGAGTAAACCAGGGGATAACTTGGTGAATGACCTGCCTGTCCTAGCAAATTTAGTTTGATTTAGTAGTTTAAAAATGTCCCTGTTATCTGCTAATATTAGCATTTTGTGTGACCTGACCTGTTACGTTTGTGACCTGAGCGCCGAGAGGGGAAGCGGTGCTGAATGGGACTGCTGTACTTGAGGCTATTTTTCTCCCAGCCTCAAAAGCAGGACAGTATCCCAGAATAGCAAGTAGTGGGGAAGTCACGCTGGAGTGGGAACAGCCTGCCGTGCCCGGACGGCAGCAGTGCCGGTTCCGCTGCAGGACAGGGACCTGAGACCCCGCTCGTTTGTCATCACTGGTGCTGTGGCTGCTGAGGGTCGGCCTTGCTGCTGGCATGCTGCCTGCCCTGGTGGGTCCCAGATCTGCCCACTGTCACAGATCCTGCTCCTGCCCAAAGCCCCACATGGCAAGGGGGTGGCCTCTGCAGAGTGCAGAACATCACCCAGTGTAGGAGGTAGGCTGGGGGTGGCATGGGGCCATGCACGTGATGGAGAACTGTGGTGTGGGATCTATTTCCAGCTCTGCCACAAACTTCCTGTTTTCAGTTTTGGAGCAAACCACTCAAACTCCCTCTCCTCTGTCCTGGCCCTATGCAGAATGGAGCTGAGCGTACTTTACTCATGGGAATGGTCTTTAAATAGATCTTGGCTTAGAGAGTGTGTTGCTCGACAGGTGCAAGACAGTACCAGAGAATTACTGGAGATGGAGATCATGTGGGAAGTGTATTAAAAAATTAAATCAAAGTACTATATAGGGTTTTTTTAAAGTTAAAAAAATCTTCTAAGTCTCCCATGCCTGGCTTTTTATCATGAGATTAAAAGAGGAGAGCTGGCAATGAAAAGTTCCTACAACTGTCCTTTGAATAAGGAAATATTGAGAGGATGAGGAGGAAGGGCTTTGGCAGTTTGGCTGGTCATCCTGGACAGGTCTGGCTGCTTTCCTCATCTGAGTGAAGAACTCAAGCTTCCCCAGCTTCCAGCAGCCCAGGTGACATTGGCAGTTGAATTAAATCCATGCCTTGGTTAAGAGGAAGCATTTGCTCACCAGTTAAATACTTTGCATCTCTAAAATCCCATCTGCTCACACATTCTGTGTTAATAACTGCAAGTGCACAAGCACAAGGTTGATCATCGGGTACCCCACTTCTCCTCCCTCCATGCACATGGTAGGATTTGGTTGAGGGGATAACAACAGAGTTGTTTCCTTACCAAATTCACCAGAATCGTCCACAGACCTTTATATTTGGATAAATTTTGTGGGTTTTGTTTTCTACATGCTGAGGTAGAATCAAACATGTGAGGGGGACTTTCCTTACAGTAGTCTTTATCTTGGTCTTTCTTTGGTTTGATGTCATTTATAGGACATCTCTACACTTCTTTGGGGGGGGTTGTAGTTGTGATGCTGCAGAGAGCCAGTAACAGCCATCAGACCACTAAGGAAAGTGTTTCCAAGACACATGGCTTTGGCATGTTTGCTGCCTGTATGTTTATGTGCTGTATCTGTATCTGGATGGTCTGTACCTAATGCTTCCTGGCCAGGCATATTTGCATCTATTAGCACTACCTGTAAATCACCTTGGTACTCGCCATCTGCCTGAACGGTGTTAAATAAACGTGAGATCCCTGTGAAAATGCGCTCATCAGAGTTAATCAGGTGAGATTTTTTTTGGGAGATAGTATTATCAGTGGCATTGCTTCTGCCAGCAATTTTGACCATTATTGGAAAGGGGGAATTAAAATCACAGAATCAAAACAAAATTGAAACGAAAGTAGTTGATGGCAGCTGTGGGCAACCATGTGATTTGGGAAAAATGAATAAAGCTGATGAGGCAGAGTCACACCGCAAAGAAAACTTTTCCTTTTTCTATTTTTTGCTCCAGAATAACAAATGGTTGTGTTGATTTCCAAAGTGTCTGCTGACAATTGATTAATGCTCTGATAATAATCTTACTTGGTTTGTCTTCTGTAAATATATTCAGAAGTTGTAATGACAAACAAACAATGTTTCTGCTGTTCAGACCTGCTGCATATCATGGGGAGCAGAAATAAAAGGTCTGTGCTGCATTCCTCTGGGGTTCTGATATCTGTCTGGGAAATGGTAGAGAAGGGTTTGCCTCTGCATGAGAGGCTACAGGGCAGGATTCCCAAGAATATTTAGTGAATGCCAGCAAAGTTGATCTTAAGCTGCTGAGGATATGGTGTGTTTTTTCTTGTCTTTTCGTAAGTCCTGCTTTCACTGGGATGTTTGCATGTGAAATGTATGAGAAATCCCCCCTGAGCAGAACTGAAGTGGAAATGGCCTCATGTCTCTAATGAGGGATATGGAGAATATCTGTTTGATTTTTCAGATCAGCATCCCTTCCTTTTTCCTGTATGAAATCTATGTGTTTCTCAGTATATTGACATCTCTTTCTTGAGGGAAAACATTTTCCTGCAGAGAAGTGCTACCACAGTGCCTTTGGTAGCTGTTCCACGGCGCTCTTGGTAGCGGTGACAATGGTGAGCACTGCCCAGTGTTTCACCCTCTGTGGGGCTCAGTGTGAGTTTGTGATTGCCCAGGGCAGTGGGGCTCTGGAAGGTGGTGAAAATTACTTTAAATGCGTCTAAAGAGCGACCCTAGAAAAGGCTGAATGAAACAGACTGGTACTAACAAGGTAAAGGTCTGGTTAGGATTATTGATGGAGAACAGTACAAAGTTGACCCACTGGGACCCACAGCTGAGTGGAGAGCAGTGGTACAGGGCTCAGCGAGGCTGCAGCGAGCGTGCTCTGCTAAATGAGTGGTCTTGGGACTGGGGGTTTTAATCCTTTCACATAGGTGGAAAGTGTAAGGGATTAGAAAATTTGGGATTATCTGTAGGAGTTCCCTTATATTAATGTTAGCATACTTTAAATTGATCCATATATTCATTTCATTCATGCAGCTGTGCAATACTCAATTTATCGTGGCTCTGTAGCACAGACAAGTACCTAAAATGCTCTCAGCTTAACATGTGCTGCGGGGGCTGGAGCAGAAAGCTGTATTAGGAGAAAGCAGGATTGAAGGTTCTTTTGCCAAATTAACTTTACAGAAAGAGTTAATTGCTGGATATTTCATGAGAGCTGTGACCTGATCCTCTGTAGTAAGTCTTTAAACAGAATCTGCAGTTAGGCACTTTACTGCAGTGGGAGTTCCATTTAGATGTGGAAAACACTTTGAGACATAAGGAGGAAAAAATACTAATACATGTGTGTTTACTGTTTTGTCTGGTTTTATCAACTTTTGTTATGCAAAGTTAGTAGAAGGGAGCTAAAAAGGGACAGTAACTGGTTCAGACTGTGTTGGCTGACACAACACCACAGAGAATGGGTCAGTTTTGCATTCATCCATTTTTTAGTGGCTTGAACTTGATCAGTAAAGCAGCAGAGGCTCTGGTCACTACTTCAGAGTTCCTGCCTTGCAGGCACAGTCTGTCTGTAGCCGGGTGTGTGCCTTACACAGCAAACAGGGGCAGAAGGGTTAGTACACAGTATTAGCTTTGAAGCAGACCTTTATTTTTCTGCTTCAGGGTTTCACATCAAGTCACTCTCTCCCTCCTCCCAGATTTTCTTCCTTGCCATCTCCCTCTCCTCTTCCAGGTTTCTTATCATCACTGTACAGGCTAGCAGCTTCTTTCAGCCTTGCAGCTAAAGAGGGCTTTACTACAGCCAAAAAAAAAAAAACCAAACCAAAAAAACCCAGAAAACCAAGTCCCAAAACACCCAGCCCAAACCCCAGGTCCTGTCCTGATGCTTGTCTCATAACTGAGGCAGCTCAGTGGCCAGGAGATTGCTGAATGGCTGGAAATCACGGCTATCTGAAGTCTATGGAGGGGCCATGTGTGCAGCTACATCTAAAATTTTTATCACCACCACTGCAGGTGAAAGACTTTCAATTCATCTGTGCTGGTCCAGCAAAGTCTATTTTATTTATGTGCTTCCAAGCCCTTAAAAACTTCTTTTAGGGTACATCAGTAGGGAGTTAATAGAAACTTTGAAATATGAAAAATGCCTGTGGGTTAAGCAAAAACCTACTTGACCAACTTGAGTATAAAGCTGGTACTTAGTTGGTAGGTCATTTGCTCTGGGGGAGAGGAGAAGGTGTTCTGCTGGACCACAGATAGCATTTCCCAATGGGAAAGAAGTTGTAAACACAATTAGCAGCCCTTAATTTAGGAAGCAGCATACGTTTTATTTTGCTTGTATTTGTATAGTCTTATAGAAAATGCTTTTAAGTCTCACTGTAGTCGGTTGTTGTTTTAATATTAGTTCAGTACATTTATGTGTGCATATGAACTAGGCAGCACGTATATGGGCCACTATAAAAATAATCACATTTGGAAAGAGTGAAAATATTCCATGGTTTATTCTCTTCCTTGTAACTTCCTTAAAAAACCCCAGCAAACAAAAAGTACCTTTGCAGAGGAGTTTGAAACTCTGGTTTAAAATGCCTTCCATTCAAGGTTTTTTCAAGGGAAGACTGGGCTGGTTTTTTTTTTATTTTAAACAAAATGTACTTTCTTTAAGACTAAAATGTCTTAAGCACCAGCATACTGCTCTACCTTGTTTCTGCTAAATGGGATTATAAGGGATTTAATTCTGTGAGAATTTCTGTGTTGCAGGGGGTGACTTTTTACAGTGTGCTAGAGTGAGCGGTATGTGACACTCTCCTCTGGTTCCCATCACATCCCTGTGCCCTGACCTAGGTTTTTCCTCGGTGCCAATACATGAGCATTCCGGGGAATTTTGGATCGGGGGGATGGGAGAGCAAGAAGGTGGGTCAGCAATAAAAAGCCTGACTTGAACACTGGGTGATTAGAAGCAAATTGTATTGATTTTTCTTTGCAGGTCTGATGGTTTTGAAAGCCACTTGCTGTGCAGCTTTAAGCCTCTTCTGCCATATGTGCAGTCAGTAAATGTTAGCGACTCGGCCAGCACCACTCACACTGATCCACCATGCCTTGGAGCGCCTTGAAATACACTGCAACCTTCAGGGCTGCTCCAGCTAAAAAGTTAAGCAGGTGCTTAAGTACTTGGGTGGATTGGAGACTTACAGGCACTATGTTAGCTCCTGTCTGAGAGCAAATGCCATCCTTGCTTTTTTTTAGCAAAATACTGTCCCTGCCTTCTTTTTCTTCCCAGTTTCATCATTCTCTTTCTGCCTTTTTCCAAGCTAAGTGATTTTTCTGGCATGGTGAAAACGCTGCACGTAGTAAGAACCACAACTTGAAATGGAGTATATAAATAGAGAGGGAGAGTAGCTGTTCGGATTGCCATGGAGCATAGGGAGCAGACTTCGGGACTTTTGGAGAACCAGCTAGATTGCTACATATTTACTTATCTTTTGTATTTTTTTAAAGAGAATTTTGAAATTCTTGGTGATATTAAGGAGATTTAGGTGCAGAATTTGAATCTTGTGTAAGTTATCATTTATCATTGCTACCCTTAATTTATCACAAAGAGAAAGATGCCGAGTTCTTGAACAGTATCTCTGCAGGTAGGAGGTGTATAAAATTTGTTACTGTATCTCCTTTTCTTTCTTCCCATCCCAGTTTTGGGAATTCCTTCTCTGCATACTCATTTCATACATTTTTTTGGCTCATACACAGTTAATTCTTTTTCATTTATCTTTCTTTTTTCCCTGTTCTCCCTTTCCTTCCTTCCCTGACTCCCTTTGCATCCCTTGTAGCTCTAGAGAACTGGCTTGTTTATTGCTGAGAGCGTGGTTGATGCCAAGAAATCCTGACTCCTGGTGCATTATCGCGGGGCTGTGACGCAGGGCAGGATCACGTTCCAGATCTAGGTCTTGTTTATTTTGGATCCTGCTCACACTGTGGAGCAGCAACTAGGACTTGACTTCTCGCACTGCTCCGTCGGCTCCATCTTCTGCAGGCTGGGATCCTGCCGTCTCCTCACGTTTGCCTGCCCGTTCCTCTCTCCCTGTGCTCCAAACCTCAGGGGAGCAGAGGGCTGGGAAGGGAGCTGAGGGTTTCCTCAGCATGAAAAAGCTATACTGGACAGATCAGCTGGTCCTTTTGCATTAGAAACTGTGACTGGAGAGTAATTTTTTTTGTTGTGTTTTGGGGTTTTTTTTCCCCCGTAAGTTGTTTGGATTGTGTTTTTTTGAAAGGAGGAATTGGTCTAGGAATTGATAATGTTGGTTTGCAGATTTGGAGGTCCCCTGCCACTGTGACGTGCAGTCCTGATTCGTGTTCATTTCTCATTTCACAATTCAGCATGGAGGTTTTTCTCTCTTTTTTTTTCCATTTTGTTTTTCTCTCCCCGCCTATTTTTCTTTTTTGCTCTGCATATTGCTTGCCTTGTGCAACAGATGTGAGGAACTGATCCCACTTCTATTGAAGTCAATAGCCAAATTCCTATCGACTTCGCTGACAGCGAGAGCGAGCCTCTGTCTAGGGAGTGAGGATTAGAGCTAAGTAGGAGTAAGTAAAGTACAATAAAATCAGAATATCCTACTTACTGCTTAATGCCATGAATTCTGTTTTGAAGAATTTCTGTTTTGAATCCCATGGCTTTTTACGCTAGTGAATGCCAAGAGCTGAATTCATGGGGGTGGGGAAGAGGAGGAGCTGACAAGCATAAGAGGGTTTTGGTTTCTAGAGTTAGGAGGGACATTGGTAGAAAGGAATGACAAACAGTCCGTGATTCCTTCATGACCCTGCGGTAAAAGGACTTCGGCTGATGGATGAGGGGCTTGGTTTGGCAGACAGGCTGCGCTGGATCCACTTTTGACTGTGTCAACCAAGTGTCACCATCTAAATCTGGAATGCTGTTGTGTGTTATGGGAATATAAATAAACCCAAAAAAAGGCTCAGGAAGGGGAAAATAATTGGACAGAATCTTAAAATAAAAAAAAAAAAAAGGAAAAAAAAAAAAAGATCGCCCCCTTCCTGTCCCATTCTAAACATGTGGCTAAAATAAAAATAATATGAAAACCCCATAAGAAAACCCCCAAACCCCCAACAAACAAACATAGGCTGAGAGACGGGGAAAATGGCTACTTTCTAGATGTTTTCCTGCAGGACCAGCCTTCCCAAAGGCATCCAGATCTGCTCCCGGCTGACGGTGGTGAGCCGTGGCGGAAGCCGCCTTGCTGCCACGCAGTCCCTTCTTTGGGATGGGGGAGCTGCCTGTCCCCGTGGCTGTGGGTTCCCTTCTGCCACCTGGGGTGTGGTGACACGTGAGGGGGTGTGTGGACTTGGACCCTGCAGATAGCAGCACGGCCTTTAGCACTGCTGCCTGCCGGGGCCCCACAAGGAAGAATAGGCTGTTATCCTGGCAGGGCAATATTATCCACGTTTTACAAGCAGGAAGGCTGAGGCGAGGGGTTTATTTTTGCGTGACTCATTCAGGATGGCCTGGGAGCTTGTGGCGGACATGGAAATTCGATGTCTCGCAGAGCCCCAATCCTGTGTTGCCTCTCCCTGTCCTGCTGAGCTCGTGGGCTGGCACCACGTACCAGCCGGGGATGCTTCTCTGCCTGGGAACGCGCTGCTGGCACGAGTCTTGGGCAGCGCGTGAGGTGCGGCTTCGTGGCAGAGGGGTGTTGGGGGCTGCAGATTTTGGGGAGCAACCCAGCACTGCCAGGAAGCGTGGGGGCAGAGAAGCAAGCCCCCTTTTTAGGGTCGTGAACCCAGGTAGACGTGGCATGTGGATTTTGCTGCACTGCTTCCTTGTGTCACCGCTCTGCCAGAACGCTTTCTTCGCTAGCTTTTCCTTTCTTTTTCCCTTCGCTCTCTCTTTTGGCCAGGATTTTAACATATATCACAGGCTGGTAGGCTAAGAGCCTGGGACTTCCCCTCACCACACTCAAAGTCTTTGATCTTTTGCTTTGGAGGTAACATCAAAAGAATGGCTGAGAAAGACAGCCAGTGCTGTGAAGTTCAACGTTCAAGTTAATAGCTTGACTGAAGGTTGTGCAGCATTGCTGGAGCCGGAGTAAACAGAGGCGGGTGCACACATTTCCCTGGAAATGGACCCTAGTGCTGCAGAAGGGCTTCATTTGCATTCACAATTAATCTAGGCCCTAATGAAGGGCAGCCTTGGCGTTTTATTTTGTTAGGTTTTTCTTCTTTTTCTTTTTTAATTCCTCCTGCATGGGGAAAGCAGCGGGCTGGCTGGCTGGGGAGCAGTTACTTGGTACCAGCTCTGGCAGTGGTCTCTTCCACACCCTTGCAGCCCTGTCCCTGCAGCTGTCTTGCTTTGTCATTTTTGGGTTTTCTTCATTTTCAAAATGATTTAGCTGAAGTCTGTTGGCAAACAATTGCCTTCCTCCTTACTTTAGTAAAAATTAAGATCATTAAATTTCTAACCATTCCCTGCCTAAGCATACAGTAGATAGTATGGACTTCCCCAGATTTTTTAAAATTCACTTCTGTTTGTAATGCTCCTGATGTGTGTGGGCAAATGACTGCACCATCCATTTTTCCATTGCCATCTTCTCTATTCTCTGTGTGTCTGGGGAGGTTGCTTTGATTTTGTTTTTGTGTTTGTTTTTTTTTTTTTGCACTGCAATAAGGTAGGGAATTCTGTATGATTTTGCATGGCTTGGGGTATGAGGTACAGCACAATATAGCCAGAAGTAGTTGCTAATTTGGCCTTGGTGGTGATCATATTGTAATCAGAGTTTCTAAGGGACAAAAGACTGAAAACTCCAGTAACTTCCCTGAGGTTCTTGACACTTGTGGATGGATTGGCCTGATGTATTATATTTACAAGTTTAAAGCATCGTTATGCAGGACTGATAGGGTATGTGTTTGTCTGCTGTGTATTTTGGTGTGTACGTATGTGGAATGATTGATGTGAGTGTTAACTCTGTAGTAAAGTAAAACCAGAGGACTCTGGTTTTTTTTTTCAAACACATTTATATGAGAGGTGCACCATGGGTACTGTCAGTCCCCAGACAGAGGAGTATTCTTCTTCTTCCTGGAACAAAATAAGGGACTTTGACAAGGAGAAGAGTTAATGGCCTTAATAAACGGGGAGAGGAGATTTAAAATTACTTTGAGAATAAAAGCACTTTCTGATATGACTCAAAGTTCTCTAAGTTTACTTCTAAAATGAAAAAGTATTAGTCACATATTATTTGCAAATTTTTGACCCCTTGAACAGAGCTTCAGTGTGGGTCTTAAATCACTCACCAGTGCAAGGGATGGGATTCACAAAGGAGCAAAGCCAATCAGGCACCCAGGTCCATATGGCTTCTTGGAAAAATCCTGACCTGAATACTTTGCCCTGTTGAGTGAATTAACTGCTCTGAAGTGTGTGGGAGTTCAGGCCATTCGTGCCCTCTCGAGGAAATGTGGAATGCTCGGGCGCGTAATGACCCCACTGGATGAGACCACAGGGCTCTTTCTACAGGGACACTGAGGCGTGTTAATTTTTGAGCCAATTATCATTCAGAAGCGATGGCAAAACATCCAGCTCCACAGAATGACAGCCTGAAGCAGGTCTTGCAGGAGCTGCCAATCTTTTCCTGGACCAATGGAAAGAGGTGGTGGATGATTGCATTGAGCTCCTGCATTTTTCTTTTGCTGTTCTCCTGCTTGCTGGAGAAATAATTCTTTTTCCTTCTTTTTTTTTTTTTTTTTTCCTTTTTCTTTATAAATACAACTTTTTATTCTGATTAAACCCATACTCAGTCAGAGTAATTTTTCTACAATACTTGGGCTACCCCTGACAGCCTCACTGGAAATCAAGGGGAGGGATCACCCAGGGAATGGGGAGGGCAGGGCAGTTCTCATTCCCTCTGTCCTTCAGGTAACATCCTACAGACCAGCATGTTGCAAATCCCCGTGTTGCTTGGGGGCAGGAGGAAAGGAATAATAATTTTCAGTAGATTAGCGGCTATTGTATCATCGCACGTTGCTTAATAAGCCTGATGTTACGTGTGAGAGGTAAGCTCCTTAGTGGGAGCAGGGTGCACTGTAATGACCTTTCGTGTGCGGGTCTGTGGAGATGAAAGTTCCCTCCTGAGGTTATGGGGTTGGCTGTGCAGCATGCAGAAACGCTGACTTCAACTTACTGTCCTGTGCAGATGCTCTCAAGTCTATTAATGCTCTCAAAAAATCTGTTTAGGAGCCTGGTTTTTCTTCCTCTGATTCCACCTAGGATAAATTTGACTTGGAAATAGAACAGAAATGCTGTGTCGTGATTTTTAAAATAAATAAATAAGCGATTGCTATGAAAGGGAGCTCATTGATCCTTAGTCGCTTCATTTATAATTACCCACATATGGAGTCATCCTACCTCATCTTTAAAAAACAAACCTGCCTCTCAGAACCCCACTAGACAGCTAATGTGGCTTCTTGTGTCCCTCCCCGCCCTGCTCTCCTCAACCTCGAATACTTATAAAATATAAGCGTCCACAATGAGATTATAAAATGTTGTAAGACTGGAGCCTTTGCTTTCCCGGCTGTTCAGTAAATACGCTGTGTCTCTTGGATGTGCCCTGAGGCTCAGAAACCCGAGGCCTGCCCACATCGTGAGTTCTACTTTCCTCCTTGCAAAGTGCCTCTGGCTACTGGAGCTGTCGATGCAGCCCCTTCCACCCCCCTCCCTGCTAAGAAAAAGCTTTTTTTTTTTCCCCTTTTTTCTTAAGACAGCTGTACAGCTGTAACAAACCTCGAATAGCTACTGGGGTTTTTTTATCAGTTGCAGGTAAGGCTAAAACCTAAAATATTCATTTGGCACTTGTGGGTCCAGGGCACTTGGCACAGGCATGTGAAGGCTCCGGTGCTGCCAGTTTGGCTGTGGTTCTCCCCATGGAGCCATGAGGGATTGGTGTGTTCCCCCACCCTTGTCCTGAGCTTCTGTGGGGATCACCCCATCCCCTTGGTGCCTGAGCTGCTGCCCTAGGTCCAGGGTTGCGCCCTTGGCTTCCAGAGAGCATCCCATAGAGCATCCCATAGGTGAGTGCTCTGTTGCAGTGGCTCCTGAGTGGTTTGGGGCTCGGCTGCCATCCTAGAGCCCTTCCTGGGAAGTCCTGCCCTTCCCTCCTGCACAGGCTCGCTGCACCCCTGGCTCTCACCCTCCTGCAAAGGCACAGAGTGAGCTGGTGCCCAGCTGCCAGGAATTAGTAGCAAACGGGCATCCCTGTGCCAGCTTTGGCAGGGTGAGTAGCTCTGCATCCCTCTTTTGCCGTGGTGTGTGGGGCTTTGCAGGCGTTCCCTAGCCCAGGGGCTGCACCTCTCCTCCCCTCTCCTGGGCAGCCCTGCCATTCGCATCACTCCCTTCCCATGGCTGAGCAGGAATGTGACAGTCGTGGGGAGAGCTCCCACAGGAAGCAGAGCATTTGCTGATTGTATCAGGGTGCACTGTTGAAGCTATTCTGTGTTTAATTCTGTATGAACCTGATTTACCATCCTTGGAGGAGATTTTGCTCCCACTGCAAAGTCAAATACGTCTTTCTGCTCAGCCCTCTGACTCCTTTACATGGAAGTTGTTTTTCTACTACCTGCTAAGTTATTTTAATTTATTTTTGCATATTAATATTGAGAGAGAGCAAACATATATACACGAACCAGCTTAAAAAACACTCAGCGTTTCCAAATTGTGGTCCTTTAAATAAATAAATACAAAAGTTGCCTTGCAGGCCAGCCAGTTCAAAATCCCTGCACTATATTTAGCAACAAGAGCAACATTTTCGGCTATTTACAGATTTATACGCTCAGGGCTGCTCTGATGACTCCTTTGTTTCAGCTTTGGGGCTGTGGCATGAAAGTGTGACAGATGCAGATGTGGGAGCGCGGGCGTGTGGTGTCTGCGGGCTGCGCTCCCCGAGGCCATGAGTTGGGTGTTCGCTGCTGGATGGCGCGGCACAGCCACCCTCACCTCTCCAAAACAAACCTCTTCCACAACCACAAGAATTTGGCACATGGGGCAGAGTCCCTCCAGGACATGAGCTATTGCAGAGCTGCTGGTGCCACTGTTTCTACATGAATTTTTTTTAAATTCCAATTTTTTTTTTTTATTTTGTTTTTTACTTCCCCTCCTGCTTCTCTTCCACCCACACTTGGAGGGGAAGAATGCAGGCTCATGCATGTTGCATTTTTCCCTGTGCAGCAGAAATTTTTTTTTCTATAGATTCATGGATGAATGTATGATTTCAATTTGATGTTCAAAAAAAAAGAGCATTTTCCTTTCTTTTTTCTAGTTTGTTAAAGCTGAAAGGATTATTTCATATGAGTTCACATTATTTGATTTTTGTTTCTACTCTTTTCAGCTCAGGGAGTGGATATGGCAGTGTAGTTTTTTGACGGAGGAAAATTTTTCTCTCTGAACAAACAAAAAGCCCACATTTCTTCAAAACTTCTCGTAGTGTCTTTTGTGCATCTTAAGTCTGCAAACTATGCCAGTTCAACAAAAGTTGCTTATATTTAATATATAACCAAAAGTTACTTGAAAAGTCAGCCTGACTTTCTAAAGACATGACACGATTTCTTTGGGCTTTGCAGGAATTTGGCTTATTTTCATTGGGGGTGCCCTTTAAATGGGGGAAAAGTAATGCATAATGGTGTCAATTCTGGGCCATATTTGTTTTAACATCTTTTTTGTCTGCATCTCTATTAAGAAAAAACAACATTTTATGTGTTCTTGAGGAAGAGTTTGTGTGGCTGATGATTCAACTAAGAATATTTTTAAAAATACTTCTTTTAAATACCTAAATGCATATTGCATTGTTTTGGTGGTGCTGGAGGAAACCAGAAAATAAATACACGGGGTGGCTGCCCAGGAACAAGAGGTGACAGCACAGATTTAGTGAATACTTCATTTGTTTTATTTTCCTTTCATCCCAAATGATTCACTTAGTCCTCCGCCTAAATATAATTCTTCCCACTTAGCCAGGAGTCATCTTTCCCTCTGGCCAGATGGGGTGTGTTTTCCATGGATATCTGAAGGCAAACCTTCATCTTTTCCTCTTCTGATGGACGATTGAGACGTCCAGCTTTTATTTGGAAGGAAAATGGGTGCAGCAGTCTTGCTGTCCCCAGGACCTAGTGCCATCAGAGAAGCAAAAAGGGGGATTATTGATAGGGGTTCCAAATCCTGGGAAGGGAACGTTTCTTTCCCGGCTCTCTAGGAGGGATTTGGAAAGAGCCATAATCCTGGGTTAGGAATAATTTGTTACAGCAAGATGATACTTGAGTGGCAGGAGGATTCTGGCAGAGGCAGCAGGAGGGTTTTATTCAGAGGAGTAGCTGGTCTCGCAGAAGGTCAGGCTGACACAAATCCTACCCCAGCCCACAAGTGTTGTTTCTCGGCCAGCACAATTAGCTGAGGGGACTCTGTACCTCTTTTTACATCTTTCAAAGACATCTCCACACATCTGAGCTAAAAGATTATGGCAAGGAATGTGGACCAGGACATGATGCAGTGGAAAGTTTTTTTCTAAGGCAGGCCTTTCTGAAAAATAAAATAACCTCAACAGCAACATTCCCAGTTTCTCCTAGGAGGTCAGAATATTGCTGGTTCCAGTCTTATCTCCAGCCCTTTTTTCCTGAGGTTGCCTTAAGGTTACATTTTAGTGTTAACTTAAAAAAAAAAAAAAAAAAAAAAAGAAAAAAAAAAAAAAGACTAAAGTTTCCACCCCTAGGGAAAGAGAATTTTGCAAGTACTTCGTTTTCTTGAGGGCCTGAAACCCTTGGAGCCATCTATTCTGCAGTTACCCCTTGTTTCATTGAAGGCCCAATCACACATGGAAACCACAAGGGAGGCGACAGGAAATTTGGTATGAAATTTTGCTGGGTTTACTAGAGAGTGGCTCCCAGCAGTTCACTCAGAATTGCTACATCGACAGGAATTTCTGTGGTAGTGATTAGAGTCATGAGTTTCACTTACCCAACAGTGGAAGAAAGTATGACTCTTTTGGTAAAACCCTCTTAGGCCATGTTACAATAATGAGCAAACTGCTAAATTCTCCTGTAGCACCTTTTACTCAGGATTCTCACCCACCCGTGCCACACATTCACAGGTACTCCACAAGATCTGAGATGAGAATTTGGATCAAAGAGTGAAGAAACTCCTCCCAACAAAGATCATTTAGGAAGCCCCTTTGGAGGGGGACTTGTCTTGCAGAGCATCCTTTTACTGTCATGCCTTTGTCATGCCTCTGCTGGCTTTTGTTAGCTGGAGGTGCCAATCACTTTATAAATCAACCCTTTTTTGGCTGAAAGAGGGCAGGTCTAGATTAGCTATTAGGAAGAAATTCTTTCCTGTGAGGCTGGTGAGGGACTGGCACAGGTTGCCCAGAGAAATGGTGCATGCCCCATCCAAGGTTAGGTTGGATGGAGCTCTGAGCAGCCTGATCTCAGTGTCCCTGCGCATGGCAGGAATGTTTGAGCTTTGGATGATCTTCAAGGTCCCTTCCAACTCAAACCATTCCATGATTCTATGACTGATACAGGACAGAGTTGTACTAAGATAGGTCTCTTTATGTCTGGGTTTTTTTTTTACCTTCACACAAATACATGCAGTGGAAAATGGCACTAGTTCAGCATCATGGGCATGTAGAGATGAACTTCCTGATGGGCTTCACTACCAGGGTACTGAAGGAGCCTGGTTGATGCTTCCCATAATTAGGAAACATGTAGCTCCCATTCCAGACTCCAAGTGGTGGAAGTGAAGGGAAAGATGGGGGCAGGTTTGGAGGGCTCCCTTTGCTCCTTGCACAACTGTGCTGTCCTGTGTTATAGATCCATGTGTGGTGAGTGGGGAGCAGGACAGGGCAGACATGTTCTGCATCATTAAAGCAGAAGCAAGCTTCATGACCACTGAGCACCGTTGTGTTGTAGGGTTTTTCTTTTTGCTTTTCCTCTAAAAAAATTTTTTTAAGTAGTTTCAAAACTTAAAGTTATAGCCCCTCCTTTACAAATAGAGCTATGCTCTTACCAGAGTTGAAAAGTTTTAAGGGAGGCAGGGTTCCCCTGGAGCAGACCTTTTGTTAGAATGGAGGTAGTTCAGTGCCATGATCTCTGTCTCTAACATGCTGTCAGATATCTTTACTGTCTTAATTTAAAGGGGAGGAAAGGAATTATATTTTATAGACCATAAAATGCATTCTTGGACTTCATGCAAACACTAGTTACCAATTGTTCTCTCACTCTCTGGGAGGTTGCCAGGATGAGAAACTGTGTGCCCGTACATTAAATTGTTTGGTGAATTTTGGAGGCTGGTTAAACTTTGAGTCCAAGCAAGATGTACTTACAGAAAGACTTTCTTGAGATTTTATGACTGTCCCATTCTTTATCTAATGAAAACTCTATGCTTAAGTGCAGCAGAACATGTTGCAGAGAAAATCTGGGGAAAGTAGCTTAAAAATTAAGTTGTTTTTTTTTTCTGGCTTAAAGTAGATAAAATGCTTGTTCTTGTTCCCTGATTGAAATTACACTTTTATTTGTGCCTGTCTTTTGGAACAGCACTTTGTACACATCTGAATAGTCCTCAGCCAACCTGCTGGTTTGTGCAGCGAGGATTGTGGGGTCTTTCAAATTAAATGTGAAAAAAGTAATGGTGCTTTCCCAAGCCCCACCCAAGATTGAGAAATATAGCCTGCAGTTACTTTGCAGAGATACCATGTGAACGGCAGAAAGTAATGCTGTGCTTCTATGTCACATGAACACTCTTCCTCTTGTAAAGCTAAAAAAATTATTTTAAATTCCTGCAGTAGCTGATTAGCCTTTACTTTACTTCTTCATGCTCGGTGTCACTATCCTGGAGCTCAGCTGTAGGCTACCAACCTTGCCTTCAGTAGAAGCAAAAAACCTGTCTTACTTCAGTATTTCAGTAGAACTGATGTCAAGAATGCCTTTCATCCATGTCAGAATGAGCAAATAATTATCTGCATTTGCTTGAACTTTCATAGGCAATAATTTTTGAGGAAGCTTCTGGTTATTCTCTTTAACTCTCTCCCACGGCAGCCTCCTCTGCACCCTTATCACTGTGTACAGAAAACCTGTGCAAGTGGGGGTGATGCCTGGCAATAGGAACGGGATGGAGCTGTTCCATTGCATTTCCTCTGGGATGCAGGAAAAGAGCTGCGCGTGCTCTTCTGGGATGGAGGAGAAGAGCCTGGAGATTAGGTCAGGAGAAAGCACAGGATCTGGTCTTTCTGGGACGTTCCCACATCTCCAGTCAGGCGAACTGCAGTTGATGAGGCGCCTGTGGGGCTCAAGATGTTGCTTTGTGCCTTACCCCACTCCAAAAAGGGCATCCTCTTCGCCCATTACGTTAGTTTGCTCTGTGCCTTCAGTTGAGACAGTTCCAGATTCCCAGGGTTTCCGCTTCCAGGCATCCCTCCTTTGAGATAATCTTGGGCTGTTTAATCACTAACACATTTCTCTAACTCTCAGCCAGTGGAGGACTCAGCTGTCTCATTTTTCTGCCCTAGCAGCACCTCAGCAATGTGACAAAGGCACAGGCGAAATACTGAAATGGGCAAGTCAAGGTCCCAGTGTCAGGGACTCCTGGGTATTGCTGGAAAGGAAGGAGACAAGGTCACTTAAATTCTCAGTAATGGCAAAATTAAAGGACACTTTAGATTTTGAAGAGGACTTAATGCCTTATGTGCATGTGTCAGTTCAGGTACCTAACATCAGTTCCTGGGTTTTTTGCCACTCTTCCCCTATTTATGTATTTTACTTAATAATTTATTTTTGCGATGTTGCAATAATTTAAAGGATGACGTTAGTTAAAAAAAAAATAGTGGAGATATATGATAAATACTTCCATGTTTTAAAATTTTATGCTTTAATTTCTTGAATGCTCTGGGGAAATCTTTTGTGTGGAAAGGATTGGTCTCATTGAAATCAACCTTGCTGCTTTTGTTTTGAGCAGCTCCCCTGTGCCTCATGGTGGTGCATTACATATTCTGTAGAAGGACTCAGCATCGTGGGTGGTGTCTATTACTTCTCATACAAAAATTCCAGACATTGCAGATCTGCAAGGAATAGGAGGCCTTTTTAAAGTTCCTTCAACAGCTTCCTTCAGTTATTGAAAATAAATCCTTCAGATTTTGCTCTCACACAACATACCTCTACAAACAGTGATAACTGAAGACCAGAAATAGGAGTTTGAGGTAAATTAAGCAATGGAGAAGAAGCTGGGGGTCTACATTTAAATCTTTAGAGGCTTTGCTTCTGATGTAAGTGGGGACCACTAGTAGGTGACAGACCTTTCTTTGTAGGTACCAAGATGAGTATCCTCTTGCAACTATTTTTTTTGTCTGTAGAGAGCAATTATGGGGTTGTTAATCTTTGTTCCTATCAGCTTCCCCATAAATGTCAGCTCTCCCCTCAGCCCTGTGATCTCCTGTGTTGCTGCTGGATTATATCTGGTTAAAATATATCTAGATGCTCCCTCCCAGAAGAACTTCTAGCTAAATATTGGAAAAACTCCTGACCTTCAAGTTGACATCCAGGTGTGTACTTCCACGTGATTCTGTGATGCTGGCCAAGGGAGAGACTAACAGCACAACTAGGATCAGGAATATTTCTATTTGAGATCCAGGGAGAAAGTGCAGGCTTTGGAGGTGTGGTCCCATGGTTAGGGGAGGTACTGGAGACCAGTGGCATCAAGCTGACTCCAGGAGCCCTTCTCCTGCTTGTTTCAGTTCCTGGGAGCTAATAAGCTCCAGCTGCAGGAAACCTGAGCTGGAAAGCATTGTGCAGCTTTCCCTCTGTTTAAAAATATGGCTTTTTTTTTTTCTTACTGCATTTATGTTTTTGTATGTTGTAGAACATCACTTGTAGGGCAGTCTAGCAGTGAAAACAATAGTGTGACAAGGGGACAGGTCCAGGTTGGACACCGATGCAGGAAACACCTGTGAGCTTAGTGCCATCCTTTCCTTCGTGGCTGCACCGCTTCGAGCCCAGCCCCGGCCTGTGGGGCAGCTGCTGGCCCTGAGTAAGAGTTTCCAGCAAACTCCTCTAGTGCTGGATATGAAGTTCAGCTGCCTTTGACCAACTCTGCTGTGAAAACTTGGGAAAGATGTTTGTTTGCCCAGCCAGTACTCAGGAAGGTGGCTGCTTTGGGGGGTGGCTATGCAGAGCTGCTCCCGGCGGGTCTGTGCTTTGCAGGACCCTCTGGTTGTAGATGGGAGGTGTGGATGTGTAGGGAGGTTCTTGGGGTTTTTTTTGTTCCTTTCTACAGAAAAAAAATCTGGGCCATTCAAATAATTTGCCTTTTCCCTTGTGCTGACAATTTAACAGCCTTTTTAAAAGCTTTGGTTTCTCTCAAGTACGCTCGCCCCATACTTGTTTTAATTCTTGTGTGGAGGCCTGGAGCTTAGCAATTATTTTGCTTAAGCTCTCTGAGACTTGCCATAAAACTTTTTTTTATTTTTTTTTAAACACACACATGCTAATGATCCCCATCAGATCATATTGTTAAACAGGGAATAAAGTACTTGCACCACGATGACATTATTTAAAAAAAATGTTAAAAGCAGGCCAGCAGAGCCTATTTCAACAGTTTTGTTCTGAAATAATTTGCACAGATTTGTTAGAGTTAATTTGTTGAAAAGTTCAGTGTTTGTACAGGCAAGTCCTGATTTTCACACTGAGACACAAGAAGCAGGAGAGGAGTGAGTGGGTGTCCAGCATTTCCAGGAGCAGGATGGTGGGAATTTCCTTCCCTCTTACCCTTCTCCCCCCTCCCAGCTGCCCGGTGCAGAAATGTAAAAGCAGTGTCAGAAGACTGAGAAAGTCAGCTTTGGATTTTTGTGGACTCCCTGCAAATCAGAGGAACTGTCTGGCTCAAACCTGCATTTAGGGCCAAGAGAAGAGGATTTCCTGCTATTTAGTTGCTCAAGGAAGGAAAGGATTTACCTCTCTGCTGTAGCAGGACTTCATTTTTCTCCTTTTTAATAAGAATACCATAGCGTAGGGCAGCAGTAGTAAACCTGCAAGAGCAATCACGGCTCTCCCTCCTGTTCCCCGTGGTGATGCAACTCCCCCCATGCCCAAGCATCCTCCTGTCGCAGCTCCCAGCCCCAGCAAGGGCTTGGCATGTCCCTCCAGTGGGAAAGAGAGAGTTGTGGAGGGGGCGGCTGCTGCAACGTCGCTCCCTGGGCCGGCTGCCGCGCTCGGCCGCCATCTGGATCCAGTTAGCTCTCTCGGCAGTAGGGCTGAGTCTCATTTCCTCCAACCAGTAATGTTATATAGGCAGTGATCCTGTTCTGCCCTAACATAATTGAAAATTATGTGTATTGTAGACTCGCAGCGCTGAAATGTAGACTTGTAAAAATCTGTGGCTCAGGTAGCCTGTGGAGATTGAATTTGGCACACAATGAAGCTTTTATGTAAAGTAAGAATTATAAGCCACCACATCAATATTGTGTTACAGGCATGACAATTCTTGGATGAGGAGGCCTTGAGTCAGGCTCGTCACCTTAAACAATGCTAATGTTTCATACTTTATCAACAGGGCTGGCATTTTGAATCCAGCAAATTGGACTTTTTTGCTTTTGCAAACATCCTGCCGTTGAAGCTGTGGGTTCACTAGCTTGACATGGGCATTGGCTGTGGGCTCTGGCTCCCTCTGCTTATCTGACAGACAGAACATCTTGCCCTTGGCGGGGCTGGGAGGCTGCTCTGGATCCTGGCCACTTGGTAGAGCTCATGGAAGTTGCTTTATCAACCCTTGTGCGTTACTGCTTTCCCTTGGGCCCAGTTATTTGATTTTATTTTGTCTCCCACTGGTGTATTATCCACTGGTAGAAATGGAAGCTGTCCATGTCTGTGCTTGTGTGCAAAACTGAGCCCTCTGGGTTTGGACTGTTCCTGCTAGGCTTCATGTGCATATCCAAGAGAAGCTGTTTGTGCTTTAGCCTTTGCACTGTAAGACTTCCTGGATCCTCTTTGCCAGGAGTGGGTAAGAGAAGGGCTTTACTGAGAGTCCAGACTAAGGGTTTTAAAAGGAGAAAAACAAAGTGTAACAGTAAGATCTTCTGAAATGTTCATCTTGCCCTTAGGTCAGCCTGGTGTAGGAGCTGAAAGTATGTGCTGAAGGCACAGGCTGTTGTGGGATAGAGGTGGAGTGGGAGCAACCATGCCTTCTTGCTCTGTTTCTTCTAATGGAATTTATTGCTAGTAAAAACCAGCAGAACTGACAGTCCTGAAGGCTTTGTAATCCCTGCAATAATTACTGACTGGATGGGGTCTGCTGTGAGCTCACCCCTGCTGCTTGTCAATGCCTCTGTCTGCCCTTGGGGCAGTCTCAGAGAAGCCCACGTGTTTCATGGCCTATGTTTTAGGACAGCTGCTGCCCTGAGCTCCTTACAGGTTGTTGTGGTTGTAGGGATATTCCAGGGTTGCTTGTGACTGTGGAATGGTCATGGAAAAATGAAGGTGGTGGGTTTATTTTTGTGGCTAATGGCTTGGTGGCTGTTCCCTGAAAAGCCACTGTTGGAGCTGTCATGTTCTTGTAGGGGCAGCTGTGGCAGTGGTAGCTTCTCGGTCTCCAAAACAGTTGTGGACTTGGAAGCAGAGTCATGCACACATCCTGTGAGGACATTTTCCTTGGAAAAAGGGAAAAATACTTCACTGGTTGTCTGGAAAACCCGAGAAAGCCAGTAGTAGCTGTGACCCATCAGGACCCTTTCTGTAAATTCGTGTGCCCCTCTACATGGTGGTGTTTCGATTGCTGTCTAAGAAAACTGGTGGACTTTTAAAAATGTAGCAGTTGTCTTGTTTAATAGTGCCATCTGCAAATCTGAAATGTATCAGATTTCCCCTCAAGTTAAAAAGCTCTCAGTTGGCTTAGGCTTTGGGTCCAAATTCTGCGCACTCGGGTTGCATTTTTACGCACTTTCTTGAAACCGCAAAGGGTTAGAAAGTTGCTTTAACATCATCTCAACTTTAAAATTTATGTTGTGGTCACATATATTGAAGAGCAGGGATTTGGTGCAAGTGATCAAATATCTGGAGGCTTGCAATCGAGTTGTAAGAGTTAGAAATGTGGCTTACGGGTAGTCTAGTTCCGGTTTGTTTGGGTTTTATTTCTTGTTTTTAAGTGCTGAAACATTCTGGTCCACATTGCACAAATCCCAAATGTGAGCATGAATAAAAACAAGACTTCTTGGAACTTGAGGAACTCATATGGGGCACAAATCCAGAGTATGGGTTTGTTTATTTGCATTCCAGTAGCTTGGAAAACTCAGGCCCTCCAAGTGATGGGAACTGATAACACATCCTCCCACTGGCTTCTGCTTTTTGGGCACCTCAGTGCCCAGAGTCTTGCAGCAAACAGGCCTTGCATGTGAGCAAATGTTTTGCATACGTGAGCAAATGTGATAGTGATGTGCTGAAAGCATGGAACCAGATCTCCTTCCTTCCTTCGTGGAGATTCAGATGCAGCTTCCGTTGTTCTCCTGGAGTGGCGGGGGCTGTTTGTGCATGGTGGTTCTCCAAGATTACTCTTACTTTAAAAAAAAAAAAAAAAAAAAGGAATGGGTAAACATAACTATTTCTCTAGTGGGTATTTTCTAGGAATAGATCTGTCAGGTCAACCAGAGTCTAGTGCTAAACGGGAGCTTCTGCAGTGGCCTGATCTATGTGGGCAGCTGCTTTTCTTAGTTCTGGGAGGGGGCTGAAGGTATGTGGCCATACACATTTCTTCCAGCATGATACAGGGCTTTTAGAAGTCCCGTATTAGCCTGTATTAATTGGGACAGCACAGCACCATGCAGAGAGAAAAGCTTGGGCTGAAATTATATTTAGATGTATGGCCCAGAAGTTTGTTTGGGATAACTGATTCCTCTGTGGGCCTGCTCTTGTTCAGACCAGAGTCGAGCGCTTCTGGTGCAGCGAGCTGAAGCTTTTCTTGCTTTTGAATCAATGTCCCATATGCTGCAGACATGGCACCTGTGTGTGTTCAGCCTGTCTGCTGGTGGCAGTGCCACAGAGAAGTTGTGGCTGTCCCTGAGCCAGGGTTGGCTGACAGAAGATAAGCAAGAAGAGAATCTATGGTGTCTTCCAGAAATGGTGAAAAGTAGAGAAAAACAGTGCCAAGACCCAGCAGTGCTGGGTCTTTTTGGGGTAGTGCTCTGCCTTTAGGGCTCATACAGCACTGGGGAGTTGGAGCAGTTGACTTGGTGCATTTGTTGAAAGAAGGCTGACAGATGACCCATATAGTAATGAGATCACATTCTTAACTCATGATATGTTTTCCCTCTGCTGACACTGATACCCACCTTTTCCCTTGTCCCATCCTCTCCATGGTTATGCTATTTTGTTTCTTTGTGGGTTTTATTCTACTTCTAGATTTGCTACAATTAGTAAAATTAATGTAATACTGTCTTTGCAATCTGTTTTATTTTCTTTTATTCCTGAACTGTAACAGAGTGGTATGAAATTGTTAGTTCTGCACAGATTTTGTCTCCACAAACATGTAAGGTTGTCTTAATTTTTGTTTCGGTTCCTTGCATAAGTTTTAATTTATACTTTTTTATCCATGTTACCTAAGATTTGTTATTTTTTTTGCCTTTCTTTTCTGAACTCATTTTTCTTTTCCCATTTTTGTTTCCTCCATCCAGTATCTACAGATGAAATGGCCACTGCTTGATGTTCAGGCAGGGAGCCTTCAGAGTAGACAAGCCCTCAAGGATGCTAGGTCTCCATCTCCAGCACACATTGTTGTAAGTAAACACAGAAAGATGTTCTTCCTTTGTTTAAAAAAAAAAGGCATTTGACATTAATGGCATTGGTTGTCATCAGTTTTCTTTTACACAGACCAAAGGAGAAACACTTCAAAACAAACAAATCCCTAACAAGCCTGTGGTAAAAGGAGGGAATACTTTTTTTATCACTGGGCTGTTTATGAAATTATCATCCATGTACCTTGCAGGAGACTAGGGAGCCAAAAATGCTCTGAATTTACACACTGTAGAATTATGTAGTGGCAGTGGAGTCCAATCAGGCTGGTTTACACATCTGACAGTGTTGAAGTGAAGAGAGTCAAGAGCCTGTCTGGAAAGCAGTAGAAAAATCAAAACCAAGCCTATTCTATGTCCTTTACCTAAAGAAATCTTTCCTTATTGTAAAATCTTGGATGAGAGTTTGTGAGAGTTGGTCAGCATTTTACCTGGGTGAAGGCTCAAAATAAAGAGCCAAGTTTAACAAAGCACGTGTCCCTTTGTGTTGTGATGACTTCTCATTTAGTATAAACAGTGATATCAAATGTTTACTACTACCTGCAAGATATAAAACTCTCTTTATAATGAGTAGTATTTTAAAAAATAGTATTATTTATTAATTTCTAACTTAAATTTTGAATTCTTGATTAATTTTTTGTGTGCTTCTATTGTGAAAACAGTGTTGAGTTTGCAATGTTCAGTACAAATTTACATGAGAGTGGTTTGGGGGTTTATTTTACTTTCTAAAGTAGCATCCATAGAGATCTAGGAGGAAATGGTTTGTTTATGTGGTGATTTGCAAGAGAGGTGATATGCAGTGGTCCATCCTCACCCATAGCCAGTGTCAATGCCATTTATTGTTAAGGCACATCTTAGCTCTGACTATTCATCTGGCAAATTTACCTCTGGAGAAGATGGCATGTAGTAGATCAGAATATTTCTTCTGAAGTAATTCATCATCTAGTTTAACATGATTTTTTTTTTTGAAACTTTTTTACAACCATTGGATAATAAGGTAAATACCAGGAATAGAAACTCTGCTCATTCTTTACTTTTTGCTCTATAGTCTAAAGCTGACATAGCTGGTAGATCATCCAAGGCACACATTGGTTTTGCTAGAAATCTCCAATTATACTAAGCATTTTGAGGAGCTTCTTTTTCCATTGTTGTCTCTTTAAATTGAGAATTGTCAGCCCTTTGCTACAAGTGTCATAGTTCTTTATTTAAAAAGAAAAAAAGATTTCTGATGTTTTAGAATCCATAGCTTCTAAACCATCCCTCAATCCATCAGAGAGCAATTGGAACAAGACTGGTATCTGCCCAGTTGCTATCTAGTGCTGGCTGCTTCACTTTTTCAGAATGACTTTGCTTTTCCTTCCTGTCCACTTGGGCTGTCACTGGAGGAAGAGATCAGAGAAAAGACATGTGGCTGGTTATTCAGAAATCTACAGTCATCAAAACCTGCCATCATCTTACTCTTAATAAGAGATGAACTAGAGAAACTTTCCTATTTTAATTCATTTCTTTTTACTGCTGTGCTAGAGGACTGACAGGGGGTGGGAATGTTCCCAGGGCTCTGGTGTGGTGGAGTGGTGTCAGTCTTGTAGGAAGAGATGGAGGGGGGAGCAAGAGGCTTCTCCTGGATGGTTGCAGCTGGGGAGGGCAGGCTGAGTTTGGTTTGGATCACCTGAGCTTCCCAATGCTGAGCATCCACTGTCCCTAAGCCTCCTGCCCTGCAGGAGAGCGGACACTTACCTTTAAAACCCAAAGCAGCTTATGGTGCTGAGGGGGTTGACTGGGGTCTCAGCTCCCCAGACTCTCTCCAGCCCTTCCACCCAGGTGTGGGTGAGGTGGAGACGAGTGGTCAACAAAATATACAAAAAGGGTTCAAAAATCACAATCATTTTAGAAAATGAAGCGAAACCTGCTTCCAGGGAGGCTGATCTGCTTTGTGTTTTGACCATTTATGGGGTTCTTATGGGTCTCTTTAAAAGCTGTTTCACTCTGCTATTCAATAAAAAGCATATTTACCATAGCAACCACTTAGGCCATGAGGAACATATACTACCTCCGAGATGGAGGCCACCTTCCGAAAGAGCCACAGCTGGCATTTGTAATGTGATCTTTTGTGCTACTTACAATATTGGAGGGAGAGGAGGTGGAGGAGGGAGTGAGGGGGAGGTTGGTGGGTTTTTGGGAGGGGGGGAGGTTCTGCAAGGTTTAATGTTTATTTCTAGCAGCAAACTGTTTTGCTTTGTTCTGTTAAAATATATAAGTAAGGGGCAGCTTTTCCCACCCTTTTTCCTGGCACCGACCCCAGGCCACGTTATTTTGTGGAGTGAAAATGGTCTTATTTTTTGGTAAACAAAGTTAGACAGGGTAATGGTATTCGGGGGAGATGAAGTGGCTGCAGATGCCAGTTGGCCTGGGATGTGTCAGGTATGTCTGGTGTCCCCATTGCTGCTGCTGTGCCTGCCCACAGCACCTGGGACCTGGCTGCTCTTGCACAGGGCTCTTCACCCATTTGTGAAAACGCAGTTACTCTTTTTGTGGAACAGTGATGGGTATTTCACGGGCATCCTGATGTTTCTGTGCAAGTGTAATGTGTAGGGATAGAAACTGGTTCTCTACCCTGGTTGCTGTGTCTAGTCTATCCATCAAGTGTACCTATGCCAGTTTTTCATCTTCAAATCAGTTGGGCTGCCCTGAAGATCTGTAGGAAAATGCTAACACCTGCAAATCACGTCTTATCTTTCCCCTATCTCTGAAATAAGGATTTGAGGCTAATCTTCATAGCTGGATTACAAAGAGAGAAAAGGGAGAGTGCGGGGGGCTTGGGTTTTCCCCCTGCTTTTTTTTTTTTGCCTTTTTTTTACTTTCTTTTTTTTTTCACTTTCTTTTTTCTCCCCCCCCTTTTTTTTCCTTCCTTTTTTTTTTCCTTCTCTTTTTAACACTCTTTCTTCTCAGTGCTTGGCTGTGACAACCACAAGCTCCATGTCAGCCTTTACTCCCAGCTCCGATGAAACTCCCCTTAGGAGTTCAGTGTAATGACTCAAGGCTGTATAACATGGCCGTCTGTAATGTCTTAAGTAAAATCTATTCTGCTCATCAGCCATCCTCCTTTCAGATTTGTTTAAGAATATTAAGTTAAGACTACAAAAATTGAAGCAAAAGACCAGCATGAATAATTTGGCTGGATTGCTGCCCCCAGTGCCGAGGACTGGGTTAATACTGCTTTTTCATAGTGCTTGAGGGAGTCTGCAAGGCCCTTAATGAGAAACAGAATATTAAACTGAAATTATGTTCAGTAGGTCTTGAGGAAGGTACAGCATGAGGCTCCATTTAAGACCAGTGCATTTATTTACATTTAGGTGCTTCACTCGTCTGGTAAGACTTTTTGCATCTTGCTCTGGCACAGTCATGCTGCTTATCTGTGTCCAAAGGTGAAAGAAAACTGGGGGAAAAATTGTTTTAATAGTATACTATTAAGCTTGCTAGGTCAAAATTTTGAATTCAGTCTGCAGATAGTACTATTATGAGGCTGGGATATTTTTAAAGTGTTTTTTATAGTTATTTCCTCTCTTTCTTTTCTGACCTTTGATTTAATTGAAGGTATTAAGGTTTTGTGAAACAGTCTTAGCAGGAAGTTTTGGGTGTAAAGCAGACTCCAGCTGGGTGTCTTGCCCTCAGGGAATGGGGTGCTAGTTGTCCTGAAATCCCATGGTCAGTGTGCACCTGATCTGATCCACATGTGTGCTGCCGGCATGGTGATAAGGATGAGAGATGGGTGATGTATCCCATCTCAAATGTTCATCTTACATGAACATTTTCTGTTGCAGCCTGGACAGGCAAGTGAAAATGAGCAAGGCATGTCTGTGCAAGGATCTCCGAAATCTGCTCACTGCAGAAAGCAAGCTCCTTTAAAAGCATTTTTATCTGTGTGCATTCCTACAACCTTAAGGAGAAAACCAGTGCTGTTCTTCCCTGCTCTCTGCGAAGTAAATACTCTGGCTCAGCCATACCCTGTTTTGGGCAGGAGTGTGGGTGAAAACCAGTCCTGGCATCCTGCCTCCTGCAGGCTGTGCAAAGACTTGCTTTTAGTTTCCTTTGTACCCGGCAAAAACATTCAGAACCCAAGATGATGGTGGCTCAGTACAACATATTCCTTATAAAACAGTAAGGGGTTTAAAAAATTCCTGCATTTTGAAGTAAATGTCAATGTTAACCTTGGGGGGAGGACTTCCAGTACTTTTTGGCCTAATGTGTAAGGAACACAGCCATATAGTAGACTGAATCACCAAGAACAAAGAATGACTGTGCAGTAGTGTATCTATTTTTTTCCTTTTTTTTTTTTTTTTTTAAGAAAGTAAAAATGTTTTTTCAAAACACAATACAACAAGCAAAACTGAAGGCAAACCCATCTGAAATGTACTGACTGTTCTCAGCCTCTTCGATGTGCATGGACAGCAGGCGTCTGGGACCTCTGCGTGGTTTGGAGAGATCAGAAGTTTTTTCCCAGAGCAATTAGAGTTGAAACTGCACAGTCTGCCCTGCCTGTTCCCCAGTGTTTTTTGTCTTACGTGGTTTGTAATTCTGCATTTTAAAGAAAAAAACAAATACCTACTAGTAACAGTTAGGTTTATCTTAGCCAGATTTTAAAATGCACCTACAGTGTCACTTCAGACAGGCTGGAAGTGGGGTGCATCCAGACATACGTATGTCCTGTATGTGTGGAGCCATCTGGAACCAAAATCTTGTAACTTCCACTCACAGTGCTCCAAGAGGGTTTTTAAAGCTCTTGCTTTGTTTGTCTTTAATGTTTTGTTGCAGGGAGACTGTTCTTCCTCTGCAGTAACCTCTTGAAATGTTCTTGGATTCCAGGCTGCCTGCACCCGTGATAGGACCCCTCCTCTGTCCCTAGAGGTCTGCTGGGTGATCAGGAACACAGTGGTGTTGTAGGGGGAAGGACTGGGGTGGGCATCACCGATGTCAGTGCCTGGTATTTGAGAGGGACACGTGCATGGGCAGGAGGGCTGTGTCTGAGCTGTCCTGGTGCCCACTCAGTCCCTGATGGCTGGTAGGTCGGGGACCCAACATGCAGATCCCTGAGACTCACACTGCAAAAATACCCATGCAGACTTAATTGGAAAGCTCCTTTAGTGGCGCTCTCCTTTTTAAATACTCTATACTTTATTTGGCTAATTGCTCTGGCAATTTGCAAAGTACATAAAATGTTTCATTAATACATGCCCAAAAGTGTGCAAACATCTTGTCCTGAATTTTTGGAGCTTCTTGGAATTAAGCCACAGAACAAATTAAGCTTGCTGAGAATTTTGTGGCTGAATCTTTCACCACTAATTCCTTTTGATTTTTTGTTGGAGAGGGTTGTGTTTAAAAAAATTCTGTGTACAAACCAGAATGTTTGGGGCTAAGTATAGAATTCACCTACCGGCAGCCCAATAAAATTGCTTTGGATGGGTTCCTGTAAAACACACCCATTATATTCAGTACCCATTAAATATGAATGGAAACCTAGTGCTCGGTTTGTGTAGAGAACAGAAGAAATGTGGGCTCCTTGAAAGTAATGCACTTGGTAATTCAATATGTTTGCAGAATAGTTCAGACTTTAGGGGACTGCTTCATGCCCTTGCGTTTACCCTGTAACACAATGTCCATCCTCTCTAGCCCTTGTTTCAGTACTGGAGGTAACTCCTCTGCTGTAATGCTGAGACTGGGGAAATGTGCAGGCTTGTACCTCTTACTGTGTAGTGAGCAGGAATTTAATGCTTCTGCAAACATCAGTCAGCACTAAAGCACCTTCAGAAGACACCTTGCGGCTGGTTTGGCAGCTGGGATAAATTGTCACGCTTGGTTGTAGTCAGGAGATCTGTGAGTAGTTCCAAGAACTCTGAAGTATTTGGATGCTGGGATATTTCAGCTGTGAATAAATGCTGTAAAATGTATAGTACTGCCAACGCCAATTGTTCTAGGATCATGAGTCAGGCCTCAAAAGATCATGAGGATTTGTGGGGGGGGTTGTGTGTTGTTTTTGTTTGTTTTCTGTTTCTTAAATAATACATTTTGTGTTCTCTTTATTTGTTCTGTTTCCTGAGCCTGCAGGGTATACTCTGCTCAATCTCAAAGTTTTCTCTACAGCAGTTCGTGAGCTTGCTGTGTGCTGTAAGCAGTCTGAGGTTCTTCCCTAAACACTTGACTTCAAGGCTACCATGCCTTGAAAAACAGCAAGTATTGCTGGACTGGCTGTAAAATTGTGGGAGTTAACAACCCTAAGTGTTGCTCCAGGAGAAGGCAGCTGAGTAGGAGTGTTAGGATATGCTTGGCTCAACCAAATCCTCATCTGTTGAACATCCATTTCTTGTGAATTGTGTGGTTTGACTTTGGGAGAACCTGGTCCTTGGTGCTGGCAAAGGCTCTGGCTTTGAGTGCTGGGGTAGCTTACCTTGTGATGGATGGCTGCAGCATTCCCAGGCAAGGACAGGCTTCTCTAACATTAGTAGGGACAGCTCAGTAGGTCCTCCTGGAGCAGCAGGTTTATAGCCGTGGATATTGCAGTGAGCTAGCACCAGTTCTGGTTTCCTGAAGAGGCTGTCCAGTCTTGCACATAAGTTGGAGCCTTGAGATTTGGCATTTTGGTTTGTTATGACACACCAAAGTATATCTCTCTCTGACATACCTCAGTATTGAAGCTCTCTGGGTGAGGAGGAAGCAGGACAAAAGCTTGCTCATCAGATCATCTTAAGAAAGACGTAGCTGTGCTGCCTTCAGTGTGGTTGGAAGTGCATCTACTACAGCATTCCCTCATGTATCTTTTGTTTATAAAATAACCCCTTATATCCTGAATGTGACACAAATCAGATACCTAAATTCTGGCCCTTTTTGAGTAGTTAGCCTGGGATACAATAAACCTGCAGAGAGCAACATTTTGAGAAACCTACACTGGGGAGGTGGTTTAGGAGAGTATTTCAGCACAGAGGAATGCAAGCTGCATTTTGGATTCAAACACATGGCAGTTTGTTATGCCGGAGCATGCATGTTAAATGAACTTCTAGGGACTTGTGTGGGCCTACAATTAAATATCAGCAGGCTATCAGCTCTCCAGCAGGAGAGTGGCTGTGCCAGGCAGAATGAAGAGGATGCAGACGGTCCGTCCCCAGAGCCCTGGGCGGGTGCGAGGGCTGCAGCAGCAGCTCGGCCTTGGCAGCGGGTGAGGAGCCGCAGCAGCGCCGGGTGATGCTGCAGAGCCAGATGGGTGAGCCTGTCAGATCAAAGTTGATGTGTACCGAGGGTGGCAGACTTGGCAGGCCGCTCGCCGCAGGTCCTCCTCCCCGCACACCCTGTCTGCAGCTGAAGTTTGTGGCTGGATTCAATCTGGAGCTTAGAGAAGTAGGTACTGAATAATGCAGCCTCCTCTGGAGCCAGAGCCCGTGCCGACTGGAGCAGGAACAGGAGCAGCCATCATGTGCAGAGCAGAAGATTTAATGGGTATGATGTGGCCGTGGCACTTATTTTTCCCCAAATTTCTAGAACCACAGTCTTCCCTTTCCAGTACAGCTTTGGGCTTGTTGACACAGAGTGGAAAAGCCCAAATACTCAGTCGAAGGAGCTATCTGGGAATAACTATTCCTCATTATCTCTCCATGCGGCCACTCTTATTCAGCAGTAAGAGGTCCTTTGTGTGGTTTAGCTTAATCTGCTTTGGAAACGGATTAAGCTAAATCTCACAAAGGAACTCTTAGTGCTGAATAACGGTGTCCACACGGAAGGATAATTCGAAATAGTTGTTCTGCATTTTTCAATTCACACTTGAGCACAAAAACTTTCCTGTGCAGATGAGCCCACTTGAATAGGAACCACCTATTTTCTGTCTAAACAAGGTCTGTGTGCTGTGTCCAGGTGCGGTAGTGAAGTAAACAGCACGTATTTTTCATTAAAAAGAAAGGAAGGAAACTGGCATTGCTGGGCTCAGGACCATTTTTTTGCCAAGTTGCTCCAACCCAGGAATATTGCTTTTCTCAGCAGTTCATGTGGTTTGGTATTAGATTATTCATGGGATACTTTACTTTCTGGACTGTATAGACATTTCTACTCTTCTGTGAAAGAAACTGGAGCTGCCTTGTAAGCCACTGCATAAAGAGAAGGAAGGATGCTTTCTGCTCTGCCCTATGCAGACCTGTTTGGCAAGGGGCAGACCCATTTTGGAAAGCCTTTGGGGTGTTAGAGATGTTACAAGTAACAGGGAGTGATGCCTTTGTAAAACAACCTCCCAGCTCTGATCTGTCCCCAAGCAGTGTTCTGTGCCTATTTTCACAAAAGAAAGCTAGAAATAGTTGTCAAACAGATTTTGGGTTTGGATATGCAATGGGCTGGTGGCAGGGGTCTGGTTCCAGGGGAACTTACTTGGAAGCTTCGCTAATACCTAGCAGATACCTGTGAGTAAAGCCATTGAGTGCTTTCCTGAGGTGGGGAAGCATTGCTCACTCCTCTGTTTCACCAATGTGGTCAGAACAGATGCTAAGTAACTTTCCCAAGTTGATTTTAAGAAAGTGATGACCTCCACATCTGGATTTTAGAGGCAAACAAAAAAGCCTGTAGCCCCACAGGAAAGCCAAAAAAACCAAAAAAGAAACTGAAGTAGTTTTTGAAATCTAAACCTAAAATCCTAACATGTGTCAGACCTTAGAGGAAAGTTACTTTTGGTGTTATTTAGGTTCTTGTGTCAGATGTACCTTTTGCCTCATGTCTTGGAATTAGTAAGTTTGGGGGAGCTGCAGCAGTCCTTCCCCCACCTTGGCTGGCAGTAGCCATGCACCCAGGCTCCCGTCTGTAGGAATGATATGTGCAAAATGAGGGATAGGCTGGTTGGGGGTTGTGGACATGCATGGTTTGAGCACATATGTTTGTGTGTATACAAGAGGAAGGGTGTTTTCTGACTAACCTCCCTGATGGAAGTGAGAAGTAACCAAGTTTTGGGGTTTGGTTTGAGGGTTTTTTGTTGTTGGGTCTGGTTTTTTTTTCCAACCATATCCCTCTGCTGTCTTGGTGCAGATTAAGGACCTGATGGTGACCCTGGGCCCTGCAGTGCAGGCCTGCAGAATGAGGTGCAGTTTCCTAGGAGAGGCGAGTGGTTCTCTAACATGCATTTTTCCTGTTGGCACGACTCAAAGACTTCTCAACTACTATTACTGTGGAAACTAGCTTCCCCTTCCTTTTTATTTTTTAGGTCTTGATTCAAGAAATCATTAAACATGCGTTGATGTCCATCGGTGTTCAGGACAACACTTACGCATGTGCTCAAAGTATTGTCCTGTGTAGTGATGCTTTTCTGAGTTGGGATGCTGGAAATGAGCATTTATATGAAATAAAGTCCCTTCCTGAGAGATGGTTGTGGCCTCTGCCTGTCCCCCAGCTACTGAGATGAAAGAGGGAGAGAAGGAATAGTGTGACCTGAACTCTTCTCCCCTGGAGCTTGTCCTTGTGCTGACATATTTCTTCCTAGGAGTGTAGGAGGAGTAGTAGAAGAAAAGTTGAAGGGCTTTGGTCTTGATGCTCATCTGCCCACTGGGAAATGGACAAAATCTGTCCATGGTCTCCTACCCTGGCTGGAAGGGTAGTGTCTGGGAAAGGAAAGAAAACAAAAAAAGTTGCCCTGATCTGTGCCTGCAGAGCTCTGCAATGTCAGTATTGAGTGTTGTGGGTGTGTGACTGCCCTGTAATAAAGAAATGATGTTTTATGGAGGAAAGCAAAATGAACAGACCTGAAAGCCTCCAGACTTTCTTACTATGCACTTATGGCTGTGAACACTTCTCCTGCCAAGCAGCTGCATGGAAGCCGTATCATTAGAAAACCCCAAATGTCTGCAGTAAAGTTTTCCCTGGCAGCAGAACTTCTGTCACTGCATGTTGGGTGTGTCTATGTGGTTAATTAATATTAAGCAAGCAAGATTTTGAATTGCTAAAGCCATAACTGCTTCACGTTGACTCCTCATCTTGATGCTTTTCAGGCATGTCCAGCTCTTTGGAGGGAAATTGTTTACTGGACATGAAATAACCTGCTCCTTATTAAAGGGCTCCTATGGCCAGGACGGGTTACTTTGGGATAAGCTCCGGTGTGAATCTGAGGCAATGCTGGTTGCTCCACAGTTGCTGCCCGAGGGGTAAATGTGAGGCAGCAGCTGCCATTTGGACTGAAGGTGTCCAGAGCTGAGCATGTGGCCGAGCAGTTGCAGTGGTGCTGTGAGGCCTCGCTGGGCTCACCCTGCAGTGACTTGTTCCGCTCGTCATGCCCGGGGCACGTCCAGGGAGCGTCCGCTCACACCGGAGATGGACTGTTAAGCTCCATTCCTGTGTAGGCAACACTTGGACACCTCAGATCGCTGTGCTGAGGAATCTGTGGGATGAGTAAACAGTGAGAAAGCGTGAGGGAGCAGTCCCAGTACTGGTGGGTGAGGAGAACAGCCAAAGAGCTGGTGCCGTGTTCTCATCTGGCCAGCTCAAGCTGCTCCACGCCTGGGCGCCCAGCTGGGCTTGTGACTCTTGAATTAAAGCATCATCCTGCTCCTCTTCACTGGTGGTTGGATTGGGGGCCTTAGTCTGGGGTTGGAAAATTAGGTACCCTTCCCTTCCCAAGTGCCATTCAAGCATGATAGTGGCTTCTCCCTGTGGACACAGTTTCACCGATGTGACTGTGTAATGAGCCGGTCAAAGTGCTTGGTGCAAATTAAAGATAATTTCATTATCATTTTACTGTTGCCTGTATTTAGGAAGATCTAGTAGGCAAGGAACTGTCAGAAAAGCAGATTGTTTTGCTGCCTCAGGTTGCCCAAATGCAGGGGAGATGGGGCTGTGCAGCGCACGGCTCAGCAGCGGTTGGGTTGCTGTACGTGTGTGGTGTGACAGGCACCGTATGCTCACGTCCCTTTCCCAGAAAGGTAACGTGTTCTGCATATCAGATCACGGCAAAGCTGGAAGCAATGTACAGCTCCCCTGAGTCTGAGTTCACAGTCCAAACTGGTAGGCTAGCCTGTCTTTGACATGCATATTTAATGCTGTAGTTGTCTTTGCATATTTTGCTGGAGGGGATTAAATGCAAAAAAAAAAACCCGGTTGCTCACCTGTCCTTTAGCACAGGTGAGCTTTGCACTTTTTCCCTTGGACATCTGTGAGACATTTAAAAGAGCATCATGGGTTCCTGACATCAAAGAGTTAATAGCAGTGAGTGGGTACAATAGCTCATTAGGACTTAAACGTGGGCTGCAAACTCAGAAATCTTGATAATTTTGGTCTATAAGGACACTGAACTTTCAACCCTGGTTCAGCAATAATAAATGCCTGTTAAGTAAGGCTTCCTTTTATGAAGAGAGGGTGGATGGATGCATTTCAATGGACTTTAAAAGTATTGCTACTCATTTCAGCGTCTGCTGGCCGAATGCATCCGGGCATGGGAAGGCATTTCAAGATCTGCACAAAAAGCACTTTGAAGTATAACCTTTGTGAGCATCTTGCTAAACCTGACTGCAGCTGGAAGCAGCACTTTATCTATCTACTTATTTATTTATTTATTTATTTACTTGGGGAGTATTTTCATTTCAAAGTTGCTTAAAAAAAAAACACCACAAAAAAACCCCAAAAATAAACCTGTGAGCAATTAAACGAAAATGCAGTTTCGAAACTTTGACCCAAAGTGAAAGGTGATGGTCTATGTTTGCTTTTCACGTGGATGTTTCCATAACCAAATATATCAGTGCTGATTTTTGAAAGCAGGGAAGGTGAAGCTGCACTTAGGGATAGAGCTCAGGGAGCTGCTCAGGTTGACAGCCCTGCCACCCTGGAAAAGAGGGGCTCAGGCACGTAGCCGTCCTCCAGCCCATGCTGGCTGTGCCCACAGGAATCCCAGCAAGTAGCTCAAAAATCTTTAACAGCCCATTTGTTTACCTGTAGAAGGTTCCATTATGAGGACTAAGATTCAAAACAAATCTCAGAGTGGCTGTACATTACCACTTCGTAAGTTGCAATCTTCCTTGCCTTGAGTTCGCAGGTCTTGATTCAGACAGGCTTCTACTGAGGTCCTACATGAGAGTTGAAGTTGTGTGTGTGTGTGTGTGTGTGTTTTACCTTGCCTCTCAGAGAGCACGAGGGAGACCTCCGTGAAGAGAGTGACAGGGTTTGATATAAACCAGCAGGACTGCATTGCTGCCATTATTCGACAGTAAACCCTTTCACAATGCCATATGCTGTGCATTCCAGCGCAGCAGCGGAGGGTGTGATATAGTTAAAGCACACTCGGCAAACAGGAAACACTGGTGACCGCTGTGTGTGCTTTTCATGGAGATAAAGTATTGAGAGCGTAACGAAGGGGGAAAAAAAAAAGTGCTGGGAATGGGGGGAGAGGATGGCAGGGGTGAAGGAGAGGGATATATTTTGGGCCTGACGCTCCGGTCATTATGAAAACGCAGGCAGGAAATGCAGCCGCGAAGCAGCCGAGAAAACACTGCTTTGCTCCAAGATGTTTGTTTTACTTCATTACATGTATTTTCTAGTTTGCTGCTGGGTAGCAAGAGTGGGTGTGTGTGGTTTGGTTTTTTTCAGGATTTTTGTTTGTTTGTTTTGTTTTCTTAATTAACTTTCTTTTATTTTTAAAGTTCCTGCCACTCTGGCTTAGTATCCAACTCCCTTCCCCTCTACCCTACCCTGGTTAATAATGAAAGGCTATTTTAAGGGACTGGAGTTCAGTAACACATACTTCATACTCCAGGAAAATGCAGACATCAGTGTTTAACCTAAGCACAGTTATTTTCCTGGGCAATGGCTCTGCAAAAGGCATTGCAAAGCCTCCTCAGAGTTAGGAAGTCGCTGTTGCAGGGCAGGGAGGAAGGCAGGGGGATGGGACAAACAGGTCCTTGGATGGGGAGAGCTCTGAATCATAAACACACCATAGCTTTAATAAAATAAATGAAGTGGAGCCTTTTCAGACGAGGGCAGACTGTATTGGGGCAAGCCAGGCTTTTAACGTTGGGAGTGAAAATTGACAGGCTGAGAACTGGGACATAAACAAAAATGTCAGTCCCTGGGAGTCTTGTTCACTGGACAATGTCTCAATTGTTTCAGTGATTTTTCGCAGGCAGCAGGGGATAGTGGGAGATTTAACTCTTTGCTGGCCATGCAGGAGCTGGGGGTGCTCGCAGAGTGAAGAAGTGGCAGAAAAGAGCATTTTTGTTTGGAAATGATTAAGCATGTCAGTGGGTGATAAGGGAAGGTCACACTGTTCTCTGCATATTTGTCTGCTGTTAAAGTTGGGCTTTACACTTCTTTAATTATATTTAGGTTTTGCTCCTTGCTTGAAAAAATGTGTTTTGGGGGGTTTTTTGCCTTCTAATTTTTTTGCTTTATGTCAGGAAAAATGAGGTCATGGGGCAGACCAGTAGATATATAAGAAGAAGGGAAAGTGTGCATGCGTGTTTGTTACATTTTTTTTTAAATTAGTATTTCTTCATTAAATGGCTGACAGGCAAGCTTGGTATTTTAAGGCTGTCTAGATTATTTGGAACATGCTGAAATGTGAGATAGGGAATGCCCTTTATTTTATTAACCGCTTTTCTGTTTTGCTTAAGTCTCAAAATAAAAAGCCTTCTTCAAAGAAGGCAGAGGAGAGGCGAGGAGCTTAGGTGTCTCATCATGCTTTTGCTTTATTTATTATAAAAACAAACATTGAAACCTGTTGCATACCAGCCTGACGTGGGCAAGGTCCAGAAAGCTGCAACTGGTAATTCTTTACTCATCAGATTTTGAATGTGTGTTTTGTTGTGGGCAGGGGGAGGAGGGTGAGACGCAAACTGAAGTTGCTTCTTCAGGGCGCAAAAGCTGTTGAGGTTTATTTGCAGGAAGATAAACCTCTTTTAATAAAACGTGGGTCTTGTCTCAGTTGAGTGAAGTTGAAACATTTTGCAGGCTGGAAGCCAACTTGCTTGGTGTGCAGCAGCCCGGTATTAAAGGTCTGGGATGTGCTGAGGTTGCTTTAACTTAATTTATGGAATAATAATGTATCCCATTTTTGTATCCGTGCATCCTCCGGCTGCTTTGTGTTCTGATGCATGTTTGCAGGCCCACACTTTCTCCTGCTTTTACATTTGTCCTTCCCCAGCCCCCAGCCCCTGCCTGCTGCTGAGGCCAGGAGCAGCCCAGGGCTCTCCACCGCCTTCCTGCCGGGCAGGAAATTGCCTCCTCCATGACTGCTGCACACAGTAATGCAGCAAAACTTGTGCTCATGGGCAGGCTGCTGCCCAAATTCCTGCTTGGGGGATACACTCTCCTGTGTGATAAGGATGGGGAAAGGAAGCTCATGCTCTCCAGATGCTTCCATGTGTGGTTCACATGCATGGGAGATAGAGAAGAGAGTGAAAGCAATGGCAATATCCCATTGAAACAGGCTGTCTCCAAAGGCCAGAGCAGGGAGAGTAAGTTGCTGTCCCTCCTAGAGTCTCACCAGGACTGGAGATAGTGTTCACTAAAAACACACACTAGAGCTTCTGTGGAAAATCTGGCTCCATACGTGTTTTGAAGTAACACTGGTTTCAGAGATTTAGAAAACAAAAGTTGTTGACATGTTGGAGCAGTTGCTTCCCTGGGTAAGTATCCTGAGTAGAGCTGGATTTAATAATTTATAATTAATCATTCGTGCAGCAAAATGAATTGCTCTTCCTGTTAGTGAAGGATCACTGAAGAGATCGTGATTTTTTGTGGAACTTTGTTTGTTACTCATGCACAAGTCTCAGCGTTTTGTCTTGGAGATCATCCACAAGCAGTTCCTGAGCTGGCTGGTGTTGGGGCTCCTCTGAGCAGAGATGGGGAACATGTGATACATTTCCATCCCCTGGGTTGAGCAGTGAGTGATACTCTTTAATTAATAAAAGTTTATTTTCCATGAACATTCTCCAGTACTTGCATAAATTCACTGTCTTGGCAAGTGTCCTTACCACTGAATTCATTTGCTGGTGTAGTCACAGAAAGCAGTTAGCTTTGTCACTTAATGAATTTCTCCTATTTGCTGCAGAGCACAATGTAATGCTGATCTAGCTTGGGTTGCCGTGGTTTTGTATGTTATAAACACAGAAGTAAAGAAGTCAGTAGTTTGAAGTATTTTCTTAGGACTGTTTTGAAATTTCCACCCCTTTCTAGTCATGAGTAACAGTCAACTTTGATTTGAAAATAAACTCATTACTGATAATAACAGCCTTCAAGAGATCTCTGCTTCTCTGCTCCTCCCCATCTCCTAGAGAGACACAACTGCTGTTCCAGGTGAAACAATGCTATTTTTAGTGCCATTTCAGAACATGTTCACAAGATGTCTGCTATACAGCTGGACAGCCCATCTATGTGTCTGGTTGCCACAATAGTTTTGAGGGCTACCTTTTCCTAGACATCCCAGTTAGCAAATAGTTAATTCTCTAGTTTAGATGAACTGGTAGGTGGGGAGAGAGGGGCACACTGAGGAGAAAATGCTCTTTGTAGATATGTGTGGTGTCTATAACCCTTCAAGGCAGCTCAGTTGTCCGGGGTGAACAGCATCTTTAACCTTTGCTTATATTACTAAGGTTTTGGTGAGGTGTAATCAGCAGGTCATCTGCTCCGCTTTGTCCCCCTCCCTTGTTCTAAGATGTGCCTGGACGAGCCCATGGAGCTTGGGCATCATGTGCTCTCATGTCCCTTCACCTCACAGGACCTGAATCCTGCTTGAGGAGTTTGGGAAACTAGCAAAGCAAGAAATGGGCTAAGTCACACTTTGTAAGAGTTGGATGTTGTTTGCCTGCCTTCTGGAATGAGCACATGCTGGGTGGTGTAAGGGTTTGGATACTTCTTGTTGTCATGTTTCTCCTGTGAATATTGACTCAGCCTGGTGAGATACAGGTGTGGTGGTAGTTCAGTGAAGGGCTCAGAGAAACACTCCTGCTGTTCTGGTTGGGTGTTTGGAGGTGTGATTGAGAGCTGCCACAGATTTGAGATAATAAGATAAGCAGGGAGCAATCCCTTCCCTATGCTGTCAACAGGAGAGCTGTACCTGTCTAAGGCATGAGTGACTCCTGCATGGCTCTGTACCCATGCTGCCCTTGCCCTGGGTACCTCCTGTATTAGATACCGCTCCTGTCTCTGTGAGGAGAGAGGAAAGGGCATTTAAATCCCCCTTTTGCTGCTTGAACATCTTCCCAGTTAAACACCAGGGTAATCATGTACATTCAGTTTGTCTGGAGTCTTCCCTGCGGGCCGCTTCTCACCAGCATCTGCTGCGCCCGCATGTTGAGGTGATGGTGGAAGTTCTAGATAATGGTACTTCGCACTTACGTAGCACTTCACGTTTCCAAAGTGCCGTAAAAACCCAAGGCTCCCTATCAGTCCCTGGGGGAAGCGGGAGCTCGGCGTTATTACCCTCATTTATGGGCAGAAAAGCTGAGATGCGGAGAGGTTAAGTGGTTTGCCCAAGCCCACACAACAAGTCAGTGTCAGATCTCAGATTAGACTTGGAGTTTTTCTGGCACTTGCTGTCATTGTGCAATCAGCTGGAGTGCGTTGCCCTCATGAGATGCTCCTTGTCAAGCATGGAAACTTTGTGCAAAGCCTTTCGAAATGTGCAGAGAGACCCTGCCTTGGAGACAATGCTGATTGCTTCTGTTTATATTTTAACATGGACTTACACGATATTTTACAGATCTTTCCCAGAGGCAAAAAAATTGCCTTCAGTGGAGAAAGGTTCAGACTGAAATACTGTTCAGTTAATGGTGGTATCTCATCGTGCTGGGCAGGCTGTGAAGAGCTGTGTAACCTGGCCTGAGGAGCATTAATCTGTGTAGTGAAGTAAAGAAGTTCTTCAGTACCAGCAACTTTTTTACAGCATTTAGGGAGAGAAGGCACAGCACGAAGCTCCTGTCTGTGAGAAATAATGCCCCATCTACCCACCGGCTTGCTCTCGAGGAGCTACTTGGTGTGTGAGGATGCTTTCTTTTGTTGGAGAACGAGTGCCTCTGCCTAGCACAGAGTAATTTGCTTTCAAAGTAGATTAAACTAAACTGGGAGGATGCTGTTAATCTGAAGCTGTGGGTTCTGCATCTGTGTTTGATCTAGATACTCTCATTTAAAATTGTATTTGCGTATTCTAGATTGATTTATCTTTTTCATATGGAGATGAGGCCTCATCTCTCAAACCAAAATTTGACTGAGATACGAAATTACCAGGTTATTCAATGGGGGTGTCAGGCAACTCTTTCCCTCTGTTAGGTGATGCAGATTTTCAGACAGATCATTTCCAATACTCTTCGAGGATGGGTTTGAACGGGAAATATCTGAATTATTTCCCTGGATGCCCAGCAGTTAAACTGGCTGTGGCTGTGTACAAATTTGCCCTTCTATAATAAGTGAATGAAACTGGGCTGGAGGAACATACTGGGCCACTGCTGAGGTTCCAGAGGAGGCTGTCGGAGTGGTGTCCGTGGTCTCCCAAAAAGCAGAGCCAGAGGGTGGCTGGGTGCAGGCTGCGGGGCGGGATGGGGAATGCCCGTGCGTCAGTGGGAAACCACAGGGCGTGGTGCGGGGCCGCGCTGCCGCCGGGGAGCTGCAGGGACAATGAGGCTGTGGTAGGCAGTCGCTGATACCAGAGAGCCCCAGCTAATCTTGGTTTCATGTGGCGTGGTCTTTTGGGATCAAAATACAAGGGTCGGGGCTTGTTTTTTCTTTGTATTTTTTTTATTGCCATCAGCTAGTCTGGCGTCTCATTTAATATCTTCTTTCCACTGAGAAAGCGGGAGTAGCCTTCCCACATGCACACTTTAAGGGGGAGTTAACATGCATAGGCCAATTTCTGGACTTTACACCAAGCCCTTATGCCCAGTTGAGTCACTGCATTTGTTTTGCAGGCTTTTAATTTTCCATTTCAGTGGTGGAAATATGCCTCTTCTGGGCTGGCCTAGGTGACACATCCTCTCAAATACCTTATTGCAGTGCTGGGGGACCCTGGCAGCCCACCTGGCGAACTCCAAGAGATCACTTTGGTCCCAAACCCGCCTGAGCTTTGGGCAGTGCCACCTCTTTGGCTGAACCCAGATCATAAGGTTGAAGATGGATCATGTGTTCTTTTCTGGGACCTCCCACCCACCTTGCCTTGTGACTTGTCAGTGTGGCACTGCACGGGACAAAGGCATTGTGCATTATCACATGGCATGTTCAGCATTCATGGGTGACAGCCAGAGACGTACCTCTGTGCTCTGAACTGTTACACCACGGTGGAGGATGTCATACGGTGTCCAGAGATGTTTCCCCTTCCCCCACTGCCCACATGCCAAAATAAATATCTGATATGAAAGTTAAGGTACAGAAGCCAGCTGGATTGAACAAGAGGTCTTGTCTCCTTTCTGCCGTTGTTGTTATTTTTTTAATACAATTTTCCTGATGGGTTGAGTGACTGTGTACAGTAGAATAAAGGGGTGGAGAAGATATTTTGGCATTTCTTTGAGCAGTAGCATGTTCCTTCTTTGAAAGCTGGGAAATTTTTTTTTGTGTTTGCTTTGGGTTTTTTGTTCATCTGCTCACTTGGGCTTTATATTTCTCCCCCCAACTATCCCCCAACACCCCCCCCTTCCTTTCACAAATGGAGGAGAGGAGAAATTGTGTGCATGTGTGTGTGGTGCCCTGCCAAGCAGAGAAACTAAACAGACAGCCTCTATTGCTTTTGCTCTCACATGTCTAACTTAATTATGGGGGAGGCAAGGGGTGTGTTGTGTTTAATGTACTCCATGCTTCCAAAACTCTGCACTCTCACATGATAGGGGCTGACCACTGGCACGGGCTTTCATTAATATTTTTTCTTTACCCTGCCCTTCTGAATCACTACTTTTGGTTTGGGGGCTTCTTTGTAACGAAATTCTTTTATTTTTATTTTTATAATTGCTTCTGGATCTACAGAAGCGTATGTTGAAAATCATCTCAGTGTCACTAGTCTTTAGTTCAACAAGAACGCTATAGAAACGAAAGGTTCTGTCATCCATCAGATTTTCTGTTCCATTTGTTGAAGATGAAAGGCGAGCGAATTTAGTGCTCACTTTCTTCTCCTTCTGACAGTTATTGATCCTCCCTGGAACTCTGCAATTCACGCTCGGAGCCGGCCCTGACACGGGGAATCCCCAATTTATTATGTGTGTGCTCACTAGCGCCGTGTTAGTGCAGCAGATTTGCCCTGCCTCTTTCAAGGCCGTTTGTTAATTTTTCAGCTGCACCTTGTGAGCTGGGATTCTCCCCCTTCTCACCCATTTTGGCATACAAGACTTTTAGTCTGGAGGCTGCTAATGTTTGAGAAACAATTGCTATATGGTGTGTTTGTGTGTAAGTGGTTTCAGAGGTTTCTTGATTTGTACAAAATAGGAAAAGACTGAATCCTTTTCTTTCAGACAATGGGGTATAGGAGGGAGAGAGCCTGCTGGTTTTTAGTTGAATTTTATGGTCATTAAAAATGTAAGATTACTGGGTTAGAGACAGCCCCTCAGTTAAAATCAAGATTATGGAGTAAGTGTGCTTATTTGATGGCTTCCATCACCAGAAATAGTGCTGCAACAATATGAGAGGAATAGATGTAATAGTGGGAAGTATCATGGTCTTTCATGTCCGTTCTCCCCATGGTCTTTAATTGAGGGTATGTCTGGGTGGGTGGGAGCAGAGACTCAGGGATTTCCTCCAGTGCTTCCTGAGCTGACCAAGTGCAAACCCAACACATCGTGTTGCAGACTGGAGCTGACTTTAGCCTGGCTGTTGTGATACATGGGCCCAGCTGATGTCCTGGACCGTGCTCTGCTGCATGGATGTGTCCTGTCTGATGCCCAGCAGGGCATGGAGGCACCAGTCTTCTGAATATGGATTTGTAACGCTCTGTGCTCTTCCAGCATCTCTTGTGCCTCAGCACAGTACCTCCTCTTCTGTGACTGAGGATGGTGAAGTCTTACACACAAATTTCGTGAAGCTTCTGCTTTTTTGATGTCACTGAGAGCCTTTTAGTGTAGGTGCAGTGAAGGTGTAATCTCTTGGTTATTCCCTGCTGAGCAATAACAAATTCTGTAAGTCTGCCCTTTGTTTGTGTAAATGTTCATTAAGTCCTCTGTCCCCTGTGACCAGCCAGGGATATGTATCACTCTTGTTGTCCTGGTCCTCTTTTTTTCTCCAGGCTGCTGTGTTCTTGTGGTTTACTTAACCCTTGGCCAACAAAACATATTTCCAACCGAAATCTTACAGAACAGAGAGGAACAGGCCCTTTCTAAAGAGGCAAGACCTGCCATGGGCCAGGGTGTACCACCTTTGGGCTCAGCCTGGGGAGAGCAGCTGGACTGGCCATGCAGAGCTGACGGTAATCAGCCCTCCCCAGCTGCTTACAGGCTTTGCGGGAGGTTGGCGGGCCCTTAAAAAAGGGAGTTTCACATCTGCTTTTGTTTATCCTTTTTGCTGCAGGCAAGGCTGAAAACTTAATAAATTGCATGAAACCTAAGGAAACATGAATGTAAGAGTATTAGGTAAATTACAGAAGCTTGCCTACCTGTAACATTTTTTATAACATGAATAGGACGTGTGTATTATTTCTTTATGAAAAGTACACCATGTCTCAGCCTCTCACTGAGGCTCTCTTGTTTAAACATTCCTGTGTTCTTGCTACTTCTGCTCCTCAGCTTCCACCTCTAGATCTTCCCGAATTTTAACATCGTCTTTTTGGTGGCAGGCGTTTAACGCACCAGTGCTCTGAAGATGTGATGATGGCTTTTCGAAGGATATTTATGAAGTGGTTTTTAAGTATTTTGGAGGCTCATGTCTTAAGGAACAGATGAAAGAAAAATCCTTGTAATGCTGGTAGCATATGCACGCTGTACAAAGAATGTCTCAAATATGCGCCTGTATTTGCTCTAATATTCTCACCATTTTTTCAGCCCAACTCTCCTGGCAGGGGCAGGGATGAAAGGGGAATTGCAAGAGAGAAACAATCAACTTTTAAAACAGACACCTTAGTAAGAGATGCTGTAATTTCAAATATTTGCAGTTCCTTTGTTAAAGAACTGGCATTGCACATTAACCTTAATGTAAGTGTAATATAGCATGTATCTGAGGCAGAATTGAAGAATATGAATTTCTGCAGCTAATGGTTTTTGAATAAATTCAATACAATTGTCTGGCAGTTATTAGCAGAATGTGTGAATCGGGGACTATGCAACACTGTATACTTTGAAGACCTTGAACTATTTGTACCAGTTAAGAGCTGTTAGATAGAATCTGCTGAAAATTAGCTTCATTCAGTTATCATACAATATAGTGAGCTGTTCTGGCAAAAAGCATTTTCTGCTAGCATTGAGTCAAAATAAATTCTTCTGTTCTGTCCTGAATTGCAGATAGTATCTGTCTGAGGTCAGATAACCTGGCTCCCGCACATGTGTGCAGAGATGTGCCTCCTGTTTGTGTGTGTAAGGAGATCTGTGCCTGGATGTAAATATTGCCCTATAACTTGCCTTGCTCTCATGCCTGCCGTGGGCAGGTCACAGGCACCCTGGCTTTCGCCAGGCACTGGCTGACCCTGCACAAGTATGTGTTCCCTGTTCCAAAACATTAGTAACGCTGCATTAGATCGGGCTTAATTTGGGCTTACACAAAAATAGCCGGTGCCTGTATTATGCAGAATGTCAAGCCGAATATTTGTGATGGCTTTTCCTCGCTTTATTATGGATCCTCTGGGTCTGATGGGAGGAGAGCATGAGAGAGGATGAGAAGGAGCACTAAGGACCAGCGGAGTTTGGCCTCCTGTGTGCTGAACGTCACAGTTCAGTGCAAGCCAATGCAGAATTACGTTGCTCACTCTGGTGTGGCATCTAGGCTAATTTGTCTCACTAATTACCCTGGGTGTAGGAGTATGCTGATGCCATTAACAATGTCCATGAGCCAGGCTAGTCTCCCTACCTGAGCTTTATGGTGCCTCATGAGTGTCTGAGCTTTGCTGGAGCTGGTGACTCGATGAGACTGGCAAAGTGTAAAGGTCCTGTAGACTAGGGCAGTAATACGTTGTCAGTGCTGTCAGTTAACTTACGTGGGCAATACACATGCTATATAATTATTTTTTGAGAAGATAGTTGAGTTATTTGTCAATGTATGCTAATAGCAGGTGTGTGTAAGACTGGCTCGTTAACTGTCTGATTCCTTACAGTCAACAGAGAGTACCCAGCTCTTCACAGAGGCTTTATGAGCTGTATTTAGCAAAGATATTCTCATGGATAAAGCATGAGAAGTGATGATTTAAGTTACGCCTCTGGGAGCAGGGCTGAGGGGATGGAAGAGTGACCAGGACCTGAGGAGGGATGGAGTTATGAATGATTTTCTGGTTTATACTGAAAGTTTGTGCAGAGTGAGATGAAGGGGAACAAACTGGATTCAAATATGATTAATCCTCTAGGATGTACAAGGAATAGGGAGAGATTGAATGACATAAAGTGTGGGGATTCTTAGGTAACTCCTTAAGCTAAGGGTAACTTCTTAAGTTAAAGGAGCCAAGAAACCGGATCCTTTCTTCATCCTTCATATCTGCCCCGAAATGTTTGGGGTAGAATCAGCACTCATGTGAAAGTAGACATCATATACTGAAGAGGCAGCAATCAGCTCAAGCTTGTTGGCAGGAGTGGTGGGAATGCAAATGTCAGTGCATGTTTTGAAAAATCTGGTACTCTTGGAGGAAAGGGGGTTTCCACCACAAAACCAGCTCATCCATTCTCCAATAGGGTCTGTAGACAATGGATCCCACAATCCCACATGGTCTCTGGTGTATTACAAGGTTTCATTTTTGTGGTCACCTCTAATTTGCCATGCAGACTACTAGAGGAAAGAGTTTTGGTTCAAAGTGCTTAAAATGGAACTGGTAAAACCATTGTGGTAAATGTAGTCCCAGAGTTTTCGCAGGAGTTGAACTTCCATTGGTGTTTGATGCCCCTGCTGTGTGTAGCTACCAAAGGGCCTGTCTCTAGAGGATCATCAATATGAAACTCTGCACACAGTTGCTGTACCCCCAGGTCTTTTCACAGTGTGTGAGAGTTTCAATATAAAAATCTAGGATAGATTCCCTGAAGGAACTGGAATTTCTGGTGTTGCAAAGTCCTTATTAGGAAATTGGAAAGATACACTGATGAGTGTGCCTGTTTAAAATCAGATAGTACAACAGTTCCCACCATTATTCTCCTTCAGAAAGATTGTTTGTTAACTAAGTTGGTGTTTCAAATTAGAATGAAAATGGAAAAGAACAGTAAGCAAATTATTTTCTTAAGTTTGGGTATTTGTAATATTTAGAAAAACAGTAACTTGATAACTCCTCTTCAACCCAGTGCCAGTGCATTAGTAGATACTGGGGTCAAGTTGTCCGTTTTTAGCTTTGTGCTCCTTCAGTGAATCTGTATTTAACTCTTTTCTGCACATGTCCTAGCAGCTCTATATTTGTTTAATGTTTTCTCAGGGCAGCCATGCATAGAATCATGGTCTAGTTTTGTTTTCAGGAGATCCTAGCAGTAACAGGCCCATATCATGCTGCTTGCATGTGGTACCTCACCATTTTGGGTCAATGAGTATGGACCAATCATTCTCGCGTGAGATGTGTTTATATGAAAGGACTAAGATTTGTGAAAATGCTGATTGGAATGAATTTTTTAATGTCCAAAATTATAGTATGTTGTGATCGGTCTGACGCTACTCTAGCAGAACAAAAGCCCTTGCATGGACTATAAGTCTTGTTAAATTTCTAACAAAGTATTTTAACTTTTGGGGTTTTGTACCATTAGTTGTCAAGTTCAGGAGGAATGGTTAAATGGCACAAATGGTACAAGTCCCATTTTGTATCCCATGGCAATTATTCTTTTACTCTCATTTCTGTTCTAAGCCTGTGTGAGATATGGATGCTCTGGTGGATCTGGTGTTTTTACACCCCTTAGGACTGTGGGTTGTGGTGGGACCTCTGTTGGGCTGTCAGCTTGCTGCTTCACTGCAAACCAGTTAATAGCATGGAAGGTAGAGAATACCTGTTTGTGAGCAATGTTACCTCCAGTGTCTGCTGTGCCACGTTCCCCTAATGGGCAAGACCTTCTTGAAGCCTGGCCTAGGGAACTTTGGAAAGCATCTTGGATGGAAATGCCAGACAGTTGTTTTGTACTTGTTAGTACCTTTTATCCAGAAGCTTTAAAAGCATCACTGCAAAATCTCGTTTAACAACCGGCTTCTTTGACAACCGTGGCTCCATTGGTAACGAGGGAGCTTTTTTTACCAACAGTGCTGCAAAGAAATCCAGGGGTGAGGGTGGGCATGGGTAAATTGCTTTAATACAACTTTTGTTTAATAGAGGCTGAGTTTGTACAACAGATGGATTAGCAGGTGAGATCCCCGTTGTTTCTCCAGTAATTCTTTGTAGAGGGTCTTGACTCTGTTTCTCCAAAAAAGAGTCCATTCTCCTTTCTGTAAGGTTTGCATGCTAATGACAGAGATGAGTAAAGAAAAATAGCCCATCCAGCTGCAGGCTTTCTAACACAGCCATTAGGTTTCAGGCAAGCAAATGTTGGAGAGAAAAAAGTGCTCTCCAGCAATTGTAATTAAGGGAAGAGCACCAAATACCTGTAGCAATATGTCAGTATTTTGAAATAACATTGCATCATGTTTTACCTGAAACTTCATTAATGATAGCATAGATGGCCTCTTTATCTTGCCAGTATCTGCCCTATTACTGATTGAGACTAAGGGCCAGGCATGTGCGGTAATTCTGTTGAAATAGTTGTTTTTGTGTTTTATGCAACTGACAACCAAATCTGGCCTCTGGAACCTACAGTCAACCAAGCAAATGAGCTTTGAGCTCACTGTGGGGTTCGTTCTCCTTTAGTGCAACAAAGGCAAGCTGCTAAAGGCAGCCTGCAGTAGCACTGCCTCATGTTCAGCTGAGTATCCATCAGTATCAAAACATCTCTTCATGCTCTGGTTCAGGGTCACACTTCACCTGTGTTTGCTGCTCAGCAATGGAGGGAAATGAGACTCCAGGCCAGGGGCCTCCAGCTTGTCATCTGTTGACTTATGACCATGGGTGGCCTGTCCCTAAGCAAGTTGTAATAAGGGACGTAAAGATAATTACGGGATAGCCTGTTGTTGGTGGACTGACCTTCTCCCTGTCTTCCATCAGAAAGTGGAAAAAGGTTAAAAGTGGCTGCTGTGTGTCCCTCCTGCTAGTCAGGGGAGCTGCATTTGAATGCCAGGATTGTTGCCTCTCAAATTCAGTTGTCCTACGGATGCAGGTGATGGAACTTCCAGCAAATATTGGCCTCTCCCAAGCAGAGAAGAAGGCCATGACAAATGAAACTTCACCCCAGGGTGGTGACAACATGGGCTGTTTTATCTGCCAGTGCCTTATGGCTTCTGAAATATTGAAAGTAACCAAGGGGAACTGATGCATCCTGGAAAATCCTGAGCAAGCACAGAAGCGCATTTTTCTAGTTGCCAGAAAATGAAGAGTGCTGGAGTCTCCTGACAAGATTCACATGGGAGGCAGCAGCTCTGCTGTGTGGTACCCAGCCCTCTCTGCTTTTTCATACCAGCTAGGGAGATCTTTCTGGTGGCATTAGAGTTGTTGATTCTGGTCCATTCTTTCTTGGTCCTATTCACGGAGCTGGTCCCTGACCAGTGATGTTGCACCACTTTACTGCCTGAGTCATGGATGTGTTTAATGCAAATTATGAGGGTGGCAGGCAGCCCATTGTTTAAAGAAACAGTTTCCTCCCTCACACAGACACCTGGAACTGTGAGACTTGATTTTATCAGCCTCAGCTTTTCTTTTGTTAGCCAGTGTTGTGTTCTTGATAGGTGTTCCACTGGGTTTTTCAGAAGAACTTGATCTGTGCAGGTTGTGGGACCAAAAAAAGTCACCATTTTCTGCACAGCCCATCCACAGCTGAAACAAATGAGACAAATAAGACCGATGAGCAGTACTGGGGCTGCCTCTGACAAGTTGAGTGGACACAAGGGAAGAAGTAAAATGCATAGTGTTGGAGCAAAACATGCCTTTTGCCTTTGGTTTATGTATTGTGCTTAGCTCATCAATTTCTGTGCACCTACTGTCTTCGTTAAACTTGTACCTTCCCCTGTCACCATAAGTGCTCAGAAGCATGAAATCCTCTCTTTTCTCCTCCTGCACGGGTATTCATTTTGGCTCATGGTCTCAGCTCTCCTTCCCTTTCCAACAGCCATTTCTGCTTTATGCAGTTGAGGCTGGCATTGTCCCTTGCTCTTCTGCCAGCCCTCCTGACTCTGTCCCTGTGCTTGCATCCCTCCTCCTGTGCTGTTCTCAGTAGGAGCTGTGGGGAGATAGTCTAGGCTGGGGCAAACCATTCTTCTCCTCCCCTTGCCCCCAGCCTATGTCATCTATCTCATGTAGGGATTTATTTTTCAGCATTTAAAAGTATATAATTTAAAACTTTAAAATGTTAATTGCCTGACAATGTTCAGAGAAGGACAGCAAAACTAGGGTCTCTAAGAGTACCAGGTATGGGCTGTCCTGTAGCTCTCCCTGTCTGGCACTCTCACTCTGAAGAGGGACATGGGTTGTTAGTAGTATTTATAAGCCTGCAGTTTCTTGTTCAAACAAGAAATAAGTGTTCTAATATTTTTGAGATCTCAAAGAGAGATGATAATTTTCTGCTACTGAATGGAAGCAGTGATTTCCTTTGTAATTTTGGCTCCAAACCCCATTCAGATAATGGTATTTCCAAAATACTTTTATCCAAGCTATCCTAGCCCCAAGCTTTGGGATACCCATGTGGATATGCCGTACAATACCTAACATGTGCTTAGCTTGTGCATTTTAGCCATATGATGGTGTTCTTAGCCAAGTCAATTTTCTGTTCATTTTTTAAATTACCATGCTGCAAGACAGTGTTTCATGTGTTGTGCTAAATTTCTGAGTGTCTGGTCTCTGTTACAGCGCTGTTCTCATCTGTTAAATAGGCAATTTCTTTGGGTAATAGCACCAGAAATAAAATGATCAGAGTTTGACTAAGGCAGCAGGATCCTTGACAGCAGTGTGCCTTGGTTTGGCCCATATCTCCTGAAGGGTGAACGAAACTACTTACACATCACACTTAATTTACGGTGCTAATGGTCTTGTGTGGAGTGGTAGGGGGGAAGAGGGAGTGCCCTCGCAAAGCACGGGAAAATGAATGTGTTGTCTCTACTGCAACCCACAGGCAGAGATAGTGGCTGCAGTCTGCTCACACCCTTCGGAGGGAGGTTGGGCTGCCACCCTCCTATGGCTGAGGGTTTCTTCCACACCACTATGGCCGGGGACATGTGCTTTTCTCAACAGGTCTGCAGCAGCTCAGCATGCCCAGCCCATATTGGAAATGGGAATTTTTACATCAGTCAACACACTAGCTGACCTTGTAGGCTTTTTCCCTTCTTCCTCCTTGGATGTGACTGAAGCCCCAACCTCCTTGCCCTGGCTTTGGTACAATGCCATGCCAGTGAGTGCAAAATTGATATTTCCGCTGAAGCATAAACCTTCCTTTACATTTCATACTGTTTCCCTGCCCCAGCTGCATCTATGTCACTCAGTGTATGAATTCAGCCCCCCTGAGGAAACCCTTGGGGAGTGGTGGCCATCAGTAGAGGCTCTTCACCGACTTTGTTACCACGTGCTGCCAATGGGAGTTTGTATTATTCAGTGTAAATTTATTTCTGTAATTTAAACGCTAGACTCGCCTCTCCTGTTTATTAAATATTGTGAACAGCTGTGGGATACACTTCTGCCAAACAGTGTCAGTGTTGTTTTGGCTTCCCCTGTTTTCCCCCATGGATCTCATTTTGGCAATATTTCAGGTGGGAAGGCAGGGGATCTGGGAGGCTCTTGGCTAAGGGGATGTCAGGAGACACTTACTGGAGTGTCTTCTTGGTGGTCACAAACTGGAGGAGATAAATTTGACACCTGAGTAGGTTTCAGTCTAATGTTGTAAAATTTTGTAAACTTGTAAAACTTTGTTTCATTGAAAACTTTGCCTCATTTTCCTTTCTTTTGCTGAGAAAATGTCCATTTTCCTTTTGAAAGCCTTGTATTTTTTCCCCTGCACGCTTTATTTCTGGTGTTACTCATTTTAGAGAAGTTTCATGATGTACCTCTCGACTATTGTCTTTCCTCCTCCTCCTCAAATACTGGTCTTAAAAAGCATGAGGAAAAACTGAGCCACCTCCTTGCTATTCCTTTAAGTAATTATTTTGTATATTGCACAATGTTTTTAATGAAAACCCTTTATTTATACATTTTTTTGTAATAGCCGTGGGTTCTCCTCACTCTGGGTGCACAAATCGAGCCTGGTTGTAAATTACAGTGCTTGCACATTAAAATAAATTGCAGTGACACAGGGCTGTGGCAGCACTGCTGGAGGCTGTCCTGAACCCACTGGGGTCTTCACTGCATGTTTAAAATGTATCTGTTTTTTGCTGGATTTACAGAATATCTGGCACTTCAGCTCTGTAAGGAAGAGTCCTCCTTCAGAAGTTCCATTAGTGGAGTTTTGGAAGAGGGAAACAGGCAATAATTATTCCCTTGTGTTTGCTCAGCCTGATGCAAATGTCTTTGGGAAGTGAAGAAGGTTGTGTTGACTTTCTAAGGGAGAGCTCTCTCTGGTTTTTGTGTTGAGTAGCATCATGGAACATGGGATTTTGGGGTAAGGAGAAAAAGGAGAGTGAGCAGGGGTCCCCTGACCAGGAAAGCTGCATTTGGGACCATAGTTCAGCAGGTGCTGAAACCTTGATTCTGATGCAGGAGGTGAGATCTCTGAAACTGTTCATATGCTTAAATAGCTTGCTGAATTTGGATGTAAATGCCATCCTTGGAGAAGCCCCAAAGGCTGAAAATACAACCTACCCGATAATGTCAGATCAGTGCATCCAACACTACCCTCACATCTCCCTGTGTTGGGTCACATTACACCTGCTCTAGAAAGGATCTTCCTTAACCTAGTGGTTCGTGAAAGGCATTCATCAAAAAAATTACTGCAACTGCATAAATATAATGCTATAAAGGCTAAAAGTTCCTCGTGCTGGGCAGGTTTGTAGCGTTCAGTGCAACGTGCGCAGTGTAGCCTGGTCCTTGCGGCAAAGGCCGGTTCTACCTGATTTTTTGAAAAAGATCATCAAGAGTCATTACATTTGCAGATTTCCCCCACCACCTGTTTTCATGTCTGTAAATATATAAGACAGGACGCTCATTCTTTGTTCTGAAGGTATGTTAAGATCAATGCCCTTGAGCATGCACCCTCTTCTGACTGTCTAAAAATTTGTTAAAGGTATAGATCTTGATTACATTCTCTTAATCCAAGCCTTTTCTTTTAACCCAGCTCTTAAAAGGAAGCATACATGACAGTACATCACACAATATCTCAGCCCTTTCCTGACATTTCTGTGGAAGTAAATGAAAGGTGTAAATTAAAAAAAGCAAGTGTTTGTGTCTCACTTTAACCTCCTGTTATGTTAAATGGCTTTATTGAAGAGTGCCAGCAGTGTTCTCAAAAAACTTGGGAAAATCCACTGTGAGCTATGCAATTAGTTGCCTTGGGAGCTGAGTATGGAGTTCATGATGTTTGATGTGAAAATTACATGGACACATCTAATTGGGAGTATTTGCACCACACAGGATACCGAATAAAGAGGTGAACTCTTTTCCTCCATTCCTGGCTTGTTTTCTTCTTTAGTTGAAGTGTTTACCTTGAACTCTTCCCAGTGGAGATGCTGTTTATCTAGGGATGTGGATTGATCAGTAGGTGCACATTTCCCTATGCAGATTTTGGAGAGCAGTGGGGAGAGAGGCAGAGGAGCCTGGAAGGATGAGAGGAAGACAAACTTCAAGCTACCTCATGCTTCCCATTATCATTCCTTAGTCGTGACTTGCAGTGCCTATCCCAGCCCTAGAGCTCTACACTTTTGCAGGAGTCAATGGCTAATTTAGAGAGTCCCTGGCACCGCAGGATCCATTACTCATAATTTCTTTTAGTGGTTAAGTTTTGCAATATAAACATATGATGATCTTTTATGCTGACAGTGGTCTCCAGTGTCCGTTGTTCTTCAAGCACTTTCTGATTTCTTTCTTTAATGTTTTTTGCTAATGGTCCTCAAAATGAAAGAAAAATGTTCTGTAAATTGGTAGCTGATACCAGCTTGTGTTGTGAATGTGTCTTGGGGTATCATTCCCTGCACTAAGAGATCTGCTAACAAAACCCAGAAATCCAGCGCTCTCTTCTCAGTATTAAAACTTGTATTATCTGTATGTGCATGTGGATGTAGCTGTCTTCTCCCTCCTTCTTCCTTAGAAACTTGAATTGTGTGTTGATTCTTAAACAGTTTGGGTTAATTTTTCTTTGGTTGCAAATAAAACTGGCCTGATGAATGCAGCTAAACTGTGAGAGTATTTAAATATTCCGTGGTTTTGAGCTGCAATAAAGACTTAGAGTAAAATATTTTCCAGTAATTTAGTACTCTCTTCAGTGCAGTTATTCAATTATTAGACCACAAAGGCATTCTGCAGTTTGATGTTATTAAGAAATATATTAGCAGAAAATACTCTATTATCATCTAATGCTAATAATCAGCTGGTAGGACTTAGAAGAGAAGATGTGTAATTGGAATTCTTGTGGCTAATAAGATGTGAATTCTAAAGATATTTCCAGGAGAGGAATCTAGGTGCTATAAGAAACTGCTCTTTGTATTTAAAAACATTAGTAGGCACAGTGATGAGATCAGATTGATTCGCTTGAAATATCAGTAAGACACAATAATGGAGATGACTGAATAGGATTTTGATCCTGGAGCTATATCACTGTCTTGCACCCTTTTTTCATTATTTGCCATTCTACTGTGAGATGCCTTTCCCTGACCTCTGCCACAGCTTGTTTTTAAAACACTGATGTACTAGGGAAATACATAGTGAAATGATAATTCAAGCCACTGGTTTTCTAGCAGGGCCCCTTCTTCTAGACATGGTGAACAGGATATATGAGATTACAGTGTACAGATAGTCCTCTCTTTCTAGCAAAGAGGGAGGTGTCACAAGCATTTAAGGATATGGATAACTTCTCCAGTGCAAGCTTTTGCAGATTAGAACCCTGTTGTCTGTCTGTATGTGTGTCTGTGACATGCCACCAGTGGAGAGTGTCTTTTCCTAAACAATTTGCAAATAGGTTGCACCCTAGAATTGCAGCCTTTGGTTGCTCTGTTACTGCTGGATTTGGTGTGTCATTATGGCTGTAAAATTATCCACCCACAGGATTTTGTCTTTGACCCTGGCATCAGTGAATTCCACAGGCTGATTCCCTACCATTTACTGTAAGGGGAGGGAGAGAGATGGGTTTGTCTTCCTTACAGGGCACCTCCCTGTTTCTAGCCTAAATTTGACCTTTAGAAATGTAGTCATACTCAAACTTGATAAATACATTTTTCTCCTGGAAGCTGAGTCTCCTCAAATGAAGCCAAATGTAGAAGGCAGTAAGAGGGTAATGTGTAATGAAGTGGTCTTTATTTCTGAGTATGCACTGGCTCTTCAAAACTCAGAAACATTCTCCTAAATTCTTAAATGGGTTTTAATCTGTTGCTCTTGGCAGGGACCAGTGCCTTTGGGTTGGGGAGTTTGCTGGAGAGAGCAGGCAATATTAGAAGTGGTTTCTTTGAGTGTTATGAGCTCCCTGTAGAGATGGTTGGAAGTTCACCACGTGAGGAACTGTGTGGATTCTGCATGGCAGTGCAGGAGAAGTGGAGGCAGGACCCAGGTGAGGTTTAGTGACTTGCAGAGAAGGACGATGGCAAGAACCAAATGAAGAGCATTGGCCAGGTAGGGATGGAGGGAAGGAAGTCCTGAGAACCCACAGGGAGCTTGCCAGGTCTCTCTGGTGTGCACACAGCAGGTGGTTTGAAATGCTGAAAACTGCAACTGGTCTGCTCTAGGTAAAAAAAAGGAAAGCAAAGTGAGAAGACAGGAGGTGAGCAGAGGAGCACCTCCAGATCTGAGCAGTGTGTAAGGTTTTCCTGGACTTGGTAATGCCTTGAGAATCCTGTTAAATTCATAGGCAAGCAAGCAGTGATTAACTTTTCTGCAATTAAAAGTGTATATCTTGATTATCACCTCTTATTTAATTATCAGATGCTTAGTTTTAGTTGCATGGCTCTCTCAGACCAATAGGAAGCAATCAGATTGGAGGATGCTGGAGCTTCACAACCTTCTAAACTCTCCCAGCCAATGGTGCTGTGGGAAGAGTCAGCACTTGCCCTCTGCCTTGTGCTTGGGCATGTGTGAACTAAATTGGAGAACTGGGCTGTTAACGCTTTTTCCCCCCCCTTTTTTCCTGCTGCCTGCCCCAAATCAATTTGAACCCTACATCAGCTGCTCTCTCCAGGTTACCATAAGACAGATGAGATGGTTTTGCTGATGTAAACAGCAGGACCCAGGAATAAGTGGGAAAAGGTGGGATTAGGATGTAGGCTTACAATGGCATTAAATGGGAGAAACAACCTAGCTTGTTTATTTGTTTGTTTTCCGTTTGTCAAGGTATATAATGGTTGCATTTTAAGAGGCTGCGGTACTCACCAGTGTAAGAGGAAGGGAACGGTTCTCCCTGCTCTCAACAGCAGATACTTTCTAGCCAGTTTTAACAACATTTTTACTATGGCAGGTAAGCTTTTTCAAGGAGGTGTATCTGAATCTCCTGGACAGTATACCTGGCATTTTTGAAACTGTGGGAAAACTTGTAACCTTTCCCTTCTGCTTGAAAAGGAGAAGTTTTCTGTGAACCAGACCCTGCTGAAAACATGTACAGAGGTATAGCGAAGGGTTTCAGATCACTGCTTGCATGCGTAAGAGCCAAAACTGATGGAAAGAGAGGAGGGGTTTGTACTTGTACATCAAAAGAAGGGTATGAGGACACACATTAGAAAACTGATCTAATGAGAGAATGGTGGTGGCCATCGTGGGGAGGGCTGTTGTTTCATCAAGACATGTTATGAAATGTATATGTAAATATATGTTAGAACCAGTCTTAGTTTTTTGGGTTTTTTTGAAAGAAAAGACAGCAGAGCCATTTTAAACAAATACGAGTATCTGCAGAAGAAATAGGAGAATTCTTAAGAAACATGGTGAGTGAACTCCAGTCCCCTTCAGAGGCTTCTCTTGGTGTGTCTTTCTCCCCTGACTTCCCCTGCCTCACCTCCCTACTCCCAGGGAGAAAATTTAGATGCTTTTGCTCAGAAGTGAAAGACCATTTTTTCATTTACAGGAACAGGAGAACAATTCTCTCTCCCCTTCCAGCACCCTGGTCTCCAGTTCTCTGGGTGCAGAATTTTGGTTGTTGTCCCCTGCCCCCCCTTCCTCCCCCCCCGTTGTTTTTTTGTTTTGCAATAATCATTCTTTGTAATACATTTTTAATAAACAAGATTCGTTTGAGGAGACCGTGAAATGATGCTGCAGACAGCAGACAGAATGCCTTGTTCTAAAACACTTCCTCTTGTCATGTAGATAGTTTTATCAGATAAAAGAATTGTTGCTTTCAGCAGTGTGTGTTTCATTGTTGCACATGTGTGCACACACACTCATACACAGTAATGCCCATTCTATCAGAACAATGGGAATGTGGCAGCATTGAAATAAAAAAACAGTAATGTGGCTTTTTAGGAGTTTTATATGCAGATCTTTTCCTGTGCAGCATAATATTCTATTTGAAGTGGAACTTAGCTCTTAGTTAACACTGAAAGTGATAAGTTGTCTAAAGCCCTGTTTAGACAGACAGAGCTTATTTGGCATCTACATTAAGCTGTTTGACAAAATGTTTCGAATGTAATTAGTTCACATCAAAGGTACACCACCTTCGGTGGTGGGTAAGATGGATGAGAACTAAAGATACTGAGATCTGCATGACCTGACTGAAGGCCTTGCAATTTAAGGTTTTACTGTTTATTACTTTATAATGTTAAAAAAAAAAAAAAAAAAGGAAAAAAAGGAGAATACTAACACAGGATTGTTCTAATTTCTGTAATAATTTTCAAAGCTCTTTCAGTGTCTCCATTGTACGAAGTTCTTTACTAGTCATGCTCTTATACCTCAAGGGAACACAGTAACCTCCAAGAAATAGAATTCTTTTAGTGTGGCAAAAGAGATGTGTGGAAAAACGTTGTATTTAAAGCCTTATTTTAAAGTATATTTCTGAGAATACCTTCATAAGAATGATCCTTTTCCATATACTCTTCTCAATGACATTTTTTGATCCATATTTGCTCAATTTACATGTTAGAATTTTGGACTGTTGGGTCTGTAAAACCCAGCCTGACATCTAAAAGCTGAATTCTTCCTCATTCTTGCATTGGTGTCACTAAACACTAGGGTGGCAAAGAGGGGAAATATGAAAATGTGTATATTCAGGTGCATTTGTTGCTTTATAATATCCCCACACTACCATTGTTACTTTAGCACCTTTGTGCATATTTTATATCTAATTCTACTCAGAGCTCCATCTGTATCAACAGTGATGGCAAAATAAGAAGTATTTCCTACTCTACTAGGCACTAATCAACACTTGTGTTTAATAGTATGGTAATTAGAGAAGGATTGCTTCCTGTCCTTGCTTTCTGCACTCAAGTGGCTGTGGTGTTGTCAGCAGGAGTTAAACACTGTGAACGTGTAGGCTAAGTTTTTCAAAATGACAGATGATGCTGGACACCTGACTTGGGAAGCTTGCTTGAAAAGAAGTGTTCAGCACTTTCTGAAGATAAACTGTATTTAATCACAGTTTAGATTTTGGAATTACTGAGAGTTAATAAAGTACCAGGCATCAGCTGAAGTGCAAGAGCTCAGCAGGTGCTTGGTAACTCCTGACTTGTAATCATTTCAATTGTGTATATAAGCCCTTTGTCTTAAGGGTGGTACTTCAAAGTACTTATTATGGCCATCTTGGTATGAAGGTGCTCCACATAAGTTGCTAAGTAGACATAATAGAAAACCTGTGTGTGAAAAAGAATTGTTATGTTGATTCTTTTTCTGGATCATGCTGCTCTTTGAAAAGCATGATTCACAGAAGGTGGGAGAAGACTTCACCAGAGCTCCATGTAGCATTTGGCATTTTTCCTGAACAAGAAGTTTCTTTATGTGGTTTACTATGTATAATAAATGCTTAATTAGTATGATTTGAGGACTGATAAGTTAAGTGGTTAGGAACAAGTGGTAGCAAAGTTCTATTTATGCTGTTCAAAAGAAAATAAAAGAGCATTTCTGTAGTGTTATTGAGAGGTACTCTTACCCTCATTGCTGTAAAATTAGCTCCTTTCTTAGCATGACTCCAACTGTGTTGAACCTACTGTAGATCATTCATAAAAACCAACAGCATTTTGGAAACATGCAGTATTTAAAATTTAAAATACCTGTTGCATGCAGTGATGATGGATGATTGAGATTTGGTGTCTTAGGCTCTTTTGGTTATCTAATCAGTGATAAAATTATTTGGTTTTCTAATGAGCTTGGAGATGCTGGATTTTGAAATCTCTTCCTACCTGATTTTTTTTTTTTTTGGTGGTGCAATAAGAACTTCAAAAACATATGAGAATATATTTGTGGGGGTTTTATTTAAAAAATGAAAATGGAGTGGCACATTGAGGCTAGGAGAGGAGCTGTTTAAAACATGTGAAAGACTCAGAAACTTTGAGTGGGAATGTGCCAACAAAAGTGGAATGGAGAAAATAACTGAGGGCTCACATCAGCCTTAGTCAGGTGTTGGTGTGGGCATGAACACTCTGCCTGGCTCCATGTATCCTTACGGTTATATCTGCAAGATTAGAGGTGTGTATCCGTTTGTATATAAAGCATAATCCAACTAAGACTGAATTGAAGATTAACCCCATTTGGGTTTTGTCTTCTTTTCCATTCAGAGCCTCTTTCCACATCTACACATGCACACACTCCTGTCTTTGAAATCTTTTTCCAAACTCCTCCTACATAATTTTCTGTAGAAACTGGGAGCATAAATAAACATCTGTTTTAATCTCCTGATCAGGTAAGTGAGAGAAACAATGGGAGGTTTTATAGCCAGCCCTTTGCCCCCGTGGGTAGGAAATGAGTCATTACCATGATGAAGAAAAACGAGGGACTTGAGCCATAAATTCATGTTAATCTCCCATTGTCAGTCTCTCTAGCATGGTTAGTGACTCAGCATTATGTTTGCAAACGGGGTACTGTGCCCTTGGTGGCCTGTCAGATGGCAAATTGTTCCTCTCCATGTTTCGGTGGATAGAAGGGACAGGCTTCCTTCCCAGAGTATGGAGCCCAGGGACAGCCCCATTCCCACTGTCTCTGTCCCCAGCATGTGAGCTGCTGCCCCAGGGTCACTTCTCACCGGGCACCTCACGGGTCCTTCAGGTCTTGATGACACCCAACCAAAAACATACAAGCACACACTGCTGCTGTCTTCTGTTCTTTGGGGACATCCTCCTTCAGTCACCCTTCTCTTCTCAACATCTGCTCTGTATTTTGCAGAAAAGGTTAAAAAAAAAAAAAAAAAGAGAAGGGAAAACAGGAAAGGAAGGCGTTTCAGAAGCTTCCCTCCACATATCTATACACACATAAAAACAAGTAAATAATATACACATATATACACAGATATATCTGTATATGTGTGTACATATGTTTGCATTTCCGTGCCAATGTTCCCCAGTCTGTCAGGTGAGGATTTGGAAGGCAGCATTCCCACCCAGAGCAACTTGGTGTTGAATCCTGGACAGCGTTGCTCTGCACATCAACCAAGCCCACAATTCTGCTAAGGAATTATGGTGGTGATTCACCAAGCTGTGTTGCTGTCTGTGAACATTATGACCATCTAGGCTCGAACACCTATGCAGCAGCACCCATTAAGAATTGATGATGCCTCTTATTTGCAAACTTTTGCTCCAAACTCGCCAAGCTTTGAAAGATCCCTGTCTGTGCACAGGCAGACAGGAACATTGTGTTACCATAAAAAAGTGCCTGGAATTTATGGTATCTCAGCTCTTGCCTGCAGTCAGGGTAGAGGCTTGGAACAGCAGCAATGCTCAAGGTCCCTCCTTGGGATTTCCAGAGCAGGAGAGCTAATGCCTTCTAACCCTCTCATAAGTCTAAACATGACTTCTGCTGACAGGGAATGAGCATCCCGTAGCTTCAAGTCTAGTCATCAACATTTTGTCTACGTTGACTATAAAGGGGCTGGTGTTGCCATAAATTAGCAAGACGATACATAAGAACTCCTGTCCTTGCCATCTGCAACAAAGCAGAATAAAATATTCAAAACTCGCAGTTCTGCTTGCAGCACTGAGGCGAGTCACATGCAGTCAGCTGGTGCGTCTGCTCTTTATTTCCATGCGGAATAAAAAACAGTTTATAAATTGTAACTTCTCCCCATTCTGGCTACTAGGCCTAAGCACAAGTATGTCAGGCTTTTTCTGCAAATAGCAATCTCCTAGGATGTGAGACATCGTTAATTTATCTTAAATAATTCAATAGAATGTCAATATTCCACGACTTCCTCTACTTAGAATGACAGGTGTGTTCAAATTAGTAGCCCTGAAGAATAAAGAATATTCAGGACATGCTTTTATCTCAGGAAAGACAGACCTCAGTGCAGCTGCATAAGTTTTTAAAGTAGCAATGTGAACACCAGCCTGCTACCTCGATGGCAAGTAATTCAAGCACAAATGTTGTTGCTTTTGGAAAAAAAAGTGGTATATACATTTTGTACCCAATTAGTAATCAGTATTAATTCTCTGTATGTGTATTATATTCTGTGTTTTACATACACATGCAGGATATACAACATAATGTGTGAGTGGGTGCTGCAAAATAGTTTCATATTTGCACACTAATTCTATCAAAAACAAAAGGTTTTCTTAAGGCAGATCATGTGATGAGTTGAGGCAGCTAGACTTGTTGCTCAGTGTATTTTCTCTGTGACAAGTTGGAGATCTATTATTTGGTAAAAATAGCCCTGACAACCATGCTTGGAACTGCTGGGGAAGAAGTTGTTCCCTTTTCCAGGTTACGATCACCATAATTAGAGCAACAATCACAGAAGTTAAAGTGGGGTAAGACGCTCTCCATTTTCCTTTTCATTACTCTGACAAAACAGGATTCCTTGCCGTGGTGTATTTTTATCTGCATTATCCAATCCATTTTTATGTGTCTAAAAAAATAGAGATGAGGGCATATAAGAATTCCTTTGGAAAACTATTGTGGATTGATGGTATTTTCTTGATACTTTAAAATTGTTACTTAAGTCTGCTCATTTGTGTAACCCCTTTCCATTCAGGTGCTCACATCCTTTTGATATTAGCAAGGATGAATTGATTAATTTGGGTGCAGGAAGGAGGCAAGGCAGGGCTGCCCTTTGTTTAACCCAGTGGTGCCAGTTAGTCTGGGTCAGAAGCGTGACTAAACTCCAGCTGAGACATTTCTGTGGCTGATCAAGATGTTAGGGCAACACCCAGAAAAATAGCCCAGGCTAGCTTGGCAGTGTTGTTTTAAGACTTAAAGTGCACATGTTGTTTTCGTCTCAAACATGTAACTTGCCTGCTCTGCAGTGGGGAGTCAGGCTGAAGGACCCTCCTCTTCCTCCTCAGCCTTGTAGAGCTTTCCTGCAAACATGCTGGTGCACTTTAGTATGGTGGATGTGCTTGCCCACAGTTCCTGGGAAAGTGGCAGGGAAAGTAGCCATATGTGAGCAGGTGCAGCCCTTTCCTTCCTAGGATATCCCATGTGGGTGCCCATGCCTTTGTCTTCCTTGCAGATGTACAGGTCAGTGGCCCAGGAGGAGTGTAAAGAGGCTGAAGGAGGTGATCCTTCTCTTCTGCAAAACCCTGGTGACATCTGGGATGCTGGGCCCAGTGCTGGGCTCCCCGGTACAAGAGAGGCATGAACTTAATGAAGTGAGTTCACCAAAGGACCCTAAAGATCATTTAAGGACTGGAGATCTTTCATATAAGGGAAGGTTGAGAGAGCTGTGACTGCTCAGCCTGGAGAAGAGGGGCCAGAGGGATCTTGTCATTAGATATAAATACCTGGTGGGGGAGTAAAAAAGGTGGAGCCAAGCCTTTCTTGGTGATGCCTGGTGACAGGGCAGCAGGCAATGGGCACAGACTGGAATACAGGAAATTCTACTTCAGTGTAAGGAACAGTTGGCTTTTCGACTGGAAGTGTGATCAAACACTGGAACAGGTTGCCCAGAGAGATTGTGGCATTTCCATCCTTGGAGGCAGCAAAACCTGACGGGACAGCCATGAGCAACCTGCGGTAGCAGACCCTGCTCTGAGCAGGGCAGTTGGACGAGACCAGAGGTCCCTCCAGCCCCAGCTGTTCTGTGATGCTGTAATCCTTCGAGCTGTTTGAACATGTAGTTGTTGACCTTGCGATGGTCAATACTAAGGCAACGGTCATGTCCCCCTTCAAACTAACAGTCCTAATTTGTTTATGCTTCCAACCCGCTATTATATTAAGCCACAGTACAACTGACCCCCTGAGAAGAGGTAACTGAAGCTTTTGTTGAAGAATGTACACTGGTTGGCTCCATGCCCCTTTCTTCCGAGCTTAGAGGAAAAAAGGGGGCCACTAGTTTATTTATCTTGACTTAATATCTTCCTGTATTTGGTTGACCTTAACTCTCAATTTTCTAATGAAGCTTGAAGACGCTCATGAGCTGAATTTATTAATGCTTTCCTTTGTTGTGAAATGATTTACTTTTGTTTAGCCCTTATCACTTGCCCTTTGGAGTTCATGTGTGTTCCTAAGGAGGAACAATGAATGGATGTTTCCTGCTCTAGGTGCATGCAAGCATTTCTCCAAAATTTGAGCATGGAAATGAAGCAAAGCTGTTAACCCAGAGTATCCTCTCCTACCTAGCACAGGTATTCTTTGTGCATTTTGACAACTTTTAAGGAGTTCAGCCAATATCCTACATTTATTGGGTTAGCTGTGTGCTTCCTGCCTCATCAGCCCATGAGTTGGTGGCAGTTCTCATTGCTCAAAGGAGTTGGTGCTTGAGATCCTGTTTCAGATTTTTGAGATTCACTTTTTTCTTCCTTAATTGTTCAATCCTATTAATATTCAAAAATGAATCCAATTATTATTTGGCTTCATTCCTAATTGAGTTCTGACTCCTTGCAGTGCTGTTCCAAAATGTAGTCATTCTTACAGCTTGAAAGCAGGGAGCGTCTTGTCATTTTGATGGACTGATTCTGATAAAACATGACTTAAATCTAGTCCTGCCGCAGATGTACTTTTCAACCTGGTATCTTTTTTAATATTCTGACTTTGATTTCAATGCTGCAGAATTCATACAGCACAGAAATCTCTGGAGGATTTGGGGACTGGACTGGATTATTTACCGACCTAAGAGTTTGTTTGGAAAACTTGCTGTTAGTGACAGGTGTTCCTTTATGAGGAATCTGAAGAAAAGACTCTTATGTGAGAATACAGAGGATGGCAGAACAACATGTGAGAGCTCCCTTGTAGTTTCTGGAGTAACCCTCTGTTTTACAATCAATAATATTGGAATACGATTGTGGATGTTCCTGCTGTTATCAATTTAACCTCCTAACCTGAATGGTGGTTTTAATGTGGCTTTGTCCTCCTCCATTCCGTATGTGTATTCTGTTTGTGAGCAACTTTAGCCCTTAATCAAAATCAGTGGGAGAATATTACGTGTAGGATTTGGGTGGGAGGTTTTTGCAGGTGATGTGACAGTGGAGGTCATTCTGTGCGTCACAGAATAATTTCCTTTGGAAGAAACCTCTGGGCCAGCGTCCCACGCTCATGGCTATGCTTTTAAAAGTGCTAGCTTTTATTTAGAGAGGGGATTGCTGACATGGAGCTGACATGCTCAGACCCACTGCTAGCTTTAGCAAGGGGTGAACCCACCAAGATGATCGTACAGTAATTTCTTAGGGGCTTGGACCTGGCCCGCCTCTAGTTATTTGTGAGAGTGAGGCTGTTCTAACAGGAACTATGAGGATGAAGCTCATTTCACGCTGGCTTCTCAAAAGCTTTCAGTAGGTGGTGACTTCATGGCCATTGCTGATAAACAAACTTGGCTTTTATAAAAATAGACTGATGGTCTGGCAGGAATTCCAGCCTGTCCAAATGGGTCTGCTCCTGCCAAGCGGCGCGGCCGCCACTGCGTGAAAAGGGTGTGCCCCTGCTCCTTCTCACCCTTCACATTTCCCTGCTTCTTCCCAATCAGATGGTAAATACGTCTCTGCACATAGCATTAAGGTTGGTAAATCAGTTGTGCAAATACTGCCAAGTAAGTAAATACAGTAGAAAATGGAACATTCACTCCTTTTGTTTAGTTATCAATACAGATTTAAAGGCAAGTCACTCTAAGTAATTGTGTTTAGGTCATTAAACATGGTTTAATAATGACAATAGTAGGGTGTGTCCTGAGACAGGAGGCAAAGCAGTACACCTCTAGTAGCCTAAGAGTGGCTTATTTCTGATAACAAACCTATCTCATTGGGATTAGTTCAGAGGAGGGCAGTTTGATGAACACCCACTTTTGGACAAATCCCGAATGTTCTTATTGTCCTGCTACTCATAAGTTGAGTTCATGTAAAATGTAAAGTTCTTTTCAGCACTATCTCTGTTTACCAAGTTAAACATTGAATAAAATCTCTCTTGACATAATGACCGTGGGTTATGTGCAATGTATGACTAGAAAAAAGAAGATTCCCTGCACCATAGGGTATAAAGTTCCTATCTATATTACATGGTGATTTTTCCAGTCTAAGCCAGCAGTGAGTATTCCTCATTCTGCATGTTGGATCAAGAGTACTGTTGGATGAAATAAAGTGTACAAAATTGTAGTGGTAAGCAAGCAAATCTTTCAAGGCTAATTTAAAAAAAAATACGGCTGTTTTCTAAACTTCTCAGGGATTTTTAATCTTCGAAACCAGTCTCCACAGAGATGGATTAGTGAGGAGAGAACAGATGAAGCAATCAAAGGGGCCAGATAAATGCCATTTATCATGTTTCCACAATTTATCGCCTAATTATCCTCCTCATTGTGTGTGTATATGCGTCTATACGTGTATATATAATGTGTATGAGTATTAAATGTGTTTATGGAATGATACTGCTCCTGGATTTTCCACAGTGTGTTCTATAAACTGCTGGGGGTGGCATGCTTGCTTTTTTTTTTTTTTTTTTAATAAGTGCAGTATGTGAAATCTCACCAGACATAGCTAAACCAGAGCACATTGCTGACATACCAGCTATTTTATAGAAGACATGGCTTATATGGAATTAACAGGTCCAATCCAAGTCTCTTAAACTCATACAGTGAAATCTCATAAACCTGATAAAATGTGTGATTCTTTAAAATCATAACACGGTTTTTAAATACAGCCCATCATTTCCAGAGCATGAATTTTTGCATGATGGCAGTTCTTTCCTGTCACGGTATTATTGCTGGTTTTGTTGCTGAACAGGTTAAGACTATAATCCACCACTTCAGCTGTGTGGCTTTCCTGGTCAAGATGGCTCTTCATAAGCCAGGATACAAAGTTCAGCACTTACTGGGCCCACTCCTAATCCTTTAGTCATACAATGACATTTCCATTTTTCAGGTCCAATAATATAACTATGACCTCACTTCTACAATAGCGCTTCAACAGCCTGTTTTTCCATGTTGGACTGTGGTTTACAGGTTTCAAGAGGACCTTTTATGAATTTGTGAATCTTTGCAGGCAAAGAACTTACTAAAGCTCTATGTTTCTGTTAAGAAGCAGCATATGAGCCTAAGGTTTTTTCTTTCCCCCTGCTTATCTTATTCTTGTGCATGTTCTATACAGGCCTCATATACCTTCAGGCATGCTGTCATTTCTACCCAAGGCCTATTTAAAACTTCATGTTTGGAAGAGTAGTAGAGGCAAAGTTGTTTCCACATGGAAACAATCTCTTGTGTCTTGCTTTTAACCCACGCAGGTCTCTCAGGGAGTAGTCATGTGAGATTGGAAGAGTACATCTCATGGTGCCTGTAAGTAGCTCAGTGAGGATGGGACTTAGGTGCCCATCTTGGAGGGAAGTCCACCCCAGCTGTGGTGGGCAGTGGCACATAACCCAAGGAGAGGAAATGCATCACACCTGGCTCTTTGGAATGGTATCACAGCTGTGCCTTACCTCAAAGGGGTGAGATGCACTTGCAAAAAGGGGTACGGGCTTGTGTTTTGCTAAAGCAGAAGGCTTTATTGAATCCAGTACCAATTTCACTTTTCCAGTGAAGGACAGAAAGGAACATTTAGTTCACACCAGACTTATTTTTCTTTCGCAAAGTATGACTACTGAATTACTATTTAGTTTAATCTTAATCCCTAAAAATATTCTTTTTAAGAGGAGAGAGAGGGAGGGATGAGAGAGGGTGTCAGTGGCATCTCAGCCTCTTCATCCTGCTCTCCAATCTCCTGACAGGCTCTTCACTCAGCCCCTTGGATCCAGGCTCTGTTTCCAGTCTTTCACATCTCAGGAAACAAAGTTTGCAGGGAGATAATACTGGGTTTAACATGATCTACAGGATTGGGGTCAAGGGTGATGACGAGGGCCTTCAATCAGTAGACGCTGGCTTGAGTGTGTCATCGCTGCCGGTGGCTTTCAGATCAGGCTTCTGCTTACAACAAGCTGAAGTGACAGGTGAGAAACCTGCTTCTCACAGCAGGCAGGAAAAAGCTGTTGGGTACTTGTGGTCAGGGAAGGATAAACATGGCTTGAAAGTAGAAGTAAATTGGTTGCTGGGCGAAGGAGAGCAGATGTTGTGATTTTCTTCTTGCTGGTGAACGCAGTCCTGTTTGTGGACATGGCTGGGATGACCCCCCTGATTCTTTTTGGAGATATATTTCCAGCTCAGAAAGAGATGAGAAAACCAACAGTGATGACAGCGAGCAGCAGCACAGCCAGACCGGACGGTGCAACGTGAGTCCAGAGCCCAGCCCAGCCCCTGGGTGGGATGTTGGTGCCGATGTCCCTGGCCAGCACGTGGGTGCATGGTGCACATGGATGTGCTCAAGCAGCAACATGTCCCCATGGCTTGTGGAAACCCCAGGGCCACTGTGGAGACAGACAGATAGGAAATAATAGCAATAAAACAACTTTTCTGCCTTGCATAGGTTAAGACTTGTTGCTGTCTGGAGCAAGGAGTAAGAACCCTGGATAAGAAGGTTTGGTTTGGATTAGGGAGAGAGGGGATTTAGGTGGCTGTGGTAGGAGATGGAAACCCAATGAGTGCCTCATCTCCAGAGCAGAGTGACTGAGCAACACTGTGTCACAGTGGGCCGGACATGCTTGAGTGAGTGTGGTACAAAACTGCTGTCTGCTCTGCTTGGGAAGGTAATGGCAGTTTCGAGCAGGTAAATTCCTCTGTAATCTAATTCCTTTCTTTGTAATGACTGGAGACCTGCAACTTCAGCTGAGCAAGAAATTTAGATAATTAATCCCAGTGTATGCTCCAAGGAATGGGAAGAAAAGCAAAGGCAAATAAAAGCAGAGGTGAATAAAGGAGAATAAAGAAAACAGCAGCAGCTGATTTAATGTTGTTTCTGATTTCTCTGTTGTAAGAGGGAAGCAATTTTCCATCTGGAAATGGAAATGTTGCACGTTGGAAAGGATCATCTTGAGTACTAAAACAGCAGACTGCAAATCAAGGAGGTTGTTGCCCTTTTTGACTTTGGGTGTGTCACTTAACCTTGTACTTTCAGTAATAGAAATGGTTGGTCTCTGTGCAGCTGAGGTGCATAAGCAGCCTCCATTATCTGAAAATGCAAGTGGAAGACCCCTATAGATTATTTGTAATTGTACAACCACCAAATTCTGCATAACAGCCTGTTGCAGGTCCACTCTCAGAGCTAGCTTTGGTCAAGTGTTAAATCCGCTACAAAAGAAATAAGTCAGCTGCAAGTAGGCACTGTGAGTTTTGTGAATAAAACTCTTGAGTTTGTACAAGGAGGGTTTTTTGACTTTTTTTAGCTGGGTGGTAAAGGCAAGGGGAAAAATAATAAATCCCTTGGTTTGTTTGTGTGTCACCAAGTGACTCCAGTGATTTTCCACGCTGCATTAGTAGATCAGCGATGGCCAAGCTGCAGCCAGCCCTGTCTCTGGCCCCGGTGCCGCCGTGTTGCCGTCCCACCGCACTGGAAGCGTTTCCATGCGGCATCTGCGCCCAGCGACCGCGCAGAGCGGCCGCCAAGTGCTCGGTGGCCTCCTTCCGCTCGCTCCCATTGATGCTGCGTGTTAATGGGCAGAGAGGAAGGCAGGAGTTTGGCCAAGCACAGAGCGAAAGAGGAGGGGGAGGGAACCTGACAAAAACCCCAGCCTCTGCTGTCGCTGTGCCAAAAGCAGATGGAGAATGGGAGCCACAACCAGGGTGGTCAAGAAACGGAGCTGGCTGGCGATGGGTCAGTTGCAAATCACAGCAATCTCCAGGCAGCTCAGCCACGAAGAGCTTGTGTTTGTACTGGTTGTGTGGCTCTGCATACCAGGAGTGTGGCTGTCCTTTTTCTCTTGGGATAATGACTAGGTGGAGCAGCTCAAATATGTGCATGATATTCTTGGTGTTCCCAGCCAGGAAAAACAAAGCCTGGAGAAGTGTGCTTGGTTGTAGAATTCTTTGCCTGGTTTTATTACTGGTGGTGTGAATTGCTGACAGGTGTGTGAGGTGCTCCAGGTAGATGACAGTGTGGGGTTGATACCCTGGAGGGGTGTGGAGTGCACTGGGAAATTGGGGTGGTTTATGAAATGGGTGGAAGTTGATGAGAACCCTTGGAGAGGTGATGATGGAAACTCTTGTAACCCTGTGCCCCAGCTTATAAAATGGACAGGAAGATGGTGGTGGCAAGTAAAGGGTGAAACATCAATATTAAGCTGTGGTGTTGTCATACCTGCAGATGGGATAATAACTAGTCGTGTGGTTTGCAACCCAGTTTCCACCAAGTACTTTTCTGAGCAGTACAATGGATACCCCCCGTTCTTCAATTGCCATCTGAAACATGATATATTTTCCATGAACTCTCACGTAAGTGGGTTTTTTTGGTGACAGATTGCATGTTAAAGCACTGGAAGATGAAAGCGCCAAATATTTGCTTTAGAAAAACACAGTGAAAGATTCTCTCATCCTCCTTACTCAAACTGCATCAGCCAGAATTCCGTTAACAAAAATGACTCTCTGTAGTTAAACTTATTGGCACCCCCTGGGCATCATTAGGGCTCCTTCTTTCCCCCTGTGTCTTTTCCAGGGGAAGAGGCATGGAGGGAAGCTAATGTAGGACAGTAGTGGCTTGTGCTTGAATCCTGCTTAATACCGTGGGATGAGTCTCATCAGAAGAGCACAAGCAGAACAGATAGGCAGCCCCTTCCTGAGCCCCCAGCTACTTGAGTCAGGGGCTTCAGTAAGTCACAAGTGGCTTCAATAATTAAAAGGCGTCTCAGAATTATGCTGCACCAACTGTCTGCATGACCTTGGACCGGAGCCCACCTCACTCCATGCCTCATTCGCCTACCTAGGCAATAGAATTAAGTAATGCTTGTGAGTATCACACTGTTGCCAAAAATAAACGATATCATTGGCCACAGAAAGTGTGACTAATTTTAAACCTACTGTGAATTTGCTCCATGATCTCTGAGGAGGATGGTCAGCTCTGGCGAGGCAGTCTGATGCTGACCCATGGATGTGCTTTAGGAAATGGGAATTTGGGGTACTCATGACAGCCCACATCTGAAAATACATCTCACCAGTAGCTGGGTATTGACAGGAAATAAAGTTGTTTAAAAGTAGCACATCTTCCTTTTTTCTCCTGCTTTCTGCAGGGCCTCATCTTCCAAGCCGCAAGCCATCCTGCCAGTGATGCATGGTTTGGATTTACAGCCTCCTGATACACTTACTACACTTTATTTTTTATCTGCCTGGTTCATTCAGACCTTGCCTCAAAAACAGATACTGGATTCTGGAAAACTGGTATTTGATTTGACTTGGCAAAAGGCAGGTGCTTTGGAACTGGCATTTTGAGGGTGTGAGTGGGAGACTGTGGAAGTCTTCCTTGTGCGGGGAAGGACCTCCTGCTCCTCCCTGCATGGTCCATCCCTGCATGCCTGGGATTTCAGGCCAGCAATGGTGAGTCATTTGCAGATATTCACACCCACATTCAACACCATGAAGGGGTCTGGCATGTTTGATAAAATAATATGTAGAAGATTTTAACCAGTATTTTCTTTTAAAATTCAAAACTTGATATACAATATGCAGCACTTTACAAAGTGAATGGTGAGTGTGAGCATGTGTTTGTCCTCTAATACATGTGTATAAATAAATGTCCATTGTCAAAAGAAAGGAGGAAAAAACCTGGAATACAGAGACTTTGCATCTGCTTCATATATGTGGTTGCTGATAAAAGTGCTTACTGCTTCTCTCGCAAATAATCACTTCTTCAGCTCAGCTGACAGCTTTGCTGTGCAGAGGACCACAGCATTTACCCGAAAAACGATTAATTTAGTTTTGAGGCTTATGTACTGTTTTTATAATAAGGCAAATTTCATTTCTGGAGGCAGGAGAATCATTCCTCAAGCCAAAACACTTGCTTAGAGTGAATTTTAGCTGCTGTCCTAAGGTTATAAGTCTGTGGAGGTACTTACTTAGAATAAATTAAAAAATGTCACTGGAACACTTGTTATTGACCATTTTTAATAATTAGATATTGTTTGGTTTTACTTTCTGATGGACAGATGGATCCTGGATGCATTTTCCTACATTGCATTGGGGGATCAGTGGGACTGTGTGCATGGAGCAGTCCTCTCACAATAATTGCTCTTTCTAGCCTGGCACTAGAATAGGCTCTGAGCGTCAGTGAAAAACTTGTGCAGTGTTGCACAGTGGTCTCCTGGCACTCATAGGTCTTGCATTTAAGCACATGTTAGGATTGGAATTGAATTTGGGTTTGAGTGCAGTATTGGTGCAAAGTTTTGTTAGGCAAAATGTTTTCCTTTCCTTCCACTCAGTAATACTTTGGTCATTGAGCATCTTGAATAAGTTTGTAGAAGGGGTTTTAAGTGTTAAGATAGCTCTATGTCCTAGAGCCAAGGTAGTGGCAGAACTGGGGCATGGAAACACTGTCCCAGTAGGTCTCAGCTCACCATTTTGGACAGCTATTGGCCATATTTTTTTATGCATAATTCTTTATTTAATTTTAATTGAGTTCTTGGGTTAGTGTCCTCTTAGCCAGCTATTGGCTTATGTCTCATTAGTTTAAGTAGGTCCAGTACTCATGTTTGAAAGGTGTTTGTGCATAAATCCTTTCAGGGTGGTAGAAATTATAAATGGGAATAGTCATTATCTTGCTTGATGGTAGCTTTTCTCTGAATAGTGGGACTATATGCTGGATTAACTTCATCAGTGTGAGTATCTAATGGCTACAGAGGCCACTTCCTCCTCTGCAGATCAGTAGATGAGTTGGAGAATTTCCTCATCACTTCTGTCCACAATTCCATTGTCTGGGGAAAGGGCCTCACTTAATGATCTGATTTTGGCTTTGTTGGGATGATTCATTGAGTTAGTGATTTTTTTGAGGTGGGTTTTACATTTAGGTTTCTTTTTTTTAATTTAACTTTTGGTGGGCAAGGCCTGTGATTGGAGAGGTGCCTCTTTGCTGGAAGCTGCAGGGTCCTGTCAGAATCCCATGAGCTAGTCCCAAAACCAGAAGTCAACATCCCACTGGTGACAACCTTCTCCCCCTGTGCCTGAAGTTATGGCCACAAGTGGAAGGAAGGAAGACAGTGATGGGAGAAAGGAGTCATCCCTGCTGGACCATGTTGCCATATCCTGCTGTGTCTGTGTAGTCAAAGGATGTGGTGGCTGTGACAGCAGCATCAGGTATGGCAAAACACCCCACCCCACTGGGGTGTCAGCTGGAAGAACTAATCCAGTTCTACATGTGCTGGGGTGGGTAGATGCTAAAATTGGATAAGACCTTGCAAATTCTCCCAATTCTGTTACCAGCTTCTGGTCAGCATGCTGAGGGCACAACTCTGTCTCTACCCACTGTGGTTTTTTAGACCAGGATCATTGGTGTCTCCTTTGCAGCCCTCCTGGCAAATCCAAGGATGCATTAATCGCGTATTTACACTCTGGAAAGCAAGCTGTGGCAGTCTGGAATATTTTTCTTCAGACTTCCTATATTTCTACATCAGCTTTGATTGTCAGTTCTCCTGTACACATCCATCTGGGTTGAGTCAGGATGTCATCTGTGCAGCTATTCTGGGATGCTGGGGCTGCTGTGATGGTGCCTTGAAAGAAAACTCCCCTGCTGGTAGTGCCCAGCCAGCATGGAGGTGCCAAGAGAGCAAAAAGAAAAGGAGCCAAGACTGGACTATGTGTTGGCTTTGCTGTGTGGCCACAAGAGAGATGCACAGCAGGGAGAGAAACCACTGTTAGCAGAGTCTGGGCTGGAGGAATGCTTCCCAGAAGTGCTGCTCCTGGAAAGCTCCCTGACTGGGCACAAGGCCTGGCTGTGTCCATCTTCCTCCAGCTTTAGGTGATATATCTGCTTCTGGAGTAGCTCCTCATGTTAGGAAAACATTCATCATCCAGGCAGCACATTGGATGGTTTTAAGTTGTTCAGGTGGCTTGTCTTCATTCACAGTGGTGAAAAATAGCATTGCATGAGGAAGGAGCTGTGGAGGAGGCAAAGAGCTCGTTGAGTCCATCTTCTTCATTGCAGTGGAGCCTGGTATTGCAGTGCTTGAGAGCTGCTGTGTTAGTTCTGCATGGAGCAGACATAATGTGGGTGAAAATTGTGCCTGGTTTGTATTAGAGCAGCCCAGGACAGAGGCGCAAGGGGCACTTGATGTGTCTGAGGCCCCCAGTCCCATCTTCCTGCTCTGCAGTGCTGGTGGATGTCATCCCAGCTCACATGCAACTGCCTGGGCACTGCCCTGCTCCCCTATTCCAACAACTGTCTCCATATCTGGGATGCAGAGGTGGCAAATTAGTCCCAAAAACGGCCATTTAGGGTCAGATGATGCTCTTCCAGTATTTTTAAGCCACCATCACTTACTGTTTCTCTTGGACAAATAACAAGGCCCAGAGGATTTGCCGGTTGAAGGTCCACGCTGCAGCCCGGTGCCTGTAGGTGATGTAGTAGCTGTAGATTTGTAGGATGCTCTTGTGGGGAGCACTTAAACAATGTGGTTAAAAAGCTACTGGGCTAACTTACAGAAAGGAAAGCCCCAAATTGTTGGCAGTTTCCAGCCAGGAAGGATAGATAGTCTTGTAATTTGCAGACACCGCAGGGAGTACAAACCATGAGTTGCAGGGCCTTGACCCAGGAGCTGGCACTGGAGCTGCCTGCCCTGGCCCTCCATCAAGTGGCAGAGAATGTGGAGCAGAATGGGTGCTTACTCTGGTGGTGACCTTAAGACCACTGCCAGCATGTTGGGGAGCAGACTGTAGCAGTTCATACGTGGGCACATGTTGTCTTCTTCCATCTCAGTGAGGGTATCAGCCCCCGGGAGAGGGGTAGAAGTGACAACCTCTTAAATCAACCCAGTGTGAATTGCTGGAGGTACTGAGTTAGAGCTGATATTCTCTTCTCTACAGGGTGTTTAATTAATATTATTTGAGTTGCTTGGTAAAAACACAGATGCTTTCAAGAAACCTAACAGAATCCCTTTCTCTCTTTTTCCCCATACTGGTAAATGGAGTCTATGCTTTGTAGAGGTACCCACCACTCTGAATTCAGGCTCCTCTGGAGCAGAGAAGTGATTTAAAAAAGGAAAAGAAAAAAGCAGGGGAAAAAAAAAAGCCACACATCAAGCAGTCTTGCCCTTAACTCTGGATTTGCCAGCTGCAGAGCAGAAAATGAGTTCTGCCTTAACATTTTGCAGTTGTAAAATGATGGAGAGGTAATCTTCAACCTGCATTCATTTTCTATTGCCCATTTTAGCTCTTTAAGACCTCTGGTTTTCAAACTTGCAGTTCGCCTTTAGGAAACAGTGTTGCTCTTCTCATGTGAATTCCCCCAGTAACTGGGACAAAGAAAGGCACCAAAGGTTCAAGGGAGCGAGATACTGCAGTTGTTTCTGGATGGAGCATTTTCCAAAGTTTGCCAGATGGCAAAGTTTGTTAGATGGCAGCTGGAGGGGGCTGCAGGGCTGGTGCCCCTGTTTGGGACTGGGGTCCTTTGCTAGCCAAAAGGCACCAAATTACTCGCTGAACCTGGAAACTCTCTGTGGAGCCTCCACGTTCCTGGGGCAGGCAGTGAAGGTTTGGGCAGCTGCTCAGGGGTGTGTGGATGCTGCCAGAGCAGTCAGGGGGCTGCTGTGGTGTCACTGTGAGCACACTGACACTCTTGTTCGCTGGAGTGAGGGATGTGGAGGGGCTCAGCAACCACATGCTGAGCATGCTCCATCTCTTCAGCAGGAGTCAGAAAAGAAGAAGCTTGCAGGAGTGATTTATTTGAATTTTAGTGTGAGGGTATGGTACAGTCTTGGTCACCCAGTGAGCGTGTCCCTCCAGGTGACACAGCACATGTGTCTGTAGTCCAGCTAGTGGCCTCCTGTGCTTGTTCTTGTGATGGGCATCATCCCCACACATCTACCTCTGCTCATTCCTTGCCTTGCAGCCTACCAGCTGTGACTCGTCTCTCCCAAAGCAATTTTCCCAATAACATCTGAAGAGACACTTTCTAATTTTATCATCCTAGCAGGGGTCTGCCAATCAGCTTTGACTGGGTGACAGAGTTGCTAATTGTGGGGGATGTGGTGCTCCTTTGCTAGCCAGCAGCTACCTCTACCTATAAACTGGTTATAGAAGCCTGAGTGCTTGCTTGGTGAGTTCCTGTTGTTAGCAAAAGTTTTTCACAGGCAGGATTCCCTCGCCTTTTTATGAAAAATTGTACCTACAAAGCTCATTCAAGGGGAAGATAGCTCGTTTTAAACTCCCCCCTGCAGTATTTGAAATCTGTCGCATCTGCAAACCTGTAAAAAATGGGGATTGAATATAAGCAGAAGTGAAAGTAAGTTGGTTTCTATTGCATGAACTGCAGAGCTTAAACTAAGCAGGAGAAAAATATTTTTCCCGATATGAGTTGTGATAGCAATACAGGCCAGGTCTGCTCTGAAGAGTTTTGCCAACACAGCTACATTGGTCAAAGATATTGATGAAGTGTGTGTTTGGTTTGGGTTTTTTTTCCCACACTGCTGTAGCTGTTGAGGCAAAATCCCTGGTGATTCCATAAATGCAATTATGCCAGCAAAACTGTGCTTTTGATGATATGGTTGATTTTGCTCACTGGAGGGCAAAACGTTGTGAAGCCATGCTGGCTAAAGCTTGCTTTCTCCAGTTTAAATTGTGTGTGCTCCAAGGGTATAGTTTGACAAGCTTTTCTTTCAGTGCCCATGCCAGCTTCAGCAGTCACCCCCCCCATGCAGATTGTCTCTGGGATATGGATTTGCACTCTGGCTGATACAGGATCAGACTGAAGCAGCTGAAGGGAATGGCCTCACTGTGGCTCTGCTGCATTTCTCCCTACCCAGTGCTGGTGTTTCTGACTCCTGTCAGCTAACTCGGAAAGCTGTAGTGACAGATAACTTGACAGAGAAGGGCTTCTTTTTTTTTTTTTCTTTATCTTTTTTTTTTTTTTTTTCAGTGTGTGGATTTAGCTTCCCAAACTGTTTCACTGTGGGATCAGACAAGCCATGATGTGAACCACAGAGACCTGCAGACCTGGGCTGTTGCCCATGGTTGGACCTACTCAAGTGGGTTATAAACTATCCTCTCATCTGTACTGCTGGGGTTGGGAGACCAAATCAGAGAAGGGCTCTGAGTTAAAAATAGCCACTCTGAAAGTGCTCAGGCTGATGGCCTTGGCTGGGGTCAGTCCCACTGTCCGTCTCACCATGTGTTTTGGCCACCAGCTGCATGGCCAAGATGCAGGCGAGGGCAAGACACGGGAGAGCATCCGGGATCGCCTGACCTGGTGCGGCTGCAGGGAGAAATATGAGACAAGTTATGGTTTTAGAGTACTTAACTCACTGGCAGAGTGCTGCTGGAGCAGGTCTATACTGGGAATGTCTCGCACCACAGTCTAGGAATGCTGGATTAGCCTTAATAGTCTCCATAGTGCAGATGGAGCTTGTGCCGTTGGAGCTGCATTTTTGTGGTTTCACACAGCCCATCTCAGAGTGAGACAGTGCACAAAAGCGTGTCTTTGCAGGTGGAAGGATTTCTACCAGATCAGCTGTAGGAAGAGTCATTCGTAGGTATTTTCTTTGTGGATATTTGAGCCTTGTGTGGGGCCCCATAGCATGGGAGTCTGTTACGTTAATAGAAGGACAGGGCTTTGCATTGAGGACCATATTACAGGGTAAAGGTCTAAGACTGATGGAAATCAACAGCTTCCTCTTAAAACCCCATCTGTAAAAAAATAAAAGATTTTCTTTTGCTCACACTGAGGAAGCAGAAGGTGAAGCCCAGAAGCTAATTAGACTAAATATCAAGAATTGTTGACAAAATCTCAGGCTGGGGGCAACTCTGCCATGTATAGTATGAGCCTAATCTCTTGAAACACTAGAATTTTAAAATTTAATTTCTTTTTTCCAGGGGTTCTAATTGTTTTTAAGTTCAGTCTGTTAGTGAAAGCACAAGAAAATGAAGTTGTTCTCCTTTTTAATAGCCTCCAGTATTTGAATACCTTCTTCTGTGAAATGCAAAGAGGAATCCTTTACTTAGTGTTCTGCCTGGTGTTGACTTAAAAAAAGTGTGCAAAATGCCGCCCTCAGGGAAAATGGGTTTCAAAGCTTCTCATTCTTAGTTGGGGCCAGGTTTCACCCAAAGTATTCCCACTTCCCACATTTGCAAACCAAAAAATGTGGTTTAACCTAAAGTAGAGCTGTCAGGCAAGTGCTGGGCTGCAGTGTAGGTCATCCAATGCATCTAACTTGGACTGCTTAAAACATGGCTGCTGGCTGCCCTCAACCCCATGGATCTGCTGGAGGGCTCCCATGGAAAAGGGGCTTCCCCCATGTTTCTGACCTGTAAGGTCAGAAGGGTGTGGCAGTTCCGGTTGGATGCCAGTACTTGACGTTTTATTAACATCTGGTGGAGGTGCAGGGCAAGCAGCAGTGCAGTTGTGTCCTGCACTGTGGCTGTTTCCTCCAGCAGAGCCCACGGACTGTGAACATCCTTCGAACAAGGAGTCTCCACTAGGGTGACTCGCATTTTGCAGCAACGAGGCCTTGAGTAACTTGCACAGCGAAGGCTGGAAGTTGGAGATACGGGTTCTTGCTGGAAAGGGCATTTGATGATTCAGCACACACATGTAAGCACAGCATTCATCTGTGCAGATCTCTGCAGTTGTTGGGCATAATGGAACATGTTGGTATCCTCTTCCTTGGTGCATAGAGTTAATCCACTGACACAATAGACTGGAATGTCTCTTGAGCCCTATGGAAGCTATCACGTTAAAACAGGTTTATTCACTTTCTAAAATATATCATGTAAAAACTTACTTAGAGAGTTCATTAAAACCAGGATTTCTTTGTCCTTTTAAGACATTGGGGCTCACTAAGAAAAGCCTATTGAGTGTGGGTTTATTTTTCAAACCTGCAATGTGTGTCTGATTCTAGAGTCTTTCTGAAAAATAGCTCCTCTGTTTATGCAGGAACCACATTTCCTTCTGTGCTAATGTATTTTCTTTAAAAATATTAGTGAAACACTATGGAGGCACAAAGTTCCTCAATACATGTATTAATCTTAGCATGCAATCAGCAGTTCTAGCTTACTGACACTAGTTCACATCTTGCAGAAAATGCGAGCCTGAAGGGAAGCATATGGCAAGAGCATTGTAACCTGCTAGGATCACTGCCTTTGTTTGCTTTTTAGCTATTGGTCCAAACTTGTGCACGAAGATTTGGTTGTTAAGTCTGGAAATATGCCACAAAGATGATTTGACAAGTGTCTTAATGCCAGGAAGCACCATGATGTGTTGTGAAAAAAAGCCACCTGACCAGATGAAAATAGCTTTTGTGATGGTAATCTCTTGCACATTGTTGCAGTTGCAGATAAAACATTCTTCTGAGCTCAGGAAAAAAAAAAAATCTAAATTTAGAGGAAAAACTGACTGTCTGGCAATCTACTGGGCTGCTGCTACAGTCTGTAGCTGAGCTGGGACTCAGGGTACCTGTCTGACCTTTGGATGATCTGTGCTGGATCAAATGCACAGACTGTCCAGTAGCTCTTAGTTTCAGTGTACAAAGCGGGGTGACCTTTGTTGAACACCCTGTAGTGTGTGATTTGGGAGGTTGAAGAGTATTATCTCCATAACATGGGGGGCACCACTATCCATTTTTAGTTGATCACCTTGCATGCTTCTTGCAAGGTCAGCGCTAAACTATGACTAATTCCTCTGCAAAAGAAACAGATGTCAGGATTAATTCATTTATATCTCTACATCACAGCACGATGTATTTTCTTACTGCTGTAATTTGGGTCCTGTAATATATTTGCTAGCTTTTCCCCTGTAGCTGTTATTCTAGTATGAATATCATTAATCTCTATCCCCTCAGAACAATTGGACTTTTGGGGGAGGGAGGAAATGGGAAGAAAGAGGACATTAGGTTGTTCTGGGATAGCGACTGGGGCTGTGACCATATTTAACTATTACACATCAGTTAAGGTTCAAAGCTTTACCTTTTTGCAGAAATAACTGCATTCAGCTGCCCATGGCTGAGTCTCCTTATACCTTGTTATTTTCAGGATAAGAGAAGAAGAGAAAGAATGAATTTTTAAACAGTGGGTTCCTACTATTTGTTTGAGGTCAGACACATAATTACTTTCATGGAATGGCTCCTGGGAGGTTAGCTCCAGATGTGGGTTCAGGATCCTGCCCCACTGATGGCCAAATGAGGTAATGATATGGTTTTCCCCATGTCATGTCCTTTTTGTAAATTGAGGATTGTGGCCTTCTCTGCCTGGAAGAAGTGTTGTGAAGATGAGTTTCTTTAAGGTGAGAAAATTCTCACATCTTGAGAAGGTAGCTTAAGGAGGAAGGAAGGACCTTTGGCAATGCCACCCTCTTAAGGAGAATTGCCACTTAGATCCTTTGCTGTTGGACAACTTCTAGCTCTAGAGTGCCTCCATGCTTCCTGTGTGTAGAAACAGAATCAGCAGAAATGCCAAGAACTGTGTCTTTACTGGGAGATAGTCCATCTAGCTCAGCACTCAGGGATGGTGCAAGGGAGTGGTACTGCCTCTCTTCTCCATAGAAAAAGGGTTGTAATCCAGGTTATGCCAGTTTTCTAAACACTTTGAGAGCCCCACCTCTCCACAGAGAGTGCGGGTTTCTCTGAAAAGCCCCAAACACATTAATTTTAATTTATTAAATATTTCAAATAATAATTGAATATTTCAGGAAACAGATGCTGCACAGCTATATTTCACCCCAGACCAAAAGTTAGAAGCCAGGTTGTAAACACATGAAAAATAAGGCTGAAATAAGTTTTAAGTTATGTTATGTAAGAGCTACTGACATTTGCTGTTACATGTGCAGGTATGTAATAGCAATTGACTGCACATGCAGTCTGCAGACAGATAATCCAGCACGTGTGTATGTAGCCCTTCTCTGGAAAACTGCTTCAAAAAAGATCCATCCCAATCTTTATTTCACTTTTCATGTTAGTTTTCAAGATCCTGGCTCACTGGTTTATTTTGGCTTGTGTGTATTTGTGCTCATTGTATACTGAATAAAAAATGTAGAAGTGCATGTTATTAAAGCATCCAGGTTTTTCTGGTTTTGAGTTGAATTTGAAATGAGAACAAGTGGTAGAATTTGGATTGGGCTCCCATTCAGAGCATTGTCTGGAGATCTTCAAAGCCTTGTTTAGTTTGGCCCATGTCTAGATAGTAGTCTGTAATAACACTTGTTTTGAGCTTGTAACCGTCATCTGGCTTGGACTCTCCAAACTGCGAAGCAGCTCATTCAGAATTTGAGTCAGGTTGTCTGAAAAGCTTTTACTTAATTATTTTTTTAATTAACAAGATACTTTCTAATTTCCTTCTTCTTCTGTTCTGTGTTTTACTTGGAGTTGTGGTTGTTCCATTTTTTTTAACTTGCTGTGAGTGTGCTTATACAAAGAGAGTGCTGTAGAGGGAAAAATTGGTATTAGTCACCAGTTTGGGGGTGTGGAGTGAATACTAGAAGCCCTTCTTGATGTCTCCAAATCTAATCTGCTCCAGCATGGTCCAAACTCATCTTGATGGTTTGAATACCAGTTGAGAGGCTCCTCCTGTGTGTTGTGCTGGACTGTTCTGTATATGTTGTCCACCCAACAGAGACCAATCCAGGGTGTTACGGTAACCCGTGGACAGCTTTGAATGCACGTACAAGGTTATTCCTTGCATTTATCAGTTGTAATGACCCAGGTCAGACAATTTATACTGTTTGCTTATCAGCTGACCTGAAATGCTCCAGCTGGTCACTGCTTGTCATGCAATGTCCCATGTCCTCTCCACCTTGTCACTCATTTCCGCTTAATTCTACTTGAATTCTTAAAGTAGCCTTTAAGGACATGACCGCACGTGGCTTTAAATTGAGGTTTGCTTCCCGTTTGCTAGCTGATAAAGAGTTTCCCAGCTCAGAAATTCATGCTGCATAATCATCTTAACTTATAACCATAAATACATACTCTTGAGACAATGTATTCTTTGCATATTGATTAATGGACATGCTCTCTGTATGTCCTCCCTACTTCTGTGCAGTGATTAGAAAATATATGATTGACATTGGTGTGGAGACCTCTTTTGTTTGCTGATGGGGATATATTTTTTTTTTAAAAGCAACACCAAACTCCTAAATTCATATACCAGATTTGTTTAGTGAATTGCTATATTGCAGAACCTTGTGCATCCTGCATGATTTTTTTTCTTGTGTGTTTCTGATTATTTTGGCTGTATCCTGTCAGCTCCCAACCCTACACCTATTAACTGCTGTATCTGTGTAGATCCAACTTGGGAGGAAGTTCTCCAAATAAAAATCCTTGAATAGCCCATCAAAAACAATGCCCATTTTATCCAACATGTAGCAGTCAAACAGGCAAGCACTGATAGCTTACATGCTTCAGATGAATGCCTCGCATGCTGGTTTATTACATGAAAAACAAAAGCCTAACTTCATGCAGGTATTTTCTGTATGCTGGTGCTCTGGGGGTTTGGTTTGACTAGTGTGCCATGCCCCACTGGTGAGACCAGGCAGGATGCAACTCTTGCATCTAGAATTCGTACAGGAAAATAGAATGGAGGGAAAAATAGTTAAGTGTGGAAAGTGAAACGATTTTACTCTTCCCCCCTCCTTCCCAACATCAGCTTTTTCAGCCAAGTATAATGCTCGTGCTAGATCAGACTTTAAACCCCTCATTTAGCCATCATTTGTATTTCTGAAAACTATTATTTAACTATTATATGGAAAGCCAGCGGGATTATAATTTGAAATAGAAATGCGTTGTTAGTTCCTTGGCTTTATAATGACATGTTTATCTGTACCTCTAATGCTCTCATTGCTCAAGTCTGCACTTTTGGTTAATATGTTTGCCGATGAGCAATTGTTTTGCATCAAAATTGCACTAAAACAACAGCATTATGTCGCCTGTGTAATTTGTATTCTTTATACACACCCCTCGCCAATCGTTTTGCTTAAATCTGTTTGTGTTCAGCATGAAATGTGCAGTAATGGTGGTGTGCTCGTGCACATTACTATGTAGCTTCAGCACCGTTAGGTCCTTACTGACACCAGTCTGTAGGTTAAGAACACTTCAATTGGTCTAATTTGCAACCTGATCAGAAACACTGACCTGGTTAGTCTTTAACAATGAATGTGCCTAATGATAACTTGTAGACACCCTTAGTGAAGGCAATGATGTGTATACAAGGAGTCATTTCCAGCTACGCCGCGTTAGGAGGTCTCGGGCTGCCTTATCTGGGATATCGCCTTGTCCTGCGCTTTTCTGCAGCGCGAGGCTTTGTCACCTCTAATGATACCTATCCGTCAGGCTGCACTGATTGAAATGAAGATAAATTGAATTGATACAAACAGGAGTTAGATGACTCATTGATATAATTAGGCTGTCGGAATATCTCGCCACATTTTACTAATGTTAATTATATGGTCTTTTATATGGGAAACTTCAGTTAATTTTGTTCTCCACAAAGGGAGAATACAGCCATTTATTAATTGTAAGGTGGCTCTTGGCTTTATAGAAGCCGTTTTCTAGAGGAGAGGAGGTATGTTTGCAGAATTTCCTTTAAGCTGTCAAAAGCCTGAAATTGATAACAACTTAAAAGAATCTAAACTGTTAATAGTTTACATTTATAATTCATCTAATGTGATAGTTTATAGCATGAGAACCAAATATAGAGTATAATAAAACAAGGTATTTACTGCAAATGGAAAACGTGCTGAATAATGAAACAATACTAATTGCAGTTTAAACACTTTTGATATAAGCTATTTCTGAGAGGAAGTTTCAGGCATAGGAGATGAGATATTCATCATAATAAGCATACAAAAACCATTCAAAATATTTTCAGAAATACAGATAGGCTGTACATCTCTATGCCTTTTTTTTTTTTTTTCCCCCCCTCCCTGAAAATTCTGGGTTTTATCTTCTGTCAGAATTGATCACAGGAGTCACTTTAATTGGGAAATTCATTTAAAATAGTTTCTAATTGGCATCAGAGAGTTGAAAGTTCAGTACAAAGGTGAGATCTAAGCTTTCTAATTAGATTGAATGCAGTATGACTTAAAGAATAGTCTTGATAATTACAGAATTTAATGCAAAATTATTTTTTAATGAAATATGGTGATTTTTTACAATGAGAAGTCCTGCAATTCTTATTCAGTCTTTCATCTTTTTAAAGAGAAGCTAAATTGTTTTGTGCATCTGTGTATAAATTCCTTAAAACCTCACACAGTTTTAATAAAAACTAAGATTATTATAATTTTAGTTTTTCAGGATGAAGCTGATAGCTCTGCAATTTGGATGCAAAACCTTATTCCAGGCATTCTGTATTTTCTCTACTCGAGTATAATTTTCTTTTGCATAGAATTATATTATGAACTCAAGTTTTCCCCCCTCCCTTCTCATCCTCCCCCCCCCCCCCCAGTTGTTTGATGCAGCTGAAATTGAAGGTTGAAGTAGAAGGGGCCACTTAAGTAGTGAAGGGTTTTTCTTTGTAAATAATAGATCAAGAGCACCGTAGCTGTATCTAATGGCGCCGAATGCAGCCTCCGTTCCAAGGACAGCGTGGGGTTTAAAAAAACATAACCATAGTTCATCCCCCTCGCTAACCTGTGGTCAGTTGGGCTGCTGCTGTTGGCCAGTCACGTTTTAATTCATCAGACATGTTTTTTTTATAAACCTCTGATAATATCAACACATGAATAGCAGGGATGATCGCTGGGATTTCCGTACTGAAGTGACGAGGGAAAATAAAATAGAAGGGGTGTTTTGTAAAATCTGTTTCTTCTTTTCAAACCCAGGGGTTTACCTGAGCACAGATCAACTTTTCTTATAAGCAGCAAAGTTAAGGTATGCTTTTGCTGAAGCTGAGCTAGCTGCTCTCCAGATTTCTTCTCCTTCATATATTTTAAGCTGATAAAAGTATTTCCAAATATGTACCTGCTTCTTTGAGTTAAACTTATTTAAAGAGGGGAAAAGAAGCTTATTCCTGGCATGCAGTATGGTATTTCAGGTTTTAGGAGAAATCATTTAGTGCTTCTTGATATTTTTGAGAAAATATTTTGCACTTAACAGTTACTACCCTTTTCTTTCTTTTTAGTCAGATTTCCTTATCTCTGTTCTGCCAAGTGGATGCAATTTCAACATCAAGATAAATAGCAACATCACTGGCAAAAATGAGTCAATTCTTGTCAGACATACAAATTTGATAAAAAAGACAAAACCTTGTTCCCTGCCTGTGGTCCAGCAGACAGCAGACTTGATTGAATGCAGAGACTCTGCAGTCCTTTCACAAGCAAAACTCAAAACTCCCATTTACAGTTGGTTACCAGGATCAGGCCCTAACTTGAAAAGGCAGATTCCTAGAAATTTCAAATGCAAAACAACATAAAAAAAACTGTCGCAGGACAAATTCATTCTGTTTTACACTCCCTTCTGTGCTTAAAGTGTCTGTTCCTTGAATGACACTGGTAGATCTGCTTGTAAAATAATTCATCTTTCTTGTGCCACTCACTTCTTTGCTTTATGATATCTTGTAAAATCAAAAGAAGCACTTTCTCTGGGTTTTTTTGCAAGTTTTGCATTCAAAACCAAACACAAATAGTCGCTGAGAATTTTTGCATAATTATCTTCTGAAAAATTATAGTTTGCCTAGATTTTTTTTTTATATTTTACTTATTATTGTTGTTAAATACAGACTGTTTCATTGTGTGTTTCAATCGGATTCGCTTTTGTTTTAAACAGTTTCCGTTTCTGAATAATAACTCAATTGTCTAAACCAAAAAATCTTCTAAGTACAGGTTACAGTCATCTGCTGTAAATGATAGGAGATAAAACATAAGCTGCGCTTCACCTTCATTCTGATCAGCATTGGCAAGGGTTGTGGCAAACAGTAAAATGTCCAAAATGAAATTTTGAAAAGAAAAAAAAGCAGGCAGATTCACCATCAGTCTTCACTGTCTCACAATTTTTTTTCTCTTCTGCTGTTAAATAATAGTACAAGTTCTCCAAGCGCCAGTTGCCTCTGTTTCTTGTCCAGCATCCCCCCAAGTGCGGCCAAGCTGAGACGCTCGTTCTGCACCAGGTTTGCTTCCGTGCGCGGGCAGGAAAACACTGCAAGAGACACGGAGGCACCTCACCAAACCTCCCAGGAGTTCTCCTCCTGTTTTTCCTCCCCTCTGTCTTCTCTAGTTTGTTTCCATGTAGCAACAAAAATTACAGAAATCCATTCAATGGAACCTTTTTTTTCTTCTGCCTTTTCACCTTCCAGCTGCTTACCAGAGAGATCAGATGTGGAAAAGCCAAAATCCCAGAATATGATGAGACCATTAAATTAGATGATTCCTGCAATTTGTTTCCTTACCAGTTCTCAGCTTTCTGGTTTGTGCTTTCCTAGCCAGCGCTGGGGGGAAAAAAAAAGGTGGCTTGAAAGCTAATAGATACCCCAGCTATCAATTGCCGAGACAAGGAAAAGACAAGGAAGGGAATGGAAGCAACTAAAAAAATGTCAAAAGATCAAAAAATCAATGGGCTGAAGGAATGTGATCTGTTTATTGGGGTGTAGCTGCTCTTTCTGTTTGCATTAAGTCCGAGTGAGTGTCTTTGGTCATCACTAAACTTGCTTTTATTCACTCCCTAGGAGATGTAATACAAGCATGAAACGGCGGCTCACAAAGCAGGCGCAGCAGCGAAGGAAATAAATAAATAAATAAATAAAGCAAGCCAGGGCTTCTTTAAAGACCACAAAACCAGGTTTATTGCCTTATGTTTTTTTTTGCCTCGTATTAAACACGCTTACCTTCCTCTTGAAACTTGTTGCTGAGCACAGCAAATGGACCATGTTGTGTTGACACGGGTGTCTTGTTTCTGTGTTACCAGGAGGTTATTTTTATGTATTTATTTTTGAAAATGTCAATAAAATGAAAAGAGGGCGAGAGTTCAGTGTGCGGAAGTTCTGGCAGCTGATTGAATGCATGTTCTTGGCGCTTGACAGTTTGCATCAAGTCTTTGGTTGGACTTTCCCTTTGCTTTCCCGGGCAGGGAGTTGGGTTTGTTTTCTCTGAAACATGAAAAGAGTTGGGTGAATGCAAATGCGAGGCAGCTCTGGCGCGCGCCTTTCCCCCGCATGCCGGTAATGTAGTGCTTGCTGGGGTTTTAAAGTCACTGGATATTGCATAGCTCATAAATTCTTCACAAGCATGGATGGAAGGGGGGGAGATGTGTGTGCATGTACCGGGAGAGCGTGCGCATGTGTGTGTGTAAGTGCTGTCCCAGCCTATGAGAACTGATGGAGCAGACAAGGCAACGCTACAATCTGTCGGACAAATTTTTTCTCGCCCCTTGTAGTTGTTATGTGATAGGAAGTATGGCGAGGGCTGCATATTTTATAAACTTTCTATTAAAGTTGTGGCATGTTATCATAAAACTGAATTGCGATACTTTGTATTACACTCTGGGATTGAGAGATAGACATAGGATTAAAAAAACAATTTCTAGGCATTTCTAGATGATAAATTTAATTTTCTTTGCTATTTGGAGGTCTTCTTTGAAAATGCAATTGTAATGAACGCATTCAGAACTGGAGAATAGATTTACCCTTGGCTTCAAATAGTTGACGTTATCAGGCTCTGTCATTCGTTCCTTCCTATTTTCGGGCTGCTAATTGATGTTTTTGATGTCAGCAAGAAAATTGAAGAAAATGTCATGTGTGAACCAGTGCGGAAGTTAATAAGATTGACTTCGTTGACAGAATTTACAATGAGCACAGAGACCGCATAATGGGACCGCTGCGAATTCGTGTGCTCTCTTTGGAGTCAAAATTGACACCTCACGCTAGGCCAGCGGTCGATAGGAAAGATGCAACATTTGGGAAGGTTCCTAATCTCATTTTTTTTCCCTCTTCCCTTTTTTCCCTTCTTCTTTCTTTCTTTCTTTCTTTCTTTCTTTCTTTCTCTCTTTCTCTCTTTCTCTCTTTCTCTCTTTCTCTCTTTCT
>NW_024580672.1:15171588-15176588 GCF_017639235.1 Corvus kubaryi
TCTTTCTCTCTTTCTCTCTTTCTCTCTTTCTCTCTTTCTCTCTTTCTTTCTCTCTTTCTTTTCCTCCCTCCTCTATTACCTTTTGGTCTATGGAGCTTATCTAGTTGCAGAAGCAGCTATTTATCCAGAGGGCTACTGCTTTGGACCAAGCCAGAGCCTTGGTTCAGTCTCTCAGCGCTCCACAACAATGCTAATTTTTTATGCTGTTTTGAGTCTGAAAGCAAAAGAGTCTTGAAAAGGTTAGATTAAGATGTGTCTTAAGGAAAGCTGTACTAATATTGGACAGGGTCATTGCATATGCTTGGGCTATGTGCAATAAAGCTGAAACGTAAATCCCCTCCGTATAAAGGAAGGAAGCTGTGGGACACCTACCTGTGCGTTAAGCACAACAGAAGACTACAGCTAAGCATTACTCTTCCTCTGGGCTCCAGTGTGTGTGCATCTATGTGAGCATGTACGCCTGCATGTGCAACCTCCAAAACTTCTGACTCTCGCCGAGGTGTTTTTCCCCCTTTTTTCTTTTCTTGGATAAAACAGGAATTCAAACTTTTTTCAAAGTAGCAAAAGGCTTCACTGTAATAGTTTAATTTTCCAGTAATGTGACAAAGTTTATTGGATTTGTGTGTATAATTATGGAATGGATTAGCTGAGTTTGGTTCAGTGAATCTGATTATTTTCTGGCCTTTAGGGAAATGCGCTAAAACCCTAATATGTCCACTACCCCCAAGCGGTCTCTTTTTGAAGGCACCGCACAAAATGTGGTCTCTACTAGCGTTCAGCCTCCAAGGATCTTCAGTGAGAGACATTATTCTTGGAATATCCAATTAATTCCACGGGCAGTGATCAGTTAGCGCTTCTTCTTCCTTTCTCGCCATTTGAAATGCTAACACAATGAATATTTTTTCATTGGTCTGCGTCCCTCGGCTAAGCTGTTGCCGCGGGCTGAGAATTTCATCGACTGATGAGACCAGAGGCTGCGCCGATAAAAGGTTACAGTACGTGATTTGCATGCCAAGTGGGGTTTGGTTTCATGAACTTAAAAGTTCTTTAACTTTTATTTGACTTTTTTCTTTTGTACATAGATGAGGGTTGTTGGAAAATTTTTTCCCCAAATTTTCTGGTTTGTTTCCCAAAAAAATCACTGAAATTAGCAATTAGTCCACATTACAGTTTTGGTTTGGACCCTCTTAAGCAAACAGGTATGAAATGTGAAATCTTTTGTACAAACGAAACAGAACTAAATATGTGTTCCAACAATCAACAAAAACTTAGGTTTAAAAAAAAGGCTTAAAAATTGTAAGAGGTTTCCAAACAGATCTGGCCAAGTCCAGTGTTTCCATTTGCTCTTACAGCGCAGTGTCAGAGTATATTTTTAACAAGGCTCTAATTCCTTCAGCAATTGCAGTACATTCTGTAAGGCATAACAGAATGAAAGTAATATATTTAGCTTTCGTATGTATTAAAAGACAAAAATCTCCATGTCTTTTGAGTGATGGGAATGGAAGCCATGGGTTAAAACGACACTAGCACATTCCTGGAGAGTGATTAAGACAGACTGTTTGGCACTGTTATTCAATGGTAAGTTGGTGAAAGTTCTTGGAGTATTAATTATGTTCCATCAAGCACGAGCAAATATTCCAGCAGCAAAACAAGGAAGCTGTTATCTTTGTCTTCAACACAGCATTTTGCACAATTGTCTGTGCAATTCATTCGTGAATGTTGGCCATGCCAGCTAAGAGAGGTTTCCAGGACAGAACGATGCCGTGATCCTGGGATAAATGAGCTGATCCAGGAAGTTTTAGAGGTAAACTAAATTGAAACAAAGCAACTACCGCACATCAAATGCAGGCTTTCATGATTCGGCAAGGGTGAAGGAGGGTGGCGCTGAAATAAAGCCACGCACAGAAGGTCTACACTCTGTGTTGTTCTTGACTTGCAGAATGTCTTAGATGTACGTTGTAAGCCGTTGACAAACTTTGTTGGTTTAGAGATGTGACGGATGTATTTTCTGATCTGAGAAGCATTTGGGGGATAGAGATAATTTTTTTTCATCCTCTTTTCCCTCTCCCTCCTCCTCCTCCCCCCCCCCCCAAAAAAAAAAAAAAAAAAAAATCAGCCTTCTGCGCTACTCTAATCTTAGAGGCTGGATAATACGGTTGGAGATTTGACATATTCCTACTGAATAAAAATCAGGAGACCCTTACCAAAATTGTTAGCAAAAGGGACTGGCAGAACTAGGTACAGAGCGGGGTGGTTTTTTTTTTTCTCCCCTTCCTTTCGCTAGCTGTCTAGGAGGAGTAAAGCAGGTGGCTCCCCGTGGCTGACTTTTCATGACAACATGCCATTAGAAATTGCGGTCCTGTTGATCAATCCACTCGACATGACAGCTTTGCCGCAAGGCCTGGCTCTTTGAGCACCAGCGCTCTGGCTTTTCCCTCCTTTTTTCCTGCACTAATTGGTGAAAGTTTTTACTGTGCTTGTGGCATAGGAAATTCTTTTGAACATTGTCACAATCAAGTGTTGACTTCTTTAGAATTGCAAGTAGGTTAAGTGAGTATCAACATTAAAAAAAAAATCCACAAAAGGTATTACTATCGAAATTTATTAAAGTAAAATTGGGAAAACATGCTGATTGAATTACAAAAAAAAAACCAAAAACATTTATTCTGAGGAGTCAATTAAAATATTGTTCCTTTTCAACTTCGCAAAGCCAAAGATGCTACCATATTTGCGTCTCAAAAAGTAGAAAGGAAGAGACAAATTTAGAGTTCTTATTTTCTTTCTTGGTTAGTTGCAGGCACTGAACCGAGCCACATCTCTCAGCTTAAATGTACACAAATGACTGCATCTTAGTACTTGGAAATTTAATGGATAGTGTTTTTTTCAGGTGATTTAAGATACTTTAAACCATTATGCACTAAATAAGATATCTTAGCAAATTCTGTTTTCTTAAAAAGCAGAAAAGAAAAAGCCTGTAAGTGCAGTATTCAGGAGAGGAGGAGAATAACTGTGTGTTCACACATAGCCTGGGCAAGATGACTGAGCCATTTGTGTGATTCTTCCATCTGAAATGCAGTCGGGAAACTTCTGTAATAGATTTTGTGAGAAACTCCTTCAGCTGAAAAATCAGATTACTGATGTTTTCAGGTAAAAGTTTATTTAAACATTGAATACTTGTTGACAAATTCAGGTGAAAAATTAAAAGATGTTTGTAAAAATATTATTATCAATGAGGAGAATAATCAATATTTATTACAGGAAAATATGATGCATGTGTTTAAAATGTGCATTTTAATTATAATGGATTAAATTTTTTTTCTTAGCTTTGCAGGTTGCTGTATGTTCATCCCTAAACATGAAATCTCTTTTTACCATTCATAAATGTAGAAAGACCTTATTATTAGTTGATGCAATTTCAGAGATGCAGGTGTTTTTAAAATAATCTGTGCAACTGCACTGCAAGGATTTGTAGAATGAACATGGGAAAGAAATCCGGAGAGAGCAAGTGACAAAGAATGAGAAAAAGGGATATCTAAAGTGTGGAGGTGTCTTTTCTTTAATAATGCATACATAGCAATAGGGGACTTTGGATAGAATTCTTTCAGCTCTCTTAAACCCAATCTAAGGTTAATTTATAATAAATAATTATAGTTTTAGCAGTAAAATGAGACCCTGTGAAGCTGAGAGGAGAAAGGCAATAATACAGTTTTAAAAGCTGGACATGCTCACAGTTTCCGTTGCAAGTGTAATAGCTACGACTGTATTTTTTTTTGTAGATCAGACATCGACACTGAAAGAAGCATAAATTCATATAATTAATTTTGCCATTGTAAAAATCATTTGCTAAAATTTGCATTATTAACATTATCAAGTCGCTGGTTGGTGAGACATCAGACATGACGAGTGAGAAGGGCAGCTTAGGGAGAATTGGGCTTTAAACCCTCAGCAGATCGGAGTTAGGATCAAAGGCGCTTGTTTTATGTGGCTGTGTGACACTTTGAAGTCTTGACTGCACCTACAGCACTCATTTCATCAGGTTCACTGGTGTCTTAATAGCAGATCAATAAGTTTCAAAGTCGGAGAGTTAATTTGATACTAGTGCTGATGTGGTCGTGCTGGGGAAGCAGAGAGAGGCAGGCAGAGAAAGCAAGCCTATTAACCATCCTGATAGGGAGAGGTGTGTGCCGATGTTGATGGGTACCTGTAAAAACCCAAACGGTAAATATTGACCTTAAATATGAAAGCTCCATGTACTAAAGGCATGGAGTTGTTTACATTGTTGAAATAGATTGTATGCAAGAAAGGCTGCTGTGCTAGCACCGTTCTTCAGCCGAGCAGTGTGAAGTTGTAAGAAAGTTCCCCCAGTAATGAGAATAAATGCACACTCCTAAGCCCCTAAAGCATTGCATCCCTTGGTGTTATTTCCCTCCTCAAGCTGCCTAGCTCTGCCCCCACCCCAAGTAAAAATAAAGACATACATGTAGGGGGGGAAAAGGGGAGAGGGAGAGTGAGAGAGGGAAAACACAGTGGGCAACATGTTATAATAGCTGTTCATTTTTTTTTTTTATCCTTTGCCAGCTTGTTTGCTTTCCTGCTGTAATGCAAATAGTTCACAAGAAAATGGATGTATTTTTAGATGAAGTGGGGTCAGTGACACTTTGTTTTCCTACCGGGAATATTTAAATATAAATCTATATATTAACTATTGTTCTCCAATGGCACTTTTTACCAGTTCTGTGATGGTGTAGCTCATCAGTCCCTTTCCAGCTCTCCGTATGAACGCTTGCTTGTAGTTCCAAGGCAAAATTTCGTCTCTTTTCAAATAAATCTGACCATGTTAGAACCCGCTTCTCCCGACTTCTCCATGCCGCTTCTTCTCTACCAGTGAATCACAAACCCAGGGATTATTTATTCGGTTTATTCAGATGCCGGACAGCTCCATGTAACACAAAAAAAGAAGAAAGAAAAGAAAAAAAAAACTTCTGTGGGATGTAAACATA
>NW_024580672.1:15179633-15182009 GCF_017639235.1 Corvus kubaryi
CTCTGCGCGGGGCTGCGCGCGTTGGCGGCGGCGGGGTGCTGCCCTCCAGCGGCTCCGGCGCGGCGCGGGGCGGTGCGGGGCGGTGCGGGCGCAGCGGCCGGCCGGCAGCAGCAGCAGCATGTTTGCAGCGGGCGGCGGAACGCGCCCTGACTAACGCCCTTGTCAATGGTAAGCGCTGCCGTGCGCGGCTCCCCGCGCCCCCGGCGCGCCCGGCTCCGCCGCCCCCGGGATGGGTGGGCAGGAACTTGCGGAGGGCTCTGACCTGTGGCTGCGGCGGGAGCGCGATGGGACGCTGCGTCTCCCTGACGGGCTCCTGCCTCGGTAGGAACTTGCCGCGCTATTTTAATTTGGAAAGGCGTGAAATTTGTGCGGGGGGTTTTTTTTTTCCTTTCCCCCCCCCCCCCCACCCTCGACGTTAAACTAGCAGAGCAGTTTTCCCCTACCTTTTTTTTTTTTTTCTCCCCTCCCCTCAATGAGCAGAGGGGATACATATTTAATTTTTTTTTTATAAACTTTTTAGAAAATGCCAAGACACGCGTTTTCCTCTCTCTTCCCCTGAACACCCAACTTTGTTTTAGCGCCCGTGGTCGCGGCTGTAGGAATGCGCGCAGGGAGCTGCAGCCCCGCTTGGTCTCTCCCTGCCCTCTGCGGTTGCAGTCTCATGGTAAGGAGGGCTCGGGGCGCGGACGGCGCGGGGCAGGGGCTGCCTCCCCCAGGCCCCCCGCCCGCCTCCCGCCGCCCTCGGCCGCCCCACTCCGGGCTGCTCTTCCCTGACGGCCCCGGGGAAGCGGCCACGGCCGGGGGAGAACTTGCATCCCGCAGGAGCTGGTTCTGGGGGGTATTTGGGGGGGCATGCGAATAGGGAGCTCCCGGAGCCTCCATCCCGTGTACTGCGCATCTCTCGGGAAGAGCCGGCAATCCCGAATTTCGAGTTGCCCGTCCCGTTGGCTGAACTTTTCCAAGTTATTGTTGGTAAATGGTGGGGAACTGTCCGTCAGCAGCCCCGGGAACCGCACGTGGGACAAAGGCAGCCGCTGGAGTGTGGTGGCTGCTGTGAATAGAGGGAGGGAAGGCAATTAGCTGCCGTGTTGTTGGGGCTTTTTACTTGTCAAACTGGAGCCTCGTTGCTTTTGTTATTGCCGTGTAAAGGGAAATCGTGGGGTTTTGTTTTGGTATTAAGGGCCTTAGAGGTTGCTGGCTGACACTGCACACGCGAAGGCCAGAGCAGTGCAGGGAGAGGACCAGGGACGGGGCTCCGGCGGACAGGGACTGCACAAATTTTCCCCCGTGTACTTCTTCTGCTCCTCTTCTTTTTTTTTTCCCCAGGGCCTGGGTACCAGTTTGTGTTTCGTTGTCATTTGTTATATTTTGTTTAGCCCGTGGCCCCTGCAGATTAAACTGACGCTTAAAAGGCAAACTTGGATGCACTCAAGGTCTCCCTCCTTGAAACAGTTTTATTTTTACCCCTATATTTATTTGGTCCTGTTGTTTCACGCTTTGGGGGTGAGGGGGGAGAGAACTCGTTGATGTGATCACCCAGATGTGCGTGGGGAAGACAAGTGTTTGCAACTGGTCTCCTCCAGTGCCTCGTCTGCAGCAGCGTCCGTCCCATATGGTGATTGCTCCCTGTGCATGCAGCATCCATCAGCGTTAACAAATTTGCTTAGAAAGTGAGGAGGGGAACAACGCAGCCACCTTTTCCTAATTGTTTCCTGCTAAACCACGCTTTTTAGCTTTTGCCCTTGTTGCAGAGTAACTACTTTACAACTTTAGGGAAAAGGATAAAAAGGAGATGAGAGATTGACTCTTGGCAAACTCGGATGTCTGCGATAGCCGGCTCAGATTTAGGAAGCGGGTATCTTGGAATGCTCGTAGGCAAGAGCAAGGCGCAGGGCAGAAGGCTTTAGCCTTGCTCGGTTCAGCAATGCTCTCAGGTACCCCTGTTAATTCTCTTTTAGAAACAGCTTGGGAAAATACAGTAACCAGGGCACCATAACATTATCTATCTCGAAGTTTGTCTTGCATCCCTGTTGCAGTAGGTCAGTGTTTTACAGAAATATTAAATACTAAAGGAAAAGGGAGGAGGGGGAGAGAACAGAGCTAATGCTAAAGGTCTGCCAAATGTCACCTCAGTGTTACAATGACAAGAAAATACACTTTCCTTACAGCTCTCCCCCTAAGAAATTTGTTTTGAGGGATTTGACAATCTTGCAGATAAAGTGACTGCTTGCTACACTTAACTGATCATGCTCCCTCACGGCTGGCCGGCATTTCCTCGCTGCACTTAGTAATACCTGCGCAACCTGGCTTGGAGTAGCATTGTCATTGATTTCCAAAGTAACTGCTTTTTAGCTCTTGTGAACAGACATACCTGCG